>NW_004567107.1:1475327-1476567 GCF_000260355.1 Condylura cristata | reverse complement strand
CGCACGCCAAGGCCCGCTCCCGGTCACTGCTGTTCGGAGCAGTTGCGTTTTTTGACGTTGTGGGAGCGTCTGGTGGGCTTGGGGGCAGGCTGTTAGAGTGGGGTGCTCTGGGGCGCGGCACTAGTCGCTGGGGGAGAGAGGGAGGCCCCGACTGGCCTGTGGGCCCTCTGTCCACCTTGGAGCCCGGCGCACCTGGCGCAGCACGCTTTGTGCTGCTGTCTCCCAGCGGGGTCCGGGTCCAGCCCGGGTGTCGTGGCATTGGGGCTCCCGTGGGGCCCCGTCTCCTCGCGACGTCAGTGTCACCGCAGGTCTGGGCCGCAAGAGCCCGGGGATGAAACTCGGCTTAGATAAGGCTTGGGGTTCTGGCTCGTTGGCGGGGTGGGGTTGAGGTTGGGTGCCCTCTGCCCAAGGGCCTTTCCCCTGGTGATAGAGAGCATTGGGGGGCCATGGCCTGGGAGGACGAGGCCGGCCGGCGCGCACTGGCCATCCCACTGCAGTTCCTGCAGCTCTGGACTGTTGGGGGCCCCCGGCTGAGCTGGTCTGCGCCCAGGCTGGCTGTTGGCCGGGCCGGGGGGCGGGCTGGTGGCTGCCCAGGGGAGCTCGCAGCGGGCCACCTGCACACTTGTGACGCCAGGGACAGACGGCACCTTCTCGGTAGGCAGGAAGTATGTGGGCCTCGGAAACCTGGGGCACCGGAGGGCAGCCCCGTTGCCATGGGGGCGCGCATTCTCTGGGTCCCCCTTCGCCTGCCGGCTAGGGTTACACGGGAAAACTGGGATCCAGGCCCGGGTCAGGGATCAGGTGCCGGGAGCTGCTGCAGATTTAATGACCTGGTTGCTAACTGCTGCCTCTGAGGGCGGCTCCTCTCCTGCTGCCGGCTGGCCCTGGCTGGGCGCCTGCTGCCTGGAACCGCCCGGAGGGCCTCTGCGTCCCCGGAAGCTGGGCTGTGGGCTGTGGTGGCGCAGGGAAGCGAGCTTGGCTGCCCTTGCCCTGGGACAGTGGGGTGCCACACCTATCTGCGGCCCTCTCAGCTGTCAGAGGGCTGGGCAGTGGGACTTGGAGGAGCTCGGTGGGCGGGGGAGGGGATGAGCACTCCCCGTGGTTACTGGGGGGCATGCGAGTTGGCACTGGGGTGGCCCCCAGGTCCGGCCCTGATGGCTTCTGTTCCCAGGGAGGCAGCCCTCTGCGGCCAGCCCACGACCCTGCCACCTGCCTGCCCGAGCCCGTCCTCCCCGGGCAG
>NW_004567107.1:1471920-1473031 GCF_000260355.1 Condylura cristata | reverse complement strand
CGGCCCCCCGATGGGGAGTCGGTCGCATCAGCTGGCCAGGCCCCCCCGCAGCTTCCCCCGCCGCCCCCCAACCCCACCTCCTGCCCTGCGCCTGTGGTCTCTGTCCCG
Source organism: Condylura cristata (assembly GCF_000260355.1). Taxonomy (NCBI): domain Eukaryota; kingdom Metazoa; phylum Chordata; class Mammalia; order Eulipotyphla; family Talpidae; genus Condylura; species Condylura cristata. Next base: position 1,472,923 of record NW_004567107.1, on the reverse strand, counting down.
GGTGGGGCGGTGAGGCCGGGCAGCCTCCTGCCAGCAGGTGACAGGCTGGCCCTGGCGGGTCTCGCCCGGCCAGTTTACTGGACCTCGCAGGGTCGAGGGCCAGCCACGGGCACTTAGGGCCGAGCTGTCCTGGCCACCGGGGCCGTGCGCTGTGGGTCCGCGGTGCGGCTGCCGGGGTGACCCCTGCTGATGGCCCGGCATCCCGAAGCGGGGGGCGGCAGGCGGCACGGGCTTGCTGCTCCACCGCCCTTGTAAGCAGAGAGGGGGCCAGTGCCCTTCACTCTTGGGACCCTGAAATCTGACGGAAGCTCCCAGTCCTTGCCCCAGAAAGCGCACGAGTCAGGGTGCAGGGCTGCGCCCTGAGCCCCGTGTCTCCCCAGGATGGCCGTGGTCCCCATCATCATCAGCCTGACCCTGACCACGCTGCTGGGCAACGCCGTCGCCTTCGCCACAGGAGTGCTGTACGGACTCGCCGCCCTGGGCCGCAAGTGCGTGCGCCCGTCTGGGGGGGCTCGCTCCCGAGGGCTCCCCGCGGCCAGTGGCGGGACCGAGGCACCGGGTCGCCAGCGCTGTAGCTCTGGGTCTGGGGGCGTCCTGCAGGCCCAGTCTGGCCCCCCGGCCCAGGGGCTGGCGGGTGGCGGCCTGTGGGTGCCACCTCCGTCCAGGGTCTCCCGCTGGCCCCACGCCCGGGCTGTCAGCCCCGTGGCCCGGCTCCGGGCAGCCTGTGCCCTGGCGGGTTAAAGACGTGTCTGTCCGAGCCCGGAAGCGGGGGCTTGCGGGGGTGGGGGGGCGGTCTCCGGCATGGCCCTGGGGGCGCTGACCCGCTCTCTCCCCAGGGGCGACGCCATCTCCTACGCCAGGATCCAGCAGCAGAAGCAGCAGGTGGATGAGGGGAAGCTCACGGAGACCCTGGAGGGGGAGCTGTGAGGCCCCCGCCCGGCCCCTCCCACCCCGCCGTCCCGGCCGGGCTGGAGCAGACTCGGGGTTTCCAGACTTCTCGGCC
>NW_004567107.1:1468317-1470275 GCF_000260355.1 Condylura cristata | reverse complement strand
GGCCTAGTGCAGGAAGGACGTCTGCCCCGTGCGGAAGAAGGACTCGATCTGCTCCAGCGACCGGCCCCTGGTCTCGGGCACGCAGCAGCTGGTGAACACCAGGTTCACCAAGCAGATGACGGCGAAGAAGAAGAAGGGTGTCTGCAGGCCGAAGGCGTTCTGGGGACGGGGTGTGGGGGGGAAGAGGGGGCGCTGTCACCAGCCAGCTGGGGCCTCCTCTGACCCCCTCAGAGGCCTCCTCAGAGCCTCAGAGGAGGGCACAGCGGGGCGCCACAGCCCTAGGGCCTCTGGGCCAGCGGCCCCTCCCTGCACCAGCCTGGCTCACCCTGGCCAGGCCCGCTGGCCCTACAGCCTCGCTCGCCAGTCCACCCTTTTGGCTTTAGCTGCTCAGCGCTCAGGCCTGCAGTGACCTGCCTCCACGGCCTGAGGGCCAGCCGCCCCCGCCCCTGCCAGCTGACCCACGGCGGGTGCCCGTCAACCCTGCCCTGGCCTCAGCAGGACCCCAGCGGTGCCCCCGCCCGGGGGCGAGGTGTGCACACGGGTGAGCGTGCAGACCACAGGGCAGGCGGCTGTGGGGCTCGCTGGACCTCACAGAGCTCCAGCAGGCCCCGGCCTGGCCGGGGCCACCTGTCCCCTTCACTCGCAGCGAAGGCACCTCCGGGCCGTTCCCTGAGCTTGGTCTTCCGTGGCGGGGGCGGTGTAATGTCAGAGGCCCCGCTGTGCGGCTGGGTGGCCGTGATGGGGTGGACACCCCGGGTCCCGGGCGGGCACTCACCACCACCAGCAGGAAGGACTTGGTGAGGGCGAAGGCGGTGAGCCAGCTGACCAGCACGCAGAGCCCCGAGGCCATGCCGCGCGCCCGCAGGGGCAGGATCTCGGACATGAGCAGCCAGGTGATGGGGCCCCAGCCCATGGCATAGCCTGCGGGGGTGGGGGGCAGCTCAGGCCCCCCTTTCTCCTCTGGGCTGCCGAGGGCCACCGCCCACCGGCCACACCACACGGGACAGCGGTGGCCGGCCCACGCCTCCCCGCGGGCCAGCCCCGGGCCCAGGAACATACCCATGATGAACAGCATGGTGGCCAGCAGCGGCACCAGCGTGAGGTAGCTACCAGGCGCGGCCAGGGGCTGTGCTGTGCCCCCTAAGGACTCGCCCTCGAGGCCTGCGGTGCTGTTTGGGGCCAGAGGCCGCGGCCCGAAGTGGACGTACAGCCCCAGGGCCAGGTTGGCGGCGAACATGATGGTTGCTGTGAACAGACAGGTGACCCTGGGCAGGGTGCCCTGCTAGCCCCACATCACCCGCCCCACCCCCAGCTGGCCAGGGGCTGGAGCCCCTTGCCCCCCCGCCATCCGTGGGCATCAGGCAGCGGGCTGTCTCCACAAAGCCCATCACACCTCAGCGGTGCGGCTGGCGCCAGGCTCCGAGCCAGCCGCCGAGGGGTCTGACGCTGCCCGCTCCCCAGGGCGCCCAGGGCGAGGCCTGTCGGGCCAGCGCCCGCACGTGCGGCTCACCTGAGATGAAGAGCAGGACCTTGCGGCCAGCCATGTCCATGGCGAGGGCAGCGATGAGCACGGACAGCAGCCTCACGGCCCCCACGATGGCTGCGTCATCCTGGGGGGGCTGCGGAGGGAGGCAGGGGGCTGAGGGGCCCGGCCCGGCCCCTGGTGTCCCGGCGCCGGTCAGCACCCTCAGCCCTGCGTGACCACCGCTGGCCTGGCTGGGCTCCCCCGACTCCTGCACCTCAGCTCCCTCTGCACCCCAGGGCTCGCGGGGCGCTCACCAGCAGGACGGCCGTGCTGTCGAAGATGGGCTGCAGGTACACCAGGATGGGCGTGACGCCCGTCAGCTGCTGCAGCAGGCGCATCAGCACGGCGATGGCGACGGGCCGGTACACGCGGGGGTCCCGGGCCTCGGCCCGCGACATGCCGCTGCTCTGGGGACACGAGGCCCGTGCGGAGG
>NW_004567107.1:1465149-1467596 GCF_000260355.1 Condylura cristata | reverse complement strand
GCGGGGTGCCGGGCGCCCAGGAAGGGCGCAGCAGGCAGAGGAGGCCGGCGCCATGCGGGCTGCCGGAGGACGGGCCTCTACCTGAAACCCCACGTCCCCCGCCAGCCTTGTCCTGGTCTTCTCCAGAGGGACGCCTGGCCGGCCACCGTCAGGCCAGGGAAGCCCTCGCTGCCCAGAGAGGGCAGGGGCGGTGCCCTGGGGCGGGGCGGGGCGGGGCCGGGTGGGAGGCTGCCTGGGGGTGCACGCAGTGGGGGCCGGGCGGGGGGGCCTCTGGGCTGCCTGGACGCCACTCACCGAGGGCGTAGAGGGACAGCGACCCGAACACAGCCATGAGCTGGGGCGTGGCCCCCAGGGCGCCGCGCACGCCCGGGGGCGCAATCTCAGACACGTACACCTGCGAGACACGCGGCCGCGTCAGGGGCGCTTGAGCCTGCGGAGGGGAGCGGGAGCAGGAGCGGGCTCGCGGGGCCTCTGTCCTGGCGGGGACGCAGGCGGGCCTCCCGCTGGCTCACGTCAGTGGGCAGGAGCTCCAGGCTGACGAGGGGGCCAGAGGGCAGCGCAGGCTGTCTCTGCTGCCGGGCTCTCTGCCAAGTGCCGGGCACACCCTGCCGGCGCCAGCGAGGGCGGCCAGAGGCTCGCGAGGCTGCGGCCGGGTTTCCCTTCCCTCTGCCCGGAGCCTCCCGTTGAGCAGTGACCAATGGCAGGAAACGGGGCGGGGAGTCTGGGCGCACAGCGGGCAGCTGCCGCCGTCGGGGTCCCCGAAGCCAGCTGTCCCGCTGCCCGGTGAGCAGGGCCCCCCTGACCGGGCGCGGCTTACCGGGATGCAGGCGGCGGTGAGGCCCCCCGCGAAGCCCGTCAGCGTCCTCCCCAGCAGCAACATCCAGAGGCTGCGGGCGCCGGCCATGAGCGCGTAGCCGACCGCCGATGGCACCGCCGAGAACATGATGCTGAGCTTGCGGCCCAGGAGGTCGTTGAGGACCATGGCGCTCAGGCCCCCCGCCGCGGCGCCCAGGGTGAACACCGACTGCAAGGGGGCGGGTGAGTGGGCGCCGGCTCCCCGCCCGCCGGGGCGTGCTGCCTGCCAGCCGGTGCCGAGCCTCCCGGCTGGGCCGCGCAGGTGCGCCGCTGGCCGGGTGCCGTGGGGCGCCTGCCCGGGGCGCCGTCCACCCCGTCGTCCCCTCCCGCGTAAGCATCGACCGCTCCAGGACAGCGCCTGAGGGTCGGCGACCCGGAGCCCCTGGCGTTTAAGGTCCGGCCGGAGTTGCCGTCCCCACCAGTGGCCGGGCACCTTGTCGGGCACACTGGGGGTGCTCGGCGAGCTCCGGGGGTCTCGGCTGGGGCGCTGGCGCTGGACCCTGGCGGCGCCCTGGTGACAGCTGCGGTGCTGGCACTCGGCCCCCGCGCTCCCAGTGTGTCCCTCATCCCTGCGCCAACCGCCAGCCACCGCCTCTGTCCATGGCACCCGATGTCCCTGCCCGTGGTGGGGAGGGGTCTGCTCTGCTGTCCGTGTTGGGGCTGTTGAGAAACCCTCAAGCCCAGTGTTACGTGAGGTCCCGTCTGCGCCTCCCAGGCCGCCTTTCACTTCCCCTTATTTCCCAGCAGCGAGTCTGACCTCCCTGCCCATCCAGGCCGCCGCCAGCCCCGGCTGGAGAAGGGCGGGCTCTGGGGGGACCTCTGGGCCAAGCTTTTGGGGGTTCTTAGCTGGGACAAAGCCAGTGGTCCCTGCCCCCCCAGCACCACCCCCGCCCCTCTCCAGGCAGGGCGGCCCTTACCCCGAACCAGGACGCCTGGGCTTTGGTCAGGCTCAGGGCTGGGTCCAGCGAGTGCTCCAGGGCAGGGATGACCGGGGACGTGTAGACCATGGCATACCCGAAGCTGAAATTGCCCAGCACGGCGGCAAAGGTGGCCAGGAACACCCTCTTGTTCTGTAGGACCCTGGGTGGGAGGACGCTGGCTGGCGTGGGGAGGGTCCCTGCTCCCGGAAGGGCCCCCTGTCCTGGGCGCCAGGGCATCACGGGGTGGCGGCTCCCCGCGCCTGACCGCAACTTCCCTGGGAAACTCCCCGGCGTGGGAGCGCCCCGCTGCCACCCGCGGACTCCCACCCGCGGGCCGGCCGACTCCCTTCCCGGGGGTGGGGGCTGCCTTCTGCACCAGCGCTGCCACCCAGGCCTGCGCCGCGGGTCTTGGCATCCCCTTGGGCAGCCTGAGCCGCGCCTGGACTGGACTCCCGGGCCAAGTGCATCACACAGGACTACCGCGTGCGGAGGAGGCCCCCCCCCGCGTCTCGGTGGGGCCCAGGGCCACGCCGCCCCCAGCCCCGGCCGCGCCCGGCTCTCACCCCACCCGCGCCCTCTCCCGGGGCGACGGCGACGCGGGCGGCCTCTCGGAGAAGGTGTCGTAGTCCGGGCCCTCGGCCCCCAGCAGGGGCTCCTGCATGGCCGGCCTCT
>NW_004567107.1:1463797-1464774 GCF_000260355.1 Condylura cristata | reverse complement strand
CGCGCCTGGGGGCCGAGTCGGGGTGCGCAGGTGCGGTGCGGCGCGTGGGATCTGGCTTGCGGGGGGCGCGGTCGCTGGATGCCGCTTGGGGTCGCGTCCGCCGGCCTTCGGGTGTGGATGCCGTGTGCAGACGTGGCGCCCAGTCGTGGACCAGCCCGTCGGGCGTTCCTGGACTCCCTGCAGAGGGGAGAGGGGGACCCGCCTCCCGGAGGGCAGGTGGCAGGGGGGGCTCCCCGCCTCGGTCACCTCTGGCGCAGGTCCGACAGGCTCCGTGGGGCAGCTGTGGCCCCGTCTTCAGAGGAGAAACGAGCCCAGACTTGTCAGGGCTGCGAAGCCAGCTGTCTCCTCCAAACCTGGGGCCCAGGGCCCCTGGCCTGTGCCCCAGCGCCCTCCCTCCCGGAGGAAGTGAAAGCAAGTTTGCTCCGCCAAGACCAGGCAGTTTGGGCCAACGGGGTGCGATCACCAGCGTTGGCCAGTCTGTTTCTTTTTCTGGTTTCAGAAGTAATCCGGGGTTATTATGAACGACCTAGGTACTGAGATAACATTTAGACAGAAGAAGAACTGGGGATCCCTGGTGGCACAAGGGGTTAAGTCTCAGCACTGTGAAGCTCTCAGCAGCCAGTGTGGATTGAGTTCTATCCCCAGCCGGGGCCCACATGGCCAGGGAGGGCCCAGGGGCAGCAGCCCCTCCGGTCTCCCCGCTGCCCCCTCAGCAGTGGGTTTCATGGAGCCATTTCTGCTCCCCACTGTCTCTGGTGAATCCTCGCCTCCCTGCACCTCTGGCCTGCACCCAGGTCTGTGTGCACGAATAAAATAAATCCTAAAGGGCCTCCCTGGTGGCACAACGGGTTAAAGCGCCGCCCTGTGAAGCTGTCGGCAGCCGCTGATGCGGTAGTTTGACCCCCACAGGGAGCGACCCACATGGCACGGCGCACTGCTCCTGTCTCCCCGCTGCCCCCTCAGCAGTGGGCTTCGTC
>NW_004567107.1:1459787-1462927 GCF_000260355.1 Condylura cristata | reverse complement strand
GCCCCTCCGGCCCCCACGCCCTCTGCCGGCTATCTCCGGCTCTGGAACCTCAGACGTGGAGGTGCGCTCTCCTTCCTGATGCTGCCTGTTTCTCTTCTAAGAATCAGCTTACTGCCTGCCAGCCAGAGCCCAATACATAGCTCCCAGGCACTATGTGGGCACTGCCCGCTGGCCCGGCCCAGCCCACAGCGACATCCCTCCTTCCAGGCCGCGCTCCCCTCAGGGAAGGACTGAGGTCCCCTTTCCAAGACCGTGGTTTCCATTTCTCGTCCTGGGGGGACCTGCCTGCTTCTTGCTCCAGCTTCGTCCCCCCCAGGGGCTCCGTGGCCCTGTGCTTCACCCCGCCCCGATCGCCGGTACGCACACGGTGTCCCACGGTGTCGCGCTCGGGGCCGGGCGGCCAGGGTAGTGCGGGCTGGCCGCGGCAGCTGGCCCTCACCTGCCTGCGCAGCTGCGCCCGGGCTGCGTGGGCTCTCCAGGTCTTGCGTCCTGCTTCCTTCTGCCCTCCCCTTCTGGGCTGGTGGCTGCTGCCCACGCCCTTGAGTCAGCGCTCACCTGGCTCCCTGAGTCAGCTCCTCCTGCGTCTGCGGGGCCTGGGCTGGGGGAGCGCTGTCCTGCCCCCACTCACCCCGGCACAGCACAGGCACTGGGGGCGACCTCCTGCTTCCTTGTCCCAGGCTGGAAGCCCCCTGGCCTTGGAGTGAGGACACCTGCCGGCGGCCGCTCCCCTTCTCTGCCCTGGACACACCCACGAGGGGGCTGGGCCCCTCTCTCCTGGCCCTGTTCCAGCCCCACCCCTGGGAAGGGGTTCTCTAGGCACCTGGGGACTCAGGCCGCCGCTCCCCTGTGCCCGCCTGGGAAGGTGACAGCTCCTGCCGAGGACGGGAGAGCCCATGGCTGGAAGGTAGAGTCCACCCCAGACCGCTGTCCTCCCGGGCTGGGGGCGGGCCGGGCAGAGGCCACCTCCACTCCCAGCCACTCCAAGTCCCCTGCCCTGACCCATGCGCCCTGTGCAGAGGAGCTGAGGCCGGCCTCCGGCCCTGCCCGCCGCTGCCCGGGCCCCCGCCCACCCTCCTGGGCGCCCCCTCCTCTTTGGGGGACCATGCCACTGCTGTGGGGGCAGAGGGCAGCTGGCACCTTTGACTCAGCTCCTCCTGCTGCTGACAAGGCCCCTCCAGACCAGTCTGCCTGCTTGAGTGCCCGGAAACTGGACGAGCTGCATTCCAGAGCCCTGGCACTGGGGCACAGGTCTCCAGGGGGCTACAGGGCTGAACTTGGCTTCCCAAGCTTCGTCTGGGGAAGGTAAGGGGGGCTCTGCCTTCAGACCAGGGGCACTCCTCCACCCTTTGCCCACTCCCGTCCTCCTTGGGAAGAGGACACAGCCGGGCTCTGGAGGGCCGCTTCCCCTGGCTGTGGGGGGGTGCGGGGGGGTGTCCTGCCCTCACTTCCTCTCCCCACAGATGGGCCGGCCAGGCTCCCCTTGGGAGAAGGTCTCTGGCACCCAGCTGTCCGGGGCGCCCGCGGACGCCCGCCACGCCCCTGACGACGCCCTCCCGGGTCCGGAGGACTCAGACCTGGCGCTGTCCGTGGGCCTGGCGGCAACGCTGGCCCTGCTGTTCCTCTGGTTCGCAGCCTGGCTGCTGTGGGACGGGCCCCTGCCAGGCTCCTGCTGACCCGGGCTCCGGGGCGGGCAGGCGGGGCTGGCACAGAGGGGTGGGACCGCACTGGGCGTCTGGCGCCCCGGCCACACCGGGCGACCCCAGAAGGGGGTCCTCTGGAGGGCTGGGGGGGTCCCCTCCCATGATCCCAGAGCTGTGGCTGGGGCAGTCCCCGGGGGGCTGGGGATGCTGGTGCCCCGATGGCGCGGCAGGTCTGCTCAGAGCCCCTCGTTCTGGTTTGCGCAGGGGCCCCGTCTCTGCACCACCATCCTGGGCGTGCGCCCTGTGGGGTGCGTGGGCTGGGCCGAGGAGAGGCGGGCATGGGAAGGGCAGCCCAGCTCTCGCCCCTGGTCGAGCCCTTCTCTCTGACCCTCCTGCTCCCCAGTCACCAAATAAGAACAAGAAGCCGACTTTGCGAGGGCGACCCGTGGGGAGCGCTCTGCGGGCCTGCACAAGCAGCAGACACTCCGCCACCTCCAGGGGCCCAGAAAAGCTTGGCCAGAACCCCAGACCCAGACTGAGGCTGGCGTGGGGATGGGCGGGTCTGGGGCGCCACCTGGTGGCCGAAGACGGAACCGCCGCCTCTGCGGGCTCCCCTTGGGGCTGGCCAGGGTGAGGCTCGATTTTTAAAGTGGAAAAATTAAGAGACTTGGATAAGCACAGATCTGTTTCCTGGAGGAAGCGTCTTTGGCCGTGCTATTTACCTTCCCTCTCTGTTTCTCTCGTCTCTGTCAAGAGTGTCATCAGGAGGTGGGGGAGGCGGTGCTGGGCAGGCCGCCCCCTGCCACAGCGCCCCAACCCCCCGCAGAGGACGCACGCGCTTCGGAGGGTGTGGAGCTGGGGGTCTCGTCCAGTGGACCTCAGCCACGCATGCCCCCTGGGCCTAGCTCTCCAAAGTCACCTTGCAGCCCGTGTGTCCAGGGAGCCGCTAACTGCCTGTGTCCATCCCCAGAGGGGCTTTATCCAGTGCCTTGGCCCCTTCTGTCCTGGAAGAGGTGGGGAGAGCCTGGAGGTTTCCTGGGGGGCCTGGGGATCAGAGGCCTCTCGAAGAAGTGGGTGGGCATTTCAGTGGAGGCTGGCCAGGCCTTCCCAGCCCGTCACCTGCACATCATGCACATGGGGACGGACTGCAGGGCTCTCAGCTGGCCACTTCCTGCCCTGGACAGCGGCCGGACTCTGCAAAGGGGTGCTCGGAGGCTGCCTCCCTCAGCCCCACCCTGTTTTCAAGAGCCCCTTCCCTGCCCTTCGGGGGGCCCAAGCTCAAGGCCAGAGGGCTTCGGGCTGTGGAAAGCTCATTGTGGACCCTGGCCGGCCTCCCGCCCACTGCGGGAGGGGAAGGGGCTGTGGGCGGAGCAGCTGCCCCCAGTTCTCTCCACCCCCCCATGTCAGGCGGCAGCCCTGAGAGCCGGCCCCTGGGGAACCCCGCAGCCCCCAGCACAGGCTGACCCCTGCCAGCGGCTGGCGGGGCTATGCCACCCCCCT
>NW_004567107.1:1456654-1458557 GCF_000260355.1 Condylura cristata | reverse complement strand
GGCCTGGCTGGATATCCCCCACGACGCCCCTGGGACCTCAAGGGGCCCCAGCTAACCCGAGGGCTTAGGGGTCCCCGCCGGGGCCCAAGCAGCTCAGGGGCAGGCGGGGTGGGGTCCGCCGGGTGGGCGCACCCCGCCCTCTCTGCCCCCTGGGGTGCTGGCCCCTGTCCCCCTTCCGGGGAGCAGGACAGGCCGCAGGACGCTGATGGCGGGAGGAGGCTGCTGCCTCGGGCGTGGCCTGGGGCCGGAGCTGACCGGGCAGTGACATCTCCCCATCCGGCCTCTGCCGGGAACGGTCACCCTGGGACTGTGTGGCCGTTGCGAGGTGACCCTGCACCCCCTGTGCTGGGGCTGGCCGGCGAGGCCCACGTCTGCCCGCCAGCCTGGCGTTTCTGCCTCTTCGCGGCCTCGGCCAGCAGCCTGCCGGGCCCCGGCCAACTATTTGCGGACGGCTGAGAGCCCACAGCTGTTTTCCTTGTTGCAGGATGACATGACATTTTCGGGGTGGCTGGGCGCTTCCTGACTTGCCGCGGGAGAGGCGTCTTGCTTGGTCCGGGCCCCTCCCGCCTCCCCGTGTCCTGGCCGGCGGTCACTGGGGCCCAGGCCTGGACGGAAGCCCGCGGGGCTCCTCCCGGGGCTGCAGGTGGGGGAGCCCGCGCCTGGACCCTGCTGTTAGCCCTGGGGTCCCTGCCAAGAGCAGCCTGGATTTTCACCTTGTTTTGCTGATGGTTAGAATGTGTGAAAATGTTCCTCAGGGGCTGGGGAAGCGGCTGCGCCCCGGGAGTGGGCCTCTGGGGTTCCTGGTGGGAGGAGCAGGCGGGGCGCATTTCCAGCCCAGCGGCCTGTGGGGTGCGGGCCCTGCAGATCGGGGCCTGGCCTCTCCCCGCCCCCAGAGGGGGACGCCAAGGCCCAGAGCAAACCTTGCTGGAGGCTGGCGGGCGCTCGCCCGTGGCCAGTGGCCTGTGGTGCCTCCGCCTTTCCCAGCTGGGGGTCGCCCTGTGGGTGGTGGCTCCGGGTGCCGGGGGACACACAGGGTGGGCCCTCACCCGGGGCTGGGGAGCAGCCGGCCATCAGAGCTGCCTCCTCATGGGAGCAGCTGCCCGAGGGCCGTCTGGAGGGCTGGGGACGGGCAGAGGCTGCTCCCGTCCCTGGTGCTGCTGGAGGAGCAGCTGGCCAGGGCTCCCATCCTCCCGGGGCCACCCCACACCGGTGGCCGCACCAAACCCTCCTCCCACCCCCGAGAAGCCAGCTTGGGGCGGCGGGGTGACTGGGGGGCCCTCTGACGCTGTCTTTCCAGTGGGGACGCCCTCCTAGGGGCAGCCCCCCGGGGCCTGGCTGCCACACCCCACGGTCTGGGTCCACACACTGGCCGGCTCCGCCCAGGTCCGGGCCCTGCTCCCCCCACAGCCCTTGGGCCGAGTCGCTGGCGGACGCAGGGGTGGGGAAGGCGGTCGGGCCTCGGCCCGCTGCCGGCCACGGCTCTGGAGTGGCCACACCGGCCCTGGGTGGCCCTGACCCCGGTGCGGGACAGGCAGGGACGCTGCCTCCTAGGCGGGCGAGCGGGCGGTGGTGGGTGGGGAGGGCCTGCTGGTCTCTCACCTCCGCTGGCCTCCGGCCCGGGGGCTTCTGGGAGGGTGACTGGGCGGGGAGCTGAGCTCTGCTGACGGTTTGGGTGCCCGAATGTGTGTGGTAGCACCGCATCCTGGGTGGCCGAGCCTCACCGGGGTGCCCCACTCACACACAGGTGTGCACGCACGGGTGTGGGCCCAGCGCGTCCTTGGGCCGGCTCACCTGTGCGTCCTCCCGCGCATGCGTGGTCACCCTCCCGGCCGCCACGGGCAGTCTGTCCCGGGCACGGAGCCGTGAGGCCACAGTCCAGCCCGAGCCTGGGGGCAGCAGGAAC
>NW_004567107.1:1453251-1455175 GCF_000260355.1 Condylura cristata | reverse complement strand
GCTCCCGCATTCCTCTGGCTCGGCCCCGAGACGCACATCCTCCCTCCGGGCGGGGTGGGGCCGCCTTGTCAGGCTGGGCCCCGGCCAGCCAGGTCTGGGACAGGCTGTCCCCTGGCCCGGCCTCCTGGAGCGCCGGGCTGGGAATGGGGAATGGCGCCTGGCCCCGAGTCCCCTCAGGCTGCAGCTGAGCCCAGCTGTTTCCTGAATGGCCTGGTCAGACAGCTCGTCCCTCCGGCAAGCTGCCGGCCAAGGAACACAGGTGTTCGGGCCTTTTGGGGGGCCACGATCTTCGGGCGGAGAGGCCAGACCTGCTGGGCTGCAGCGTAGGGTGTGTGACTTCCTAAGCCCCCAGGGACATCCTGGGCCGGGGTCTTTGTCCTCCCCCATCCCCCGCCCAGCCTCCCAGCACTGCCCCCCACCCCCCTCTTTTCTCAGGCTCGTAAAGCTGGGGAAGTTGCCTGCGTCCAGGGGAATAGCTCCCAACCCCTCACTGTGGCCCCTCGGGTCACCGGCAGAGAAAAGCAGGTTTTCCGGGACCTTTGCCTGAGTCCACAGAGCCCGCCGGTGGCCAGGGCCGCGCCCACGAGTGGAGGGTCAGCCAGCCCCTGCGCTGAGTGTGAGCGTGAGGTGCTGGCCGTGTGGCCCCGGAGCTCAGCGCCCGGTGTCCCCGCTGGCCCCTGCGGCATAAGGGCCGCACGCCTCCATTGCCTCAGCACCGCTGGGGAGGCCCCGCCCCGCCTTCCCGCGGGAGCACCCCGCCCCCCGACAGGAGCCTGCGGACTGTCCTGGCGGGCTGGGCGGGAGGAGGGGCGGGGCACCCCAGAGGGGCTTTGCCGCCGCTGCCCAGGAGCACGGGCGCTGAGCCTCCCAGGAGCAGGGAGTGGAACTCGGCGTTTGCTGAGCGGCGGGAGACGCGGCCAGCGGAGGCCGCCGCCCGGCTCGATTCCAGGGTGGACTCTGGAAGCGGAGCGTCCGGCCCGGCGAGGCCGGCGGGTGCAGCTCCTGGGCCGTGACACCCGTCGGGCTGACGACCGTGGGCTGTGGCCACGGGATGGACGAGAGCTGCTCTGTGCTTTCCTTTCAGACTGGGAGAATTGAAGCTTCTGTAGGGGAACCGGAGCCCCAGTTTTTGCTTCCTTGGGAGCGAGGGGGCAGCAGATGAGGCCCAGAGCTGGCCACGGGGTCTGATGGAAGCCAGGAGGCCAGGGTCCTGAGGGCTCCCCACTGAGGCCAGTCAGAAACGGGCAGCCCGAGACGCCTCAGACTGCTACCAACGGAGCTGCCCTGTGGCCCACCCAGAGGACACAGAAACTGTCATTCAAAGGGACACCACACCCCTACGCTCTGTGTACAATAGGGAAAATGTGGAATCAACCCAAATGCCCCCAAATAGACGAGTGGGTCAAGCAGATGTGGTCCGTACACACAGCGGAATATTACTCAGCAGTCAAAAAGACAAACGCCTGCCTGCTGCGGCAGCGTGGACGGAGGGGACCGTGCTCCATGAAACGAGCCGGAAAGAAGAGAAACACCGCCTGGTTTCACTCACGGCAGGACCGGGAGCGGCCAGGGGCAGAAAGCAATTATGGCAAAGTAGAAGCGAAGTCAATGAGCAGCTCCAAGCCAGACACTGTACGGGGGAGGGTCAGCACAGCGGGAGGCGTGCACGGGACTCTGGTGGCCGCGCGGGGCCGGGGGTGGGAAGTCCACGGGGTTACAGCCCAGAAGAAGAAGCGTACAAAGTGAAGGATGCTCTAAACCTGTATACACACACCTTTGCTAATTAAAACAAACCCACAGGTATGGCGGTCACACTCCTCTTTCGCGGCGTGGTGTGCCGGAGAGAAGAACCCTCAGGGGCCCCTTGGTTCTCCTGTGCGGAATCGTCCCTCAAGCCGTCCCCAAGCTGCAGACAAGGGAATTT
>NW_004567107.1:1450802-1452380 GCF_000260355.1 Condylura cristata | reverse complement strand
CCCCTGTCTCCCGCCGCCCCCCCAGCGGTGTGTTGCAGGGGACCCGCCTGGCTGCTCCCCGCTCCGTGTGAGGCTCCTCTCACCCCGCTCCGCACCTCTGTTCTGCACCCCAGACCTCGTGTGCATAAGAACCTAAATCTTTTTTAAATAAAGGACTGATTTCAGGCCGTGTGAGCAGAACCGAATCCAGCCCGCGGCTCTTGGCCAGGGCTCATCTGAACACGAGGCTGTGAAAAGCCAGGTGGGGAAATTCACGCGAATCCTGAGCTGGGAAGAGCCTTCACGTCAGGGGAGCCCCACCTCGAGCCAGAGGAAAGCGCCGGAGCCGTCGCTGCCCCATGACCAGTTTCCTTTCCTGGGAAGAGGCGAGGAGTCACCTCACAGTGGTTCAAGACGCGGAAAGCAAAACTTGGGAGACGCGTGAGCAGAGAAACAAAGTCACCTGTTCAAGCAGACGGAAAAGCCACATTGACAGACGGGCGTGCGCACGCCGTGACCCCCATTTTAAGGTCAGAGGTTTCTGTAACCTCCTCCCTAGGCGAGTGTCAGTTTTGGGGAGCTGCCAGCACCCCAAGAGTGACCCGACAGTCGGCTTCAGTCCCTGTGGCGTCGGATGACGGCGTCTAGCTGGCTGTCGTGGGGACAGCCTCGAGGCGTGCTCCGTGTCCGCTTCTGGTGACGTGTCCGTCGGGGTCTCGGGGCCCACGCTCATCCTCACTGCTCTGGAGACTCGGGGTGAAGCCCGCTGTTGCACGCACGTTTACCACATCTCCTTCCCCGCTAGGTCTCGTGTGTCCAGCTGCCCTGGCGGCTCCGGGCTTATGTCTGCACCGAGCGCAGCCACGCTCCTCTGCCGGCCCACGCCGCGGCTGTCACGCCGGGGAACGCGCCCGCGGGGGGCCACGGAGCTGCCCTCTCGCCGCGAAGGGCTCTGGCCGCTGAGTGAGCTTGGGCACGCGTGAGGTTGGGCACGGGAGCTGCCCTGCGGGCTCCTGCACGGCCAGCGGCGGGGCGTCCCCCGGACTGACCGCAGGCCACACGTGGGAGGGGGCAGTCACGTGGCCTGAACCCTGCCCGCGCGGGAGAAGACGCCGCTGTGGCAGCAGCGGCCTCCAGGGCCGTGCCGGGGGCTGGCGCCCTCGCGGCGTCCTCACTGGCTCTGCGTGGAAGCGTCCGGAAGGCCCGGGGCGGCCTAAGTTCCCTCTGCCTCCTCCCCTGCCCGTCCCTGGCTGTGTCCTGTTGGTTTGCTGGGTGTCCGCGGCAGTCTCGCCCACGGCCACCGTCCCAAGGGCCGAGTCGCTCCCCACGCCCTGTTCTCCCACCTACGTGAACAGCAGGACAGGTCCGGAGGGAGCGGCCACCCCGGGGGAGTCCTGCGGCCCACTGGGGCCGGGAGGCCCTGGGACAGCCCGCGTGGGCCGGGGGCCGCAGCAGGAGGCCAACCCTGTGCGGCAGCTCTGGTCCTGGCCGTGTGGGCTCTGGAACTGGTGCGGGCTGCAGGCCAGAGAACGGTCCTGTCCTCGCCTGGCCGCAGCTTCCCAGAGTCCAGCAGGAGCGCATCAGCACGGGAGCCCCGCC
>NW_004567107.1:1449349-1450320 GCF_000260355.1 Condylura cristata | reverse complement strand
GCGGACCACTCCGGCCTGCGGGCTCGGCCGCCTTCCCCCCACCGCTCCTGGCGGGGGCTGGTACCGGGACGTGGGGTGGCCGCGGCTCTGTGCCTTGTGCGAAACAGCTCCCTGCGCGTGACCCCTGGGCCTCCCGGGCAGGGTGCCCCGCGTGCTGGCCGCCCAGGCCGGAGCTCCAGGGGCACTCGGCCTTTAGGGCCACCCAGGGCACCCTGTCCCGTCCTCTCTAGGCCCACATCTGTCCCCTGCTCGTCTGCCTTCTCGGGCCGTTGGGCCTGACGGCAGGCGGCTCCACCTGGAACCCCCCGGCGGCCTCGGGCCCCGGGGACCCCACTCTCCGCGGCCACATCGGCCCCTGTGGGGCCCAGACCTTCAGCCTCTCCTTGGGCCCTGCCCCTCTCCCGCAGTCCCGGACACCCCGAGTACCCCCCACTCTGACCTCTGCACCCCGGGCTGCATGGGCCAGGAGGCTGGGGGGCCGCACCCCATGAGTGCACAGGGCTCGGGCGCTGCTTGTCACTCGGAACCGGGGCGGCGCCGTCACCACAGCCCGAGAACCGGCCGGCCCGGCTTGCTCTCCGGCTTTGGTCTCAGGCCTGCCTCGCGCAGGCCGACTTTCTCCCTCTCTCCTCGCTCCTCCGTCTCCGTCTCCGGGACTTTGCTCAGGTTTGTTTGCTCGGGGCGTCGGCGCCCCTGGGGGCGTGAGGGCGCAGACCCTGCATTCTAGGGCCCACGCCTGCCCGCCAACACCGACCGGCATGCAGGCGATGCCCTGCGGGAGCCCCGTGCCCGCCGCCCTGCCCACAGCACCCTCCCTGGCCACTGGGCGGGACTACGGCCGAGGGCGAAGGGCGGCGAGGGCCCCCGGCCTCGGCTCCCCCTGTCTGCTTTTTGCAGTCCGGCCCGGCTCTGTCCGGACGCCTGGGGGGCCGTCTGGCCGCCGTCCCGAGGAGGGGAGGACAGTGGGGCCC
>NW_004567107.1:1447555-1449130 GCF_000260355.1 Condylura cristata | reverse complement strand
GGTTCCCGCTGCAGCGCTTCCCGGCGCGGCGGCCAGGGGCAGGCGGCGGAGGGGGGCGCAAAGCCTTTAAGAGGGGCAATAAGGTTTTGGGTTTCAGATGGTCTCACCGGAGGAGAACGACAGACAGGAACCCTCGGCTGCAGACGCCACCCGGCCACGGCCCACGCTGTTGTGAATGCTTGTGGCCGGGGCTGCCCAGCCCGGGCGCATGCGGTGAGGCCCGCCCCCACCGGCACCGGGCAGGCACAGCCTTCCCCTGCGTGCTGGCTGGACGGGGGTCGGGGTGGGGTGGGCACAGCCAGCACCAGGCTCCCGCACCCCGCCTGGTCACCGGACACAGGACAGCCCCGGACCCCAGCCCAGGGCAGCCGCGGCCCCAACCCTGTTTGCTGCGGCCTCACCGTCCGGCGCTGCGCTCGCCGCGGGGGCCGGTGCCCACTGACACCAGGGTGCCCACGACGTGGCATCCGCAGGGCGCAGGGAGCCGCCGTACTGCACGTGAGTCTCGGGCAGGGAGCCGGAACCGGCCCGAGACCCGTGTTGGGGGCCCCGAGGTCCCGGCGCCCCCTGGGGGCTGTTGAAGCTCATGAACCTCGGCGCTGTGTCAAGGCTCAGCCGCTGCTCCGGCCACCTTCGGCCCGGGTGGCCAGCGGGGCCTCCCCGGCCGGGGTCCCAGCTGCTCTAGAACCTCCAGGCGTCCGGAGCCCCGGCCCAGCGCTCAGGCCGGAGCTCTCGGCCTCGGCCTCCCTGCCCACCCCGGCGGGGGCTGCCGGAGCCCCGGAGTGCTGGGCTCTGGGCCCGGACACCTGGGCCCTGTTTCAGGGCCCCGAGGCCCTCAGGACCTAGAGGTGCTAGGTCTGACCGCAGCGGCGCTTCTCGACATGTCGGGGTGCCCCCGGCCGAGCCCCAAGATGCCCAGCAGCCTTCTGGCCGGAGGACAGTGCCGTTGGGCGCCACAGCAACCCGGGGCCAGTGGCCAAGGACAGCCAAGCCCTGTCCTCAGCGTCCTCCTCTGCAGAGTGGGCCCGGGCCCCGGGGCCCTCCGCGGCCGTGTGAGGGGCCTGCCGGGAGGGCGCAGCTGGCCGCCTGCTCGTCCTGGACTTGCAGCCCGGCGGGGTTCCCGGGCGCCTCGTACTCGGCGGCTCGGCAAGGGCCCGCGGGAGGGGCCGGTGTCCAGACGCCCGGGCACGTCCAGTGCTTCATGCGCTCCGCAGGGCCGGGTGCTGGGCTGCTCCCGTCGGGGGCTCGGGCTGGGAGGGTGATGGGCAGAGGCAGCCTTTCCTGGAGGCCCCGGGCCCCTCGGCGGCCCCCATTTCCCTCTGGTGTGAGGCTGCGGCTCCCCCTCTGGGGGCGGGGCGGGGGCGGGTGGTGGTGCGCGCCCGTGCCCACGTGCTGGGCGGCTTCCTCAGCCGGGTCCGCCGGAGGGGGCAGTGCCCGCTGCTCCTGCCGGGGTCCGCGTGGGGCCCTGGCGACCGATGGCCCAGCCCCAGACCTGGCCAGGAGCCAAGTGTCGTCCGAAGGGCAGGAGCCACCGCTGCCCAGGTGCCCGGGGTGTGGGTGGCTGGGGCGCCCAGC
>NW_004567107.1:1446039-1447171 GCF_000260355.1 Condylura cristata | reverse complement strand
CCGCGGGGCTCCGTGGGGAGCGCCAGGAAGGGCAGCCGAGGAGCTGGCGGCCGGCCAGAGGGCCCCAGCCCCGCCCGCTGAGGGGCGCTTCCAGGCTGCGGGCACGGGACAGAGACGGCGGCACCAGCGTGCAGACAGGCCGTGGGGAGGACCGGAGCGGGCAGCTTTCAGCCCGATGGGCTGGGGCTTCTGGGCGGAGAAGCCCGCGGGCCGGGCCAGCTCTGCAGCACGCGCCTGCTCCCCGTGCGGCCTTGGGACAGGCTGACTTCACGCGGCTCTGGGCGCTTTTCAAAAAGGCGTGACCATGTCAGTCTCTGCGTGGCGGGGTGCGCCAGGAGAGCCCCACTCCCTAACTCCTCTCTCCTCAGATGCGATCTGTGTAGCTGGGGCCCCCAGCGCGGCCCCCAGCCCCCCAGGGGCTCAGCTGAGTGGCTGAGGTGTCGGCCGCGGCTCTCGGGGAGCGCCGGCGGCGCCCGATGCCCCTCGGTGGCCGGTGACTGCTGGCCTTCCCTTCGCTTCCCCTCACCCATCTGAGGCTGGCCGGTTATTTGCCTGCTGAGCAGAAGCCGGGGGGGCGGGCGCCTGGCCCCCCGCGGCTGTCCAGGGCGTCTGTGGGACTGTTTACAACAGCGAGGACGGACGGGCCCAGACGGCCCCCGGGGCGAGGGGAGCTGGGGTGCGGCTCGGACGTGCAGAAGAGGGGTGCAGGCATTTCTAATAAAACGGAGGGCCTGGCGGGCAGTGAGGCAAGGCAGAAGGACCAAGAGACGCTGGACAGCAGGGCCCTTCGCGGGACAGACTGGCGAGCGCCTTCGCCCCGGGCGCGGGCGGGGCTGGCGGGGAGGAGCGGTGGCCGGCCCCGTCCCGGGCCAGAAGGCCCTCCCCACTGGCCGGCCGGCCGGCGGGGGGCGCAGTCAGACGCAGGCGCAGCAGAGCGTGGAGCAGTCCAGCTTGGCCGGGGCGCCCGCGCCGCCCGCCTTCTTGTTCAGCTTGGGCAGCAGCAGCGCGAAGGACATGGCCAGGGCGCAGTGGTAGAAGCTGTGCACGTAGGTGTAGTCCCAGTCCTGCGGGCGGGACGGCGGCTGCAGCTCCCGCCCGCCCGGGCGCCGCCAGAGGGGGGTGCCCCTCGTGC
>NW_004567107.1:1444760-1445939 GCF_000260355.1 Condylura cristata | reverse complement strand
TCCCCTCCCTCCCGCCTGCCCCCCACTCCCTCTGCCTCCCTCCCCCCTTCAGCTGCCGGTCCAGGGGCAAGGCCTCCTCTCAGGGGCAAGGCCTCTCAAGGCCCCTGTGACCCCAGCTCCAGGCCCAGCCGTGCTGGGGTGCTGAGGGTGAACCCCATCGGGGTTTGAGGCCGGAAGCGGCTGCCTGGGAGGGGAGTTGGGCGTGCAGGTGCCTTGCTGCCCGAGAGGGAGGGTGCCCACCGCACCCCTGAGGGCACTGCCTCCCTCCCCACCCCCGTACCTCAAAGAAGAAGCGCAGCATGAGGGCCAGCGCCCCGAAGCAGAGGCCGGGGCCTATCTGCTGGGTGTAGACACTCTTGTCGGGGTACAGCCCCCTCTTCTCCTTCATCTGCTGCAGCTGCAGGGAAGGGGCTCTCAGGGCACAGGCCGGTCCCCCCGGGCAGCAGGTGGGGCTGCAGGGCCAGGAAGACGCGGCCGTGGGGGCCGCGGGACACGGCGCCAGCAGGACCCCACTCTGCCTTCCCCTCTGGGCCTGGAAAGGCCACGCCTCCAGCGCCCCCACCCGCCAGCGCGGCGTCCCAGGAGCCTTGACGGGGTGATGCTTTACAGCAGGGCGCAGCGAGTGGGCCCCCGGCTCCAGGCTGTGGGCAGCAGGCTTGCGGGAAGGCTGCCAGACCAGCCTGCTTGGCGCGAGGCCCTGGCCCCGCAGACGCGGACGCTAGTGGGGCGCTCGGGCGGGGTGGGGGTGCTCACAAAGATGACTCAGAACCCGCGGAGGTGAGGTTAAGGGGGGCCCGCACCTGGAAAATGCCCCCTGGGGCAAGGGGCTTAGGGTGGCAGCAAGAAAATGGTGGCGGCTCTGGTGAGTAGGGGCAGCACCCCAACTGCCTGTGACCCCCCGAGTGGAGGGAGAAAACACCTCATGCACCCACACCTGCAGGCCCACGCAACCCACGCACACCCACGCACCCACGCACACCCATGCACCCACGCACACCCACGCACCCACGCACACCTGCAGCCCCACGCACCCACGCACACCCACGCACCCACGCACACCGACCCACACCCACCCACACCTGCACACCCACGCACATCTGCACACCTGCATGCAACCCACCCACACCTGCACACCCACGCACATCTGCACACCTGCACGCAACCCACCCACACCTGCAC
>NW_004567107.1:1443046-1444475 GCF_000260355.1 Condylura cristata | reverse complement strand
GCACCCACCCACACCTGCACACCCATGCACCCGCACACACCCGCCCACACCCACGCACACCTGCACGCCTACACATGCAGGCCCATGCACACCTGCACACACCTGCACACCTGCACACCCACACCCACCCGCACACACCCGCAAGCCTCCGCATCCACGCGCACACCCACACGGCCCACTGGCACACGCACCTACACACACGTGTGGCTTCTCTCTGGATCGGGGCAGTTTTTGCCAAAAAACAAGCCAGGGACAGTATCTGGTTTTGGTGTTGTGGCGTTTGCCTCGGAGGCCGGGCCGACCCCGCCCGCCGCGCCCCCACGCCCGAGGGCCGAGGGCCCGGCAGCTCCAGGCGGGCTGGAGCACACAGGCTGACCCTCGCTCCAGGAGGCAACTGCCCTGGCTGACCCAACATCGCTCCCCGGTCAAATCTCCCAGAAAACACGATCTGGGCCCCGGAGAGAGGGACCAGGCCAGCGACCGGTTCCAGCAATCCTTCCAGTGACCGGTTCCACGGTGTCCGCGGCCCAGGCCCGCCGGCTCCCCACCGGAGTTGAACGCTGGCCTGAATTCGGCTGCGGGCGGAACCGGGAGCCCTGACCTCGCTTCCTGCTCGGCCTTATCGGGACCAGGCCTTAATTAGCGGGCTCCAGACGGATGGCCTGGCGCCCCTCCCCTCTGCCGGCCGGGTCAGCCGGGGCCAGCTCTGCCTCCTGGGGCCGGGGGAGGGAGGCCTCTGCTCTGCTCTGCTCTCCCTGGCGAAGTGGCGGCCCGGCCTCCAGCCGTGGCTCCGGGGGCTGCTGGCCCCTGCGCCCGGCGCCCCCGTGAGCCAGCTGGCAGGAGGCGCCGCAGGCCTGCGTGAGCACGAAGCCGGCGGCCCCGGTGCTCCGAAAACGCCACCGGACTCGACTTCCCTTCCTGGGCTGGCCGGCACGTGCTCCCCTCTTGCCCAGCTGACCATCCCTCCCTGAGAGCTGTGCCCCTGCCTCCCCCACCCCGGCCGGGTGCCCGCCAGCCCCGGCCCCGATGGCTCGGCCCGGCTCAGGGACTCCAGGTGTGTAGCCCAGAACTGGGCCCGGGGCCGCAGGGGGCCCGTGGGGGCCAAGGGAGGTGACCTTGGGGCCACAGCTGGCTTTCAGGTCGGCTCCAGCTGTGGGCTTTCGGGGGCCTCTGTGCTGGCGACTGGCGCAGGCCCAGCTCGCTCATAGCCCTCCTCAGAGAAGCCAGCTCGAGTCTCCCGCCCGCCAGGAGCTCCCACATTAACGAAGGCCGCTTCCCCTCGACAGTGCAGCCAGCGGCCGCCTCTAATAACGACAATCAGAATAACCGCAGCAACGGGCCCGTCACGGCGCCCGCTGGAAGCCAGCTCCGGACCGCCTTGCCACTGCTGCCCGGCCGTGACCGCTGCTGCCCCGCCGAGGCGAGAGGA
>NW_004567107.1:1437851-1438822 GCF_000260355.1 Condylura cristata | reverse complement strand
GGCCCGGGTCAGTGATGCCCACCCCCTCTGGCGCGGACGAGGAAACTGAGGCACAGCCGCCCCGGCCCTCCCTCCCGGCACCTCGGGGTCCCTGTTCATCAGCCAGCACGGGGCGTTGAGAAGAGGGAGGGTCCCCCGGGCCCCTGTGCGGGACTTACCGCCACGAAGAACATGGTGAAGAGGTACACCATGGCCTCCATGTGGAAGCGCCTCCTGGCGGCGATGCTGACCGTGGGCAGGAAGGCCAGGCTGCTCAGCGTGGGCAGCAGCAGTTTGGCCGCGAGCGTCCCCATGGCCGGGAGGAAGGCGCAGGCCGAGCGCAGGGTGGCGGCCTCCTGGCCGGCCTGGGAGGGACAGCTCGGGCCTGTGCGCCTTGCCGGGCTCGGGCAGCTGTGGCGTCAGCGCCCGCAGCGAGGCAGGGACATAAGCTCCCATGTCCAGCAGCCGCGAGGCCGACAGCTGCCGCCCACGTGACCGCACTTGCCGCTGGCTTGTGGAGGGCTGCTGACTCAGGGGTCCTCGCTTCCTAGCCTGGGGCCGGGCGCCTCAGCCCCCGCTCTGGCTCCCGACCTGCGGCCCGAGGCCCCCAGCCCCTCCCCGACTTCCCCGCCCCCGCCACCTGCGCCCCGGCAGAGTCCCTGCTCCAGGGGACCACCTGGCCAGTGGACAGCCCCCTCCCCCTCCCTCCGGCCCGGCACTGCTCCTGGGCTGGCTGGGGACGGTCCCCGCTTACAGGCGGTGGGGGCCAGCACTAGGTCCTGGCTCAGGGGGCCTTGTGGGGGTGGGTGCGGCCCCCAGCGCCTTGCTGCCCGGCCCCCTGCACCCCAGCCGGCCCCTGGTGGGTGCCCGGCAGCGTGGCTGAGTGAATGACTGTGTGAAGGAATGAATGGAAGCCCGCCGTCCAGCCCAGCTGGCGCGCAGGAGCCCGCCGCCTCTCAGATGGGAAAACCAGAGCTGCTGTGTGCGCGAGC
>NW_004567107.1:1431760-1436923 GCF_000260355.1 Condylura cristata | reverse complement strand
GGCGGCGCCCTCCCGAGGGCGTGGGCAGGGGCCAGGCCTGGCGGGCTGGGGGCCCTGGGGGCAGGCAGGGCTGGGGAGCTGAGCCGCCTTCTCCCCCGCCCCCGTGGGGAGCAGGGCTTTAGGAGGGGCTGAAGTGCCTGGAATGCACACGGAGCCCCTCCCCCACCCAGACAGCTGTCTGTCCGTCCCCCGCTGCGCTCCTCCCCCGGCTTGGACAGACCCACGGCTCCAGGACAGCCGGAGCACAGTGGCCGGGGCTGCCGGACCCAGCGCTCGGAGCCAGCGGCCCGCCGGGGTCTCTGTCCCTGGTCGGGCAGAGGCGGGGTGCCCTGGGCCCTGGCGGCAGGAGAGGCCACGGGGGCTTCAGGGGGAGCCCTTGTGGGCAGGAGAGCCGCCCTGCTGGCCGTCCATCGCACGGCCGGGGGATGTGTGGCCGCGTCTGCTGTCTCTGACGGCCGGAACCCGCCTCTGTGGGCAGCCGCGGGCCCGCAGGGGTGTCCAGGACCCACGCGCCCTGCCCCTGCTGGGGCCTGTCCACTCCGCTGCTCTGGAGTGCCAGCGGCCAGTCGCTTCCTGGCCAGCCTGGCTTCCTCTTCCCTGTCCTTGCTCCGCACACAAAGGAGCCCTCTTCTCGCGCTGTGGAGGCCCAGCGTGGCCAGTGCCACCCGTCCCACCCTGAGCAGAGGCTCGGTCTGGCGGAAAAGCCCAGGGCTCCTGGCTGGGAGCGGAGGGAGGACAAAGCCCACGTTCTCCCTCATTGACCTCTGTGGTGCGCCCGAGGCCCGGCAGGCTCCGACGGGAAGCTGGGGACGGCAGCCCCAGCGGCCGGACACAGCGGGTTGGACGCTGGAGACCGAGGGCTCTGGACTGACGGAGGCCGCCACCCGGCCGTCACCAGGCCCCGGCACCCGCGTCCCAGCGCCCGCCTGGCCCCGGGCCCTGGTCTCCTGTCCGCCTGCCTGGCCTGTGTCTGGCCCCGGGCCCCCCTCTGAGCTGTCAGCTCCTCACGGGGAAGGAGAAGCCAAGTCAGGGCGGCCCCTGGGAGGAGAGGGACACAGTCCGGGCCTCGGGGCCTGTTCTGGGTGCCCGGGGCGGGCGGTGCGGCGTGGCCAGGCAGCTGCTCATCCCCCATCACAGGGAGGCCGGAGGCCTCGGGCCCTCCGTCCTGCCTGCCCGGACCGGCCAGCTGCGCTACTGTCAGGCTGGGTGAAAAAGTGACTTGAGACGGAGGGCGAATGTCTCCACCCAGCTCAGAGCACAGCGGGGTGTGGCCCTCGCTTGCCCACGAGGGGCGGTCACCGCCCCACCACACAGGTGAGGAGTCGGGCGCCCAGCCGGCAGGGGAAGCCTGGAGCTGGCCCGAGGCCGCGGGGTGCGCAGGGCTCCCGCCTCAGCGCTGTGTCCTCTGGGCAGCAGCTGCCTGCAGAAGGAGCCCGAGGCCGGCCCCTCTGAGCGGGGGCCAGAGGCCCTGGGCCCTGAGCGTGCCGCCCACGGTCACTGTGCAGAAGCGGCACTGGGCCTTCCAAGACCACCTCCTCCAGGAAGCCCCCTGCCACCACCGACTTTGGAGTCTCGAGTTGGGCTGGAACCTTCCCCGGCTTCTGACCGGGACCCTGCAGAGCCGGCTGGGTGACAGCCTCCGAGTGTCCCTGGCCAGCGGGCCCTGGAGGTCACGGCCACAGCAAAGCGAGCTCAGGTTGCTGGGCACAGGGCTGGCCCCACCCGCCAGGCTTCACACCAGGTTCCCGCGCCTGGGCCCTAACGGGGCCTCAGCCTGCTGGGGGGAGGGCGAGCGGGGGGCCCATGTCCTGGTCTGCACCGTCTGTCTGTAAGAATTCTGTGACTGAAAATGGGGACTCCTTGACCTGTTCAACCCAGGAAATCTAGCCCAGCAGAGTGACCCGAGAAGGCCTAGCCAGCCGGTGGTCGTGTGTGGACTCCGGGACTGACCAGGGACAGTGGGGATGGGCTGTGGGCAAGGGGTTGGGCAGGCAGGCACTGGGCCTGCCTCCCTCCTGGCCGGCCGGCCGCCAGCTGAGTCGGGCAAACGTCCTCAGTGCCGTGAGGAGGTGCCCGGGATGCCCCAGCCCCGGGCAGGCAGCGGTGGGGTCCTGGCCAGGGTGCAGGGGTCGAGTCGTCCTGGCCTGGGGCGCCTCCTGGCAGTGGCTCTGGCTCTGGTCCCCGCTTCGGCTTGGCACTGTGCCGCCAGGCTGGGCCCCGCCTTCCCAAGCAGCAGGGGCAGCTGCTCCCTCCCCGTCCCCCCCCGCCCCCCACCCCCCAAGCCTGCGTCTTCTCAGGGTGCCAGTCTTCTTGCACCCCTTCTCAGCCTCCCGCAGAAATGCCCGACCTCTTGCTTCCAAGCTCCACCGCAGGTCCCGGAGAGCTCTGGGGTGACAGGCTCCTGGAAGGTGTCTGAGGGCACCCCGTCCAGCCCGGGGGAGCAGGGCCAGCTCGCCCGCCCTCGGGGGTCAGCGGCTGTGGGACCAGCCCAGCCTCTTACCAGGCGCCTGCTGCCCGCAAGGCGCAGAGGATGCGGGGAGCAGGCGCCCCAGCCAAGGGGCAACGGGCTCGGAAGGTCACCTGGGGAGGGGCCGAGCGAGTGCAGAGGGGTGCAAGACCCGGGCTCCAGGGAGCGGTGAGCAGGTGCGGGAGCAGGGCGCCGGCCGGAGCGGGGTCCGGGCGGCTGCAGGGTCCAGCCCGTCTCCCCGCAGCCCGGCCACCATGGGGGTGACGCGGGTTCCTTTGCGTCCTGAGCCCTCGGAGCGGGGTGCCCACCTCACGGGCGCGGGCCTCCACCTGGCTGAGCTGGGCTCTGGGCGCAGAGGGGCCACGCTGCTGGGCAGAGGTGGAGTGCCCGGGAACCCCGGGAGGCGAGGGGGGTGGGGTGATGCGCCCGCCGACCGGGTACCCCCGCTGGGCCTGGGTGGTTTGCACACGAGGCTCCGTGGACACTGTGAGGTTGCTGGGGCGCTGGCCGGGCCTGGCTGTGCCAGCCACTAGCTCTCGACAGGCGGGAGGCTCCTTGGGCACTTTGCGTCCAGCGCGGGAAGCCTGGCCGGGACCCGCGGGTGGGTCCTGGGGCGCCCGAGGCCTGCCCAGCCGGGGCCCCCACTCCCCTCCAGGACAGAGCCGGCTGGCCCACGGCCCTCTGGCGCCCCCGTGTGCTGCTCTCCACCGAGCCCCGGCCTTCTCTGGCCCTGTGTCTCCCCAGATGCCCACTCCGCAGTCAGTCAAGTGGGAGCGGTCAAACTCCCGCGGGCCTGGAGTTTGGGGGTCACTGGCGTCACTGGGAGGCCTGCAGGCTCCTGGAGGCTGGGGAGGGAGGCGGGGAGGGAGCGGCCCAGGGGCTGTCCTGCAGGAGGTCAGGGCGGGGCGCGGGGTCAGCCCCATCTCTGAGGCAGCACAGGCTGTTTGTCAGTCTGGGGGGCCCTCCCAAGGGAAACCGTTAGTCACCCTGGCCCTGGCGCATGAGGAGCCAGAAATGCCTGGCGGGCTCGGGACTGTGCCGGGGGTGCCAGGCCCTGGCGTCGGCGGGTGGGGGGGTGGGCAGCGGCGTCCAGCGCGCCGGGCTGTGTCTGTGCCGGGCACACGTGGTCCTCGCTGCGTGCTTGTGGTCCCCAAGTCGCCGGCCGCAGCGTCAGCCTCCCGCACTTCTGCACGCTGACCCCAGGGGGCAGTGTGGACCTGGCACCCGGCCTGGGTCCGGTCCCCAGGGCCCCAGGGGGACAATGAGGTGAATGAGTGGCCTCCCGGGGCTCTGGGAGGCCGAGTCTCGCAGGAGGCGGCTGACGGCAGGCAGGGGCCTGCCGTGCAGTCCTGTGCAGGCCTGGGGTCCCGGCAGTGCCCGGGCTGTGACAAGGCCAGCAGGGGCGGCGTGCCTGGGGCGCGCCGTCAGAGCGTGTCAGAGCCGCAGGGAGCTGGGGGCAGCGGGTCCAGGAGGCACGTCCCTCTGGCGGGACGCTGAGTTGGTGACCTCTGCGCAGGGGCGGGGTGGGTGAAGGGGCTCAGGCGGCCTCACGGAGCCCTTTGGAGGTGCCTCTGTGTCCCACGGGGGCTCTGGGGAGCCTGGGGTGCAGGGGTGCGTGCAGCCTTGCTTCAGGTGCAGCTCGCGGACACCGGGGTCGGCCCGGAGGGGACACCCGGCCCTCTCGTCCTCTGCTCCACACTGACTCAGCAGGAATACGGGCCTCGCGCCCCAGGCCTGGCCTGCCAGGGGCTGCCCAGCGGGCCGGGGCCCTGCCAGGCCGGGGTGCCCTGCCAAGCCAGCGCTGAACATCTGCAGAGAGCTCCTGGCCTCCCCCCGGCCCAGCCGTGCTGGCCGCCTGGCAGAGGCCGTGGGCACTTCCTGGAGCCCTCGGCCGCGCCCCGCTGGGTCTCCTCCATCCCTCCACCTGCGCAGAGGCTGCTCCTCAGGACAGCCCGTCTGAGGGGAGCCCTGGAGGCCCCCTCCCCGGCCGCGTCTCCATCTGAGCCCAGCAGGAGCAGTCAGACCGGCCCCCTCCTCCATCCCGGCTCTTCTCAGCTGTCAGCCTGGGGCCCCGGGGAGGCAGGAACGGCCGGGTCAAGGCTGGGGTTCAGCCCCGCCACGGCGACCTGCCCCGTGACCCCGCTGGCCGCGTCTGCACACTCGCCTGGGTCCCGGGCCCGGCCGGAAGGCGGCCTCCCTGCTCTCTCCGGGTGCGCGGCGGCGGGAGCGGGCGGGGCGCCGGCCCGCCCGGGGCTCGCCCGTGACTAAGGCTGGCGTGGCCTCCCATCCGGCCAGACCTGGGGCGCCCCTGAGTGTCTCCCCGCTGCTCAGACAGAGTTCAGGTGCGCGGCGGCGGGAGCGGGGCCCTCGCCCTCACCCTCTGGCCCCACCGCCCAGCGCGGGGCCGGGCTCCGGGGTCCGAGAGCCTCGGGAGGACACTTGCTTCCGCTGTCACGGGGGACTCGCGGGGGGCTGTCCAGACCCCACTCCCGAGGCCCTGCACAGACAGCGTCCACCCCCCTGCGCCGCTGAGGCCAGCGCACCCTCGGGCCGGGAGGCGGGGGCGGCGGGCAGCGTCAGGCTGAGCTGGCCGGGCAGGGGCCTGTGACACATTCCCCAGGGGAACCCCCACCTGAGGCCAGGGTCTGGGGCCACCCGGTGGCCTCCGCTTCGCCTGCCCTGTCCCGTGCGTGCGC
>NW_004567107.1:1429154-1431660 GCF_000260355.1 Condylura cristata | reverse complement strand
GCGGGAGCGGGCGGCTGGGCCGCCTGGCCCGGCTCCAGAGGCGCGGAGCGGGTTAAAGTGTGCGCCAGGCCGGCTGCGGCGGCGGGCGGGGTAGCGGCCTGGTGGGAAGTGCGAGTTCCTCCCTGTCTACCCGACAGCTATAAAGGCAGCCGCAGCGGCCCTGGGCTGCTGCCTGGCCGCTGGGTCGTCTCTGGGCGCTCCTGGAAGCGGAGAGGGAGGCGGCAGGGCGGAGGCGGGGAGAGGCAGACCTCCCGCAGCACCTGGCGCCTGGGGCTCCCCCTTCCTGCAGCGGACAACCTGCTCCCTGGGCCAGGTAGGCACCTCGGTCCCCAGGTCCTGTCCTTCCCCTTCCGCCGCCCCCAGGGCACTCGGGCAGCCACGGGGGCCTGGGGGCCGAGCCCCCCCAGGTTTTATAGCAGGAGGAGGCTGGGGGAGGGCCCCCAGCCCGACCCTCGGGGCGCTGCCGAGCCTTAGCCTGGCTCTCGCTGGGCCAGTGGCTGGGCTGGGACCCCAGGGAGCGTGGACCCCGCGCGAGCCAGGCCTGGCCCCCAGCCAGCAGTGTCTGGGCCTTAATGAAAACCAGGTGTGAGGCTGCTCAGCACCTGTCTTCAGCCGGCAGGCGGGAGCTGGGGCGCCGACGAGCCCGTGGACCGCCAAGGGGGCTCTCGCGGGCTGAGGCTGGGGGGCTGCCGTGGGCGGGCCGGGGGGCGGGCGACGGCGTCCCGGGGCCCTCGAGGACTCCGTCTCCGAGCTCTAGGGAGACCTGGGCCCTCCCAGGGCAGGGGCCGTCTGGGGGGGCCCGGGTGTTGGGGGCACTCCCGAAACGGCAGGTGCCTGGGCTGCACGGGACACGGGTTCGAGGGAGGCGGGGTGGGGGGGCGTCGCCTCACCGCGTCTTCGCGCCCCTTCCCGGACGCAGCCGGGGGAGCCCCACCCCGGCTCCGGCTCTGAGGCCGGTCGGCTCCTTGCTGCGGGGCTTGGGGCGCGCTGTCTTCCCCTTTTGGGTTCCAGGCCAGAGGAGCAGGCGTGGCGACCTCTGCACCTCCTTCTCCAGGCCGCTGGCAAGTGACGCTCAGCACTGAGACCAGCCCCGCGCACAGGTTCTGCCATGCGGGGCCGGGCGCTTGGGGCGGGGGCAGCCGCGGCCGGTCGCTCCTCCTGGGCCCAGTTCCCGCAGGGGCGGGTGGGCGGAGGCGCTGGAGGGCTGACGTCCGGGGCCCCACGCCCTCAGTCCCCGAGGCTGGCGGGAGGCCCCAACCCTGGGTCACCAAGTGCTGAGCAGGTGAAGGTCCAGGTGCTCCCACCAGCCACGGTGCCGGGCCACGTCCAGGCCTGCAGCTCCTCCGTCCACAGCGGGGCCCGGCCTGCAGCCCCGCAGACGCCTCACAGACGGGGCGGGGATGACAGGAGCCTGGCTTCCCAGGATGGACGGCGCACTGTGGCCTTCAGGCCGGTCCTGGCTCCAGCTGGCAACGGCGCTTGTGGCTGGGACCGTGGTGTCCAGCGTGGCCCTGGTGAGTGGCAGCGGGCCCTGCCCAGGGGCCGGTGGCGGGCAGGACTGTCTCTCCCAGGACTGTCCCTGGGGCAGGCCAGCCCCCTGCGGAGGGTCCAGGGCAGGACTGCTTTCCCTCGTGGCTGGCTGCACAGGGTGGTGTGTCCTGCAGAACCTGGGCTGGGCCGCAGGCAGCTGAGGAGGGGGACGTGAGGGTGGTCAGGCCTCAGGGCCCTGCCCAGCCTCCAGAATGTTCCAGATCTCAGGTTCAGGGACGACGAGGCCCGCGGCTTCCCGGGCTCCCTCTGGGCCTGCCCCGGAGACTGCGCCCGGCGGCGTGAGGGGCCCTGCCCGGGGCCGGGGCTGCGGCCGCTCCCACCGTCCTCCTCTCGCCAGGACTCCGGCCCGACCTCCAACAGCCTGGAGGCGGGCGCCGACGCCACGGCCTACTGGTGGGGGGAGTGGACCAAGTGGACGGCATGTTCCCGGAGCTGCGGGGCCGGCGTGACGTCCCAGGAGCGGCACTGCCTGCAGCAGAGGTGGGGCCGGCCGCCGGGGCGGGTGCCGGGAGCCGTGGGCAGCCCCTCCGCGACCGTGGGTGGCTTCAGGCTGGAGGGCCCGGCAGGCCCGGGGCCCAGGGGCCCGAGAACGACGTCTGAGGGTGCACGGGCTGCGGGGTCCTGGGCCCGTCGGCCATTTCACTGCTCAGGGAAGGGCTCTCACCGGGACCTGAGTCGCGTAAGTTCGGGGAGCAGCGGCGTTCGCCCCCGGGCAGACCCGGCTCGCTCCCCCGCCGTGTGGGCCTGGGCGGGCCCCTCCGCCTCTCTGAGCTTGTTTCCTCGCCTGTGTAGCGGAGGACACGCTAGTGTCCGCTGACATTTGAGGACAGAACCGTCCTCCACGTCTGTGTCCGGCAAAGGGCTGGGCAGGCGGCCGCGCCGTCTCGGGTCTGTGCTCTTGGCCTCCTGGATGCGGGCACACCCCCAGGCGGGACCGGAAGGCCGCCAGCCGCGG
>NW_004567107.1:1427324-1428697 GCF_000260355.1 Condylura cristata | reverse complement strand
GCTGGCCCCGCGGCCAGGCCGGGCAGGAGGCGCCCGCTCTGGCGTGGCCTCTGGGCAGCTCTCCGGGGGCCAAAGTGGGTCTGAGCCTCAATACTGGGGTGCGCGGTAGGATCCAGGCAGCTGCTTGGGGTCCCCCGTGTGTCCCTGTGGGGTGCAGGCGCTCGGGGTTGCAGCCCCCGTCGGGCTCAGTAGCCGCTGCCTCCCGGACCGCGTGTGTGGTCGGGGTGGGGTGCGCCCCCCAGGCCGGCTGCCGGCCCTGGTGGCTTGGGGACCCTGCCCCGGGCAGCGACGGCCATCGCCTGTCACACAAGCAGCTGTGCCGGGACGGGGGTGGGGGGGTCCTTGAGCCGGGGCCAGCAGGCACACGGCCTGGAGGGGGGCTGCCCTGCGGGGCTCCTTCCTTCCAGAGAGGAGGCAGATTCGGAGAATGAGAGGCCCGGAGGCCCCGGCAGCGTCCTGGCTGCAGCCGCTTCCTGCTCAGCCGGACAAACACGCCTTTGTCGGCAGCCCCCTGCAGCCCCTCCCGCCTCCCCCCAGGAGTGTCCGGCAGATGGGCGGAGCTTCCGCGAGGAGCAGTGCGGCTCCTTCAACTCCCACGTGTACAGCGGGCGCACACACCAGTGGAAGCCCCTGTACCCCGGTACCCACCCCGGCCACCTGGCGGCCAGAGCCACCCTGGAAGGACCCCCCAGGGGTCACCTCGGGGCGGTGGGAGGCCCCCGCGGGGCGGGCGGGGGTGGAGGCCCAGAGCGGGGTCTGCAGGAGGGTCACGCGGTTCCCGCCCTCCGGGGGTGAGTGCTGGGGCCAGACGGGCGGTGGGGGGAGCCCCGCAGAGGGGGGCGGCCTGCGCCCATGAGGCATCTGGGTCCGCTGGGCCCGGCCAGCCTCCCCCGCCCAGGCGGGGCTCCGTGGGGCAGGCCGGCGGGACCCGAGGCCCTGAGACCCTGTCGGCCCCCAGACGACTACGTGCACATCTCCAGCAAGCCCTGTGACCTGCACTGCACCACGCTGGACGGCCAGCGGCAGCTCATGGTGCCCGCCCGCGACGGCACGTCCTGCAAGCGCGCCGACCTGCGGGGGGTTTGCGTGTCTGGAAAATGTGAGGTTGTGAAACACTGCAGCCCCGCGCCCCGCCGGCCCTGCTGGCCCGTCCATCCCGTCCGGCCCGCCCCGCCCCTCGCCCCCCGGGCACCCCAACAGCCCCTTGGCCTCCCCTCTGCAGCCCATCGGCTGTGACGGGGCGCTCTTCTCTACCCACACGCCGGACAAGTGTGGTGTCTGCCGGGGCGACGGGAGCAGCTGCACCCACGTGACAGGCAACTTCCGCAAGGGGAGCGCCCATCTGGGTAAGCCCCGCGTCCAGCGCCCGCGGG
>NW_004567107.1:1420701-1423267 GCF_000260355.1 Condylura cristata | reverse complement strand
GCTGAGCGAGACCTGGGGCTCCCTGCCGGCCGGGGGGGGACGGAGGCGTGGGGGCACGGGCACTGTCCCCACGGAGGAGCCGAGGACATCCGCGAGCCAGGCCGGGCCAGCCCACAGCCAGAGCCTTGCCCACTCAGAA
This sequence comes from Condylura cristata, assembly GCF_000260355.1. Classification (NCBI taxonomy): domain Eukaryota; kingdom Metazoa; phylum Chordata; class Mammalia; order Eulipotyphla; family Talpidae; genus Condylura; species Condylura cristata. Next base: position 1,423,128 of record NW_004567107.1, on the reverse strand, counting down.
CAGCTGCACAGCTGGACAGACAGCTTGGCCAGGCATGGAGGGAGTCCCGGACAGCCAGACAGCTGGGGCGCGGGGGACCCCAAACGCTCAGAGGGGGTGACCCCGATCTGCGAGCTTGTAACACGCGAGGACTAACTGGGGGAGGGGAGGCGCCGGGCGGTGTGAGGAGGCCGGAGGGCGGCCCGAGGAGAGGCTGTGCCGGCGTGGCTGGTCGCTGTCGGCCTGGACAGCGGGTGGAGGTCAGGGCGGCGTCTGCTCCCGGAGCTGGGCCGGCGCCCCAGGAAGTGCTGGAGGGTGTCCGTGCCCGGGGCCCGTAGCCAGTGGCCACGGCCGAGGGCGGGCACGGCCGCGCAGGCTCTTTCAGTTCCGGGGCCCCCGGGCTTGGGGCTGCGCCCCAGATCTCTGCCTTGTCCTCGCCCGGCCCCCCGCCGTCCGTGCCTGTGTCCTCGCCTCACGAGGACGCCCGACTCCGAGCGGTCTCGTCCCGGCCCTTGACCAGTGAGGACTTCTCAGTCTGCGCCTCTGGGCATGCATGCGTTTTGGGGGACCCTGCTGCAGGCCAGCAGACCGCCCTCCACGAGAGACTGTCCAGGACGGCCCTCCCGCCTGCGCCTGGTGACCGGGGCCAGCCTCTGTCCTCCCACTGGGCAGGAACCCGCGTGGACGCTCAGCTCCTGCCTGGAGCCGGCCCCCGCGAGGGGCGTGCCGGAGGCCGAGCCCCCGTCTCCCCCGTAGGCAGCAACGCCACCGGGCCAGCCCCCGAGGGGGACGAGGATGACCAGGAGGCCGCCGCCCACCTGGCCCCCCGGGCGCTCCTCTCCGCCAACGCCATCTCCGACCCGCTGCGGGCCGCCGGCCCCGACGCCAGGGAGCCCCCCGTCAACGAGACGGTCAACAGCATCTTCGCGCAGAGCGGCCCGCGGCGCCCCCCGGCCGGGGGCCCGGACACGGACTATGAGGACGGCGAGGGGGCCGGCGCCCCCCCGCTCAACGGGTCCTACCTGGAGCTGAGCAGCGACCACGCCAACGTGTCCGCCGAGGCCCCGTCCCCCAGCGCCAGCACCAGCCTGCCCACCTCGGCCGGGAACAGGACGTACAAGGCCAGGTAGGCGGCTGTCGGCACGTCATGGCCTCGGGCCGGCCCAGGCGGGGAGGCCTCACCGTGGGGGAGAGGCTGCTGGAAGGGCGCGGGCCGCCCGGGGGGCGGAGGCCTGGGGTCAGCCCCTCCTCCCTGCGAGACCCGCGGCCGCGACTGGGGCCCCTGGACTCAGCCTGGACGAGAGGCCAGTGGGGGTGCCGGGCTCCTCGGCCGGGGCCAGGCCCCACTCAGGCAGCTACAGCCTTCTGCTTCGGGGTCGGGCGCTGCCTGTGGGATGGGCAGAGTCCACCGGTCAGAGGCCTCCTGGGCCAGCGCCGAGGCCATGCCTGGGGCCACCTGGATGGTCACACCTGGGGTCACCTGGGCAGCTGCACCCAGGAACACCCGGATATCACTGGGCACCTGGACAGTTAGGTCAGGGGACACCGGGGGTCATGCCTGGGGCCACCTGGGCCAGAACGGGCGCGCCTGGGCATGCGAGGCTGACCCCCGAGGGACAGGAGGCGACTGCTCTCCAGACCGAGGCGGCCCCAGCAGGGTCCGCTGCTCCCCAGAAGCTCACCTGACGCCGACCTGCGGACGCCGCAGCCTGGGTGGGTGGGGCTGGGCTCTGCGCATCCTCTGAGGGTCCTGCCCAGCCCCCGCCTCGGGAAGGCAGTGGCCCTGGGCAGCGGGGAGCCCTCTGGGGCGAGGGGGGTAGGGGCGGCCAGCTGCCTGTAGGCAGGGACCTGGGCAGGCTCATTGGAGGAGCAATGGCCGGGGTCTGCTCTGGCCGGAGGCAGGGAAACGCGGTGGCCGTGGGGTGCAGAGGCGGGCAGGGGGTGTGCCCACAGCTCGCCCCACAGCCTGACCCTCGGCTCACCCCTCTGCGCCAGGGTGGCGCAGCACGCCGGCTGCATGCCGCCCAGGGCACACCTCTTGGGTCCGTGAGCCCCATTTCAGTGAGACTGTCCTGTCCACCCCTGCAGCGCCCCAGCCTGGGCAGGGGGTCGCTGAGTCCCTGCTCCTGCCAGCTCTGGGGTCAGCACACAGGGAGTGCCCGGCTGGGAGAGGTGGGCGGCCCTGGACGCTCCGACGCTCCCTTGGGGACGCTGCGCAGCAGGACCAGAGGTCCATGGGGAGAGGCTGAGCCAGGGAGGCAGAGGCCGGGGAGGCAGAGGCCAGGGAGGCTGAGCCAGGGAGGGGAGGCCGGGGAGGCATAGGCCGGGGGGAGGCTGAGCCAGGGAGGGGAGGCCGGGGAGGCATAGGCCAGAGAGGCTGAGCCAGGGAGGCGGAGGCCGGGGAGGCAGAGGCCAGGGGGGAGGCTGAGCCAGGGAGGGGAGGCCGGG
>NW_004567107.1:1419636-1420194 GCF_000260355.1 Condylura cristata | reverse complement strand
GGCTGCGAGGTCTGGGGGTTTCTAGCCTCAAAGCATGCCTCCCTGTGGTGCAGCCAGGTGGGGGTGCGGGGAGCTGCCCCTCCAGAAACACCTGCACACTTCCCCCGCAGGGTTGTTTTGAGCGGGGCCGGAGGTGGCTCTGGATGCGAGGACGAGCCAGGCCGGGGTAATCAGCGGGCCCCTCAGGCCCCTCAGCCACTCTGTGCTCGGCGACTGTCAGGTTGCTGGGGGTGTCCCATGTCCTGGTGTCTGCCCGGGAGCCCTTGCCAGGGAGCTGGGTCTTCTCCCTGGTTCCCATGGCTCATTTTGAAGCTTCCTCCCCACTTGAAGGGGCAGTAGGGCGCATTTCCCTTAATTCTTAGTCCCCCAAGGGCTGAAGCGGCTGTGGTTGTCACGGGGTGGGGCCCCCCCTGCTCCCATCCACTCAACTGGCCCCGCCTCCGCCCCCTCTCCTGGCTCTGTCCTCCCTCCGCTGTCCCTCCACAAGCCCTCAGACAGATGCACCGTTAGGGCAATGTCCAGGTGCGGGAAAATGCCGGAACCCCTGTCCTCCCCCCC
>NW_004567107.1:1417362-1418789 GCF_000260355.1 Condylura cristata | reverse complement strand
CCCCATACAGAGGGGCGCCCGCACCCATACAGAGGGGCGCCCGACCGTCGGTTCGCGGCTGAGCTCTGGCCTCGAGCCCGTGCCGGCCCCTGCTCTCCTGGCGCCACAGACCCTGGCGAGTGTTGGCAGGGCGCGGCCGCTCCCCGTGAGCAGCCGAGTGTCTCTGGTTGGCCCGTGGAGGCCCGGGGCTGGTGACCCCGAGTCAGAAGCCCAGCTCAGGGTTCTGGACGCAGAGCCGGGCCCCAGCTGGCCGCGAGGCGCAGTGGCTCCGTCTGTCGCCCCCAGCCCCGAGCTGCTGCCCGACGGCCTGGCGGCTTGACCTGTCTGCTTGACCCCGGTTCCAGGACCAGGCCGAAGGGGCGCAAGCAGGGCGTGAGCCCGGCCGACATGTACCGCTGGAAGCTGTCGTCGCACGAGCCCTGCAGCGCCACCTGCACCGCGGGTAAGGCCCGCTGCCCACGCAGACCTGGCCGGACGCCCGTCCCCTGTCCGGCCCGGGGTGACCCCCTCGGCTGCCTCTCTCGAACACCCGCCGGCAGCCGCCGCCCAGCTCTCGGGTCGGCCGCAGGGGCTGCCAGCCAGCGAGTGCGTGGGCCAGCCTGGTGCCAGGCTCATGGGTGGGGCAGCCGCGTGGGAGGGGCCGGACGCTCACACAGTGCGCACGACGGCATCTATGGCGCCTGCGGCTGCGGAACACAGACGCGTGGTCAGAGAGCTCACGAGGGGCCGACGAGGGCGTGGGCGCGGGTGGAGAGCTAGTACTGCAGCGGGGGGCTGCGAAGGGGTGCTTACATTCCTCCCCATATCCACCCAGCCCCCAGCCACACACCCACCCCCCCGGGCACCCACAGGGGCCGCCGTCGAGGGCCTGAGCGCGCGGGACCCCGACACCCCCAATGCCTCTGCGAGGGCAGCTTGAGTTTATTTAACACCCAGGTTTGCGACATGAACTGGGGGCCCAGGCTCGCTGGGTGGGGTGGGGGTGCAGAGAGGAGAGGCTGGACTTTGGGGTGTGGCGGGAGCTAGTTCAGATCCACAGGCTGACCGGCAAGCGCAGCTCTGTGGGTCGGGGTGCAGGGTCGCACGGCCTGCCCGCTGGTCTCCAGGCCACCCTGTGGCCACCACGCTCACGGCCTCTGCTGGTCCCCAACCAGGGGTCATGTCGACCTACGCCATGTGCGTCCGCTACGACGGCATCGAGGTGGACGACAGCTACTGCGACGCCCTGACCCGTCCCGAGCCGGTCCAGGAGTTCTGCGCGGGGAGGGAGTGCCAGCCCAGGTACTGCGCCCAGGGCCCTGGCTGGCGCCGCCCGGGCGTCACGGGAGGCCAGGGCTGGAGGGCAGGCGGCGCTGACCAGCCCGTCCCCAGACGCTCGGCCCTGGGCCTTGAGCTGGTGTCTGCCCCGGAGCCCTTGCCAGGGAGCT
>NW_004567107.1:1412811-1416132 GCF_000260355.1 Condylura cristata | reverse complement strand
GGGTCCTCGTTGGCCGCTGACTCCGCTTCCTCGGGCAGTGCGCGGCCAAGTGCGGGGAGCACAGCGTGGTGACCAGGGACATCCGCTGCTCGGAGGACGAGAAGCTGTGTGACCCCAACACCAGGCCCGTGGGGGAGAAGGACTGCACGGGACCCCCGTGCGACCGCCAGTGGACAGTCTCCGACTGGGGCCCGGTGAGGCCCCCGGCGCGCGGGTGGCTGGAGCCTCTGGCTCCTGGAGTGAAGAGGTGGGCAGGAGGCCACGGCGCCCAGGCTGCCAGCGGGAGGACCGGCCCCTGGGGCACGGCACCGCCCTGGCACGCCTCCGCCCGAGCGTCCCGGCCCTGGGGCTGGTGCCCGCGTTCCCTCAGCTCACAGGGTGTGTCGCCAGAGCCGGAAGTGTGGTTTTGAAGGTGGTTGCTATGGAGACCGCTCCCCGCGGCACCCCTGGCGTGAAGCGGGGGCCCGTGGAGGCCTCCGTCTAACCCGGTGTCCCCCCGCAGTGCAGTGGGAGCTGCGGGCCGGGCCGCGTGATCAGACACGTGTACTGCAAGGCCAGCGACGGGCGGGTGGTGCCCGAGTCCCAGTGCCAGACGGAGACCAAGCCCCTGGCCATCCACCCCTGCGGGGACCGGAACTGCCCGGCCCACTGGCTGGCCCAGGACTGGGAGCGGGTGAGTGCCTGCCAGGCCGGCCCTCCGTTTGGTCAGTGCCGGGCGAGGACCCAGCAACAGCGGGACAGGTGGCCCCGGGGCAGGAGGGCCAGAGGGCCGCAGCACGCAGACAGCAACCCTGAGGTCACAGCCCGAGGGGCCCTTCAGCAGCTGCTGCAGGGCCTTCAGGGCTGGCCCCACCGCGGCCGTCCCGGACCAGGGCTGCCTGGCTAGTGGCCGGTGGGCCTGAGCCCCCATGGCTCTCACGGCCCACGCAACCCCTGGAACTGACACCGGCTTGCCTTCCGGCCCGCGGCCCCAGGCAGACAGCCACCTGCCCCAGCCACCCGGGGCCAGATTGTCAGCCGCTGTTGTATGCCAAAACTGATGGCTTTCTGTTAATGAGGGTCTCTGGCCCCTGGCCCCAGCCCCTGAACCCGGGCCTCTGGCCTCAGAGCCCTGAACCCTGGCCCCTGGCCCCTGGCCCCAGCCTCTGACTGCCCGCTGCCCTCAGTGTAACACCACCTGTGGCCGAGGGGTCAAGAAGCGGCTGGTCCTGTGCATGGAGCTGGCCAACGGGAAGCCGCAGACGCGCAGCGGCCCTGAGTGCGGGCTGGCCAAGAAGCCCCCCGAGGAGAGCACGTGCTTCGAGAGACCCTGCTTCAAGTGGTACACCAGCCCCTGGTCTGAGGTGAGTGGAGGCCGCCTCCGAGGCGGCCTCGACCGGGCCTGGCTACCCACCCCCGCCGGTGCCTCCCTCCTCAGGTACCCCGGGACTTTGCACCCCGACTTCCAGCAGAGTCAGCTGGCAGGAGAGCCGCCTCCCCCAGGAAGCCTTCTCGGCGCCCACCCTGCACCACAGGGCTCCTCCTGGCTGTGTCCAGCCGGCCACTTCCGGCCTGCACCGTAGCCTTTCAGTTGTGAATGTCACAGCAAGTGGGCTGCTGACCCCAGGTGGGCAGCTGGGACCAGTGGCCCAGGCAACCCGCGCCTGGCTAACCCCTCTCTGTGCCGCGTCTTGCCTCTGTCCCCTGCGCAGGCCGGGGCTGGGCCCGGGCTTTCTTTTGGCCTAGAGGCCATGGCCTCAGTCCAGACAGCGTTTTCATTGGCTCATTTCACTGCCACTGCCCGGGGCAGGCGGGGAGCCCCAGCTCCTGGACCCACGGGCTGGGGTGGGTGGGGGTGGCACTGCCCCGGCCGGTGCAGGCTGGCAGCCTGGCCTCAGCCAGCCAGGTGTGGGGGGCAGCTGGGCCCCAGACCTGACTCGCTCTGAGTCTGAGAGCCGGGGCTGTCCGGGGGCTCTGCGGTGCCACCTACTTGGAGTGTGGCCAGGACCCCAGCCCCTTGTGCCCAGAGTTCTAGTGGAGAGACGGGGGCCCACTGGGGGGCACTCCCCACAGCACAGGGTCTGGACACTCAGGAACACTCGCGGCTCACTCACTGGTCCCTCCCTCCCCCCCCTCCTTCATTTTGCCCACAGTAGAGCCCTCTGGGGAGCAGAGGAGGCTGAAGTGGGTTGAGGTGTGGACGGAGCCAGGGGCCAAGGATGAATGGGGTCCTGGAGTGGCCTGCAGGCCAGGGCAGGCTGGGAGCAAACACCCCAGCCTGGAGTGGCCAGCTGCGGGGAGGGGCGGGCTGTGGGGGCCTGTGCAGGGCTGGGGTCCCCAGTGCCTCGGAGCACAGTGAGGTGGGGACCTCGTGCAGGCGCCGAGCTGGGTGCTTGGTCCAGAGGGAGGCGACCTGTGAGGATGGGGGGGACCTTTGGGGGACATCCCTGTTGCCCTGCTGATAGTGGGTGGCGGGGGCCACCTGGCTGAGGGACAGGGACAGGGGCCCCGGCCCACATCGTCCTGGTGAGGCCGTCCCCTCCCTTGGCTGCCCCTCCTGGGGGCTGGACCCCGCGGAAGCTCACCCCGGGGCCGGAGGCGGGCACCAGGGCTGGCCAGGAGCCGGCTCTGTCTAGGGCTCGTCCTGTCCCTGGCGTCACGCCGGCCTCCTGTGGCCTCCAGATTGAGCCAGCCCCGCGGCGCCCCCTCCCCGCCCCCAGCTGAGTGCACATCGGTCTCCTGTGCAAGCCGGGCAGTGAGCCAGGCTGGGGCTCCCCCACCCCTCAGGGGAGCGAGGACTCGGCCCCAGACATGCCGGGGTGATGCAGGGTCACCCGCGTGGGGGGGGCTCCGCCTGCAGGCTCTTGGCAGGAGGACGGGGTGGGGGGAACCGGGGTCAGCAGATGTCCCTGGTGCCGGGCAGCCTGCTGGGGCTTTCCAGGGGAACATCTGGCCGGGGAGCGCGTGGGGCGGCGCTCGGCGCCCAACAGCCCTTTCCTGGAGGGGAACCAGCGGCCCCCTGGGCCAGCCGCCGGGTCCCCAGCGCCCCTCGCCAGGACAGCGCTGCTCAGGCAGGCCAGGGCGGAGGGCGCCCTGGCCGTGCAGATGGGGAGACAGCCGCGGGCAGCGGGGTGCCGCCCAGCGGTCCGGCTTGGCTCTCGCCCCCAGTGCACCAAGACCTGCGGGGTGGGCGTGCGGATGCGGGACGTCAAGTGCTACCAGGGCACGGACATCGTCCGCGGCTGCGACCCGCTGGTGAAGCCGGTGGCCAGACAGGCCTGCGACCTGCAGCCCTGCCCCACGGAGCCCCCAGGTGAGGGCGGCCGGGCCGGAGCGGGGCTG
>NW_004567107.1:1409118-1411973 GCF_000260355.1 Condylura cristata | reverse complement strand
GGCCGTGCGCAGAGGGAGCGGGCAGAGGGCGGGCAGAGGGCGCCTCGCGCCTGCTCCTGGTGTTTGTCAATAAAGGTCTATTTATGGCGCACGGGGCTCCGCGTGGGCGTGGGGCCGTCTGCGGGTGCTCTCACTGCACCCCCACCGGGACATTTGCTGAGGCCTGGGGTTGGGCCGGGCTGGGGCTGCGGGGCTGCGGGGTGGGGGGCTGGGCTGGGGCTGATCAAGGCTCCCTGGGCACTGGGGGTAGCAGAGGGACCAACTCGAGGCCTGCAGGCAGGGCGGCCAGGGCTCTCTCGGTCAGAGCTGAGTGGAATTCTTGAACTTGTCAACTGGTGTGGGGCGTGGAGACCCCTGGGGGTGTCTGGAGGCACTGGGCAGGGGCCCAGGCAGGTTGGTGTCGGTGGGTCCAGTGGGACATAGGCGGTGGCCTGGCAGGGCCTGGTGGAAGGCCCATGACCGGAACCTCGCTTTCCTGCTTGGGAGGGCAGAGACTGGTGGGGGGAGGCACGTTAGCCCTCAGGGAGTGTTCCCTTTGCCAGGCCTCCCGGGAAGCACGGCCCGTGGGAGGCCCTCCAGGGAGGCGGTGTCCAGGCCCGTCCAGCAGCAGGACAGGAGGAGCTGCGAGGAGGCCAGACACTCGGTGCGGCCCCGGCAGAGTGGCCGGGGCTGGGCCCTGCCACGGGGGGGTCTCCTGGGCGACGGTGACAGACTGGGCGGTGACAGACTGCTTCCCCGGGACGCTGGGCCAGCTCGTCCCAAGCCGGCACTGAGCGGGGCCACCAAGAGGGGTTCAGGACGGCAGGGAGGGGTGCAGCGGTCTCAGTGCCACTGAAGGTCCGCTGAGGCCATGGATGGGTCACTCCAGGCCTCGGTCTGACTCCAGGAGAGGTGAGTCCAGGGTCTGCAGCCTGCCCACGGGGAGGGTCCAGCCGGGGTCTGCGCCCCCTGCCCTCCCCCACCGCCTGCCGTCGCCCTCCCCCTCCTCCGTGCGGCCGGCCCCCCCCGCCCCCCGTGCCCTTGCGAAGCTGCCCACACGAGTCCCGGGGGCTGGAGGCGGAGAGGGTGCCGCGGGGGCTTTATTGGCACCGGCTTCCTGGGGAGCAGGGCCCCAGGTCCCAGGGTGGCCGCGCGGGCTCGGCGGACGGGGCCCGTCTCACCTCACACGGATGTGTGTATCTACACAGAGGCCAGGGCGGAACAGGACACAGGAAACAGGACAGACAGGACGTGCCGCGCCCGGGCCTGCCCCAAGCCAGTGCTTCGGCGCAGTCGTGGGTCTGGACAAAGGAGAGGGCTCCGGGGGCAGCTGGGCCAGTGCACTGGCCTGTCCACACCGAGGCCGGGGAGCAGGAAGGGCACAGCCGGGCGGGCGGAGCACAGCGCCAGCTCCTCGCCTCCCCCGGGCCCCCCACGGCGTGGCCCTGGGCACCCACAGCGCTGGGTCCCGCCCAGGGGCCTCGGCCCGAGTTTGCCTCAGGAAGACGGCTGAGCTGGGGAGCCTGGCCTGGCTTCCTGGGCAGACGGGGGCCCCCTAAGCTTGGGGGTCCCCACAGGGCACAGGGGCTGAGTCCCCCAAGGGGTCGGGGCCCCGGGCCGTACACTGGAGAGGTGGAGTCTGACCAGGAGGGGCTGTGTCCTGTGTGTCCCCCAGTGGCAACGCGGTGAGGGTGGGCTGAGAGGAGCTTAGCCTGGGAGCAGGACCGGCTGGTGGGAGAGGGCGGGCCTGTCGCCCTGGGGGCAGGCGGGCCCACTGCGGGGAAGGGGAGACAGAGGCCAGCCTGGGGGAGGCCAGGACTCGGGCCAGGGCCGTGCGCCCCCACAGTGGGAGTCTGGGGTGCTGTGTGGAGAGGGCTGTTCCCAAAGCAGGTAGCCAGCATGCAGCCTCCTCCTGCCTCTGTGCCCCCTTCACCCTAAAGCCAGTGGGCTGCGCACCCCCAAAGCCCTGCCATCCTAGAATCAGAGTCCCCCTCTGGAGGCCCGCAGGGAGCACAGCACAGCCAGTGTCCAGCCGCCCGACACTCGTGGTCGGAGACCTCGGTCTGCCGTGTCCCGGGGAGGCCGCCAAGCCCCGATGGACCCCACTTCCTAGACCGGGCAGGTGGGCTGTGGCCCCGGGAGACCAGCCCGGCTGCCTGGCCAGAGGTGGCCAGGCGCTGGGCCTGAGGCGGGATCCGCTGTCCCCCAGGCTGGGGCGGGGGCCTGGCCCCGGGGGCCAGGTGCTGCATGGCGTCTGCCCCTTGCAGCCCCCACCTGGAGGGCAGCCCCGGCACCCGCCTTAGCCCTGCACTGAGCCCCAGGGCGCCCCCCAGACCGGGACCCAGGCGCCCCAAGCCCAGGGCCCGCGGGGCGACAGGGGTGTGGGGCAGGCCGGGCTGGGCCTGGGTGCGTGCCCGGGGGTTCCCGCCATGGTCTCAGGGCCAGCGGGGGGCACCGGCGCACCGGTCAGACGTCGGTGCTGATGCTGCGGCTCCGCGAAAAGGCCCCCCGCAAGGCCGAGAGGCGGTCGGGGTTCAGCGGCTGCAGGCCCCCGGCCCCGGGCGGCAGCGCCAGGTCCTCCTGGCTGGCGCTCCTGCAGGCCACCCGCTCCCCGCCGTTGCGCACGCCCTCGTCCTCGGGCCCCTGCAGGAAGAAGCTGGGCGGCTCGTAGTGGGAGCAGCTGCGGCAGAGGGCGCGGGCCTGCGGCGTGGGGGGGCTGAAGGAGGCGGCGGGGAAGAGCGCAGGCCCGTTGGTCAGCACCAGGTTGCGGTTGGAGTGCAGCGGCGGCAGGTGCGAGTGCACGGCGAAGTCCGGCTCCTCCTCGTCCTCCTCAGGCTCGTCCCTCTTGCAGCAGTAGTACTGCGGGCAGGGGTGGG
>NW_004567107.1:1406820-1407945 GCF_000260355.1 Condylura cristata | reverse complement strand
AGCCACGTTTCGGGGCAAACTCAGAAGTGTTCCCTGGGCCTAAGTTCGCCCTGCTGAACCCGCGGCTCAGGCCGCCGCCGTGGGCCGGGCTCAGCGCGGGAGCTACCCCCAGCACCCCACGACCCGAGCCCCAGCGGGGCGCCCGTCCCTCTCGGAGGCTCAGCGCCCCTTCCTCTTTCCGCTGGGCACGGCGGGGGTGGGGGCAGCTGGGCGCGGCGGCTCTCCTCAAGGGCTTCACGCGAAATCTGCGGGGCCCTTGGGGGCGAGCACCCTGTCGGGATCCTTCCCCGGCGGTCACTGTTTCGCCGCCTGGCTTCCGGCTTCAGCGCCCACTGCTCGGCCCTGGTGTCCAGGGGCCTCGGGGACCCCCGGGGATCATGGCTTCGCCCCGTTCTCCCAGTGCTGGTGCCCACCTGCCTTCCGCCAACTATTTCAGCAGCCCGGGGAGTGACCCTGAGGCCTGGGATTTCGCCAGAGGCGGCCCAGAGTGACCGGTCACCGTCTGGCTCCTTTCCTACACATCAGCTCTGCGTGGAGAGCGTTCTGCAGGCCCCCAGTTACCCCATGGGGTACGGCACCCCTCTTCTTGCTGACCCTCAGAGGACTGGCCTCCGTGAGCCCACTGGGGGGTCCTCGTGTCCTCGGGACTTTTATGACTTTTATGGACCGGCCTTCCGTCCACACACACGTCTCCCTGGGCCGGCCCCAGTGCCACCTTGTGGGGCCCTCATTCTTGACGGGCTTTGCTCTGGGGCACAAGACGCCCGGCGGGTCACACCCTTCCTCCGGTGTCCAAAGTGCTGCAAGGGCAGGAGCCTGGGGGAGCCCGCAGGGCAGGGACAGAGGGGGGCCCCGCTGCAGATGGGGCGCCGGGATAAGCCGGGCACGGAGGCCGCTGAGGCGAGGCTGCCGCCGAGGCCACCCCCGAGGCAGACAGCCGGGCCGAGGCGAGACGCTCGGGCGCACACACAGCGCCAGCCCAGACCGGGGTGCAGACAGGCAGACGCAGACACAGCTGGACCGGCGGGGCCTGAGTCAGGCAGACACAGCGAGGCCACCCAGACAGACGGCAGGCGCGGACCCGCTCCCGGGCGCCCGGCTGGGCAGCTCCCGCCCAGCTCCGCC
>NW_004567107.1:1400117-1406680 GCF_000260355.1 Condylura cristata | reverse complement strand
GCGGCCTGGCTCACTGCTGAGGTTCCGCAAGGCAAAGCAGGCCCTGGCGGCCGGTGCCCACCTCCCGCCCCCTGCGGGGCTCCCAGGGCCATGGCAGGAAGCTGGCACAAAACAGCCGCAGGCGTCCTCCCCAGCTTCCTGGCAGCCCTGGTGGACAGAGGGGGCACTGGGCCCCAACTTTGTAGACAGAGACTGGGGCTCAGGGCAGGCAACTCCTGGGGCCCCCCTCAAACTTATCACCCCATCAGGGCCAGCTGGTCCCCCCACGCCATTCTGGAGAACGGGCCCTTGGCTGTTGGAAGTCACAACTGCGTCCTGTGGGGGAACCTGCCCTCCGTGGGGGGTCCAGGGGCTCTGGGCGCAGAGGCTGCTGCATCCCCACCACCCACCCATTGTGGGGGGCCCTTCTCTGGGCCCTACACAAGCCCTGTGGGCAGGGCCCCACTTTGGAAGTCCAGCCAAAGCGGCGGGGTGCCGGCACAGAGTGCAGGCGTCAGCGTCCCTGGGGGACCGGCCTGGCCATCACGGACCTCGGGCTCAGGCAGCGCCCCTGCCCAGCGAGGGGTCAGGGAGGGAGCGGAGAGGCCCAGCCTGCGGGGCGGGCGGCCCGACTCCCAGCTCGCTTCTCTGTCCAGGCCTCAGAGGGACTGTGTGAGTCAGAGTGCTGCTGCCTGCACCCCAAAAGATAACCACGGGCCCCTTCCTCAGGCGGGAACGCCCTGGGGTGCTCACAGGGCGCTGTGGCAGCCCTCCCCTCCACCCCGCCCTGGCCCCCCGTGAGCCGCAGGAACAAGCTTCAAAGGCCTCGCTCGTCTCTGGCCAGCTGTGGCCCGGCGAGGCCCGGGCAGCCGTGGGCTCTGGCTCATGCGCCTTCCTCACCGGGCCCTCTCCTGCCGCTTCGGGCCAGCCTGGGGCTCTGGGGAGTGGCCAGGTACCCGGGAGGTAGAGGGCCCATGTGCATGGCCTGGGCAGCGGCCCAGGGGAAGGGCCACTCAGGCCAGGCGCCCCGGGCTGTCAGCAAGGCCACTCCCACACCGTGCCCCGTCCCGCTGGAGTGGCCTCGCTCGCAGATACAGGTTCTGAGGGGCCGCAACCCCTGCGTCTCGCCGGTCCCGGCCAGCCGGCACTCGCCACGGGCAGCTGGGCTCACCGGCCTGACATCAGCCCACAGTTAACCCCGACAGCGCCCGCGTGACGCTCCCCAGCCCCTGCAGCCCAGAGCGCGCCCCCTCCCCAGGAAGCTTTCCTGGGCTCCTCACAGGCTCATCTCTGACCGGGAAAGGCCAGGTGGGAGGGACCAGGCCGGTGGAGGGGCCCTCATCAGCCCCGGGGCCCCTCCCCCACACCTCACTCCCCTGCTGAGCTGAGGACTTTCAGACCTCCAGGGGGCTCTGGCCAGCTGGACCCTGGGCAGACCCACCTGCGGGCTGTGTCCGGTGGGCAGGTGGGGAGGGTCCCGCCACCTTGCTGGCTTCACTGCCTTTACTGTAGGTGGGCCAGCCAAGGCCAGGCAGCCACACTCCAGCCCGGAAGAGTCCAAGTGTGGGCCTTTAACTGGCCCTGGGGGGGTGGAGTGGTGGACGCATGAAGGGCGTGAGGACCACGAAGGCGAAGCCAAGGCCACCACTGGCCAGGTCAGAAACCCAGGTGCTGCCCCTCAGGGAGGGCAGGATGGGACTACAAGTCCTCGACAGATGCCTGCCTGGTGCTTAGAGAGAAGCTGGCGGCCCAGGGCCCGCTGGACACCATGTCCTGAGGCCCACTGGGCTCAGGGTCTGAGGGTTGGAGAGCACTCAGGGGTGCTGCTCTGTGGGGGTCTCGGGGGACTTCCTGGAGGCGGCGGCTTCCGAGCCATCTGGCGGCAGGGCCGTCCGGACCGCTGGGCTGGGGTGCGGGCGGCCCGGAGCACCGGCACCTTCCCTCTGGCTCTCCGAGTCCCCGCAGCCGGCAGGACAGCTGGGCAGGGTGTACGCAATTGCTGACCAGCTCCGGGGACCGTAAGCCGTCTTAAGGCTTCATAAATGGCTTTGCTCCCCGCCCCCGCCCCTGTGTTTACAGGGGCAGCTACGAGGTGGGGCCCTCTGTGAACCCCAACCGAGACTGGAGGGGTCCGGGCGGGGCTGTCCCGCAGCACAGACTCCCAAGGGGGTGGCCCTGGGCGCAGTGGCGGGCCCCCCTGCCTCCCCAGCTGCACCGCCGTGCAGGCCTCACGCCCGCCCTGGGCTGCTCCCCGCCCCTCTGGCTCCGTGCTCCCCGCTCTGCTCCTGCGCCCCGGCCCACCCGCACAGCGCCCTGGTCAGGTGTCTCCTTCACCTGAGCCGCCCAGAGCTCCTCGGGGAGCCGAGGCCGAGCCAAGCCTGACCGCAGCCCGGCCGGACGCCGGCTCCTCTCTGCAGCGACTTCCGAACCAACCGGCCGCCGGCCGGCTCTGGCAGCCACGCGGATGCCGGCCGCAGCGTCCCACCGAGCCTGGGTGTTCCTGGCCCGGCAGCCGTGGCCGCCCTCTCCCAGAAGGGGGGACCGGGTGGGGGGCGCTGGCAGGGGCGGGCTCAGCCCAGGCCTGCTGCCGCGGCCGGCTGGGGTCTCCGCGGGGCTGCTGGGGGGGGCAGCTGGGCTTCCTCTGTCTGGCTCGGCTACCTGGGAGCCCGGGCCCGGCGTCCGCGAGGGGTTCCTGTCTAGACCTCGTCCACATTTGTTCTTAATTTCACGCTCTGCGGGCTCCCAGATTCCGGCCCGGGGAATAAATAGCCGGGAACTGCTCAGCAGCGGGCGGGAGCGGGGTGCTGGCCGAGCCGCCTAGGGCAGCGTTGTGGGGCCTGGGGCCTCGAGGCAGCTCCTGCACCCCGGCCCCCTCTGCAGCTGGCCCACTCGGCCCTGGGGGCACTGGGCTCCTTAGACCAAGGCTGCCGGTGCGGGGTGCCTGTGAGACAGGGCTGCGCCCACTTAGTCTTCGAGGTCAGAGAGTGCCTGCCCGCCGCAGGCCTCCGGGCTGGGGAGGGCCTTCGGGGGAGGCTGGGTGCCCTGGGCCGGCCGCTTTATGGCCTGGATTCCTTGAGCGTCGCCCAGAAAGAGCACAGGGCCCAGGCCAGATTCACAGTCCTCCAGGAGGTCTCCCCCGCCCTGCTGAGGAGCCCCCTTGGGCTCAGGGTCTGGCCCTGTTGCGCAGGCGAGTGGGCATGGCGTGCGGGAGGAGGAGCTGGATTTCCGAGCTGGACCCGGGCAGAGCTGGGCGGCGGGGGCTGGGGTCACCTCCCCATGGGAAGGAAGAGCCCAAGCTGGGCCCCAGACGCCGTCTCCCAGGCGGCCTGGCTTTCCTGGACACACCCGTTCACCAGGCGGCTCTTGGCTGGTTGAGTGATCAGCCCCACCCCTGCCTGGCGGCCCCCCCTTCCCGCCCTTGGGGTTGAGGAGGGCGCCCCCTGGAGGTCTTGGATGGGAAGTCCGGAGCCGGAGTCATGGCCAGGAAGCTGGAGGGACAAGGGCTTGTGCCCTGGGTGGCCGGTGGTGGCCATCCTTCCCCCTCCTGCATGGACTCCTGCAGGGAGTCACTGTCCCAGGCTCAGGGGCCTCCCGGGGGGCAGGGGGTGGTCTCCCCAGGCCTGTGTGAAGCCCCCAGCTCTGCCTGTCCCTTCGGCCAGGTGGCGAGCTAGGAGGACAGGTCCAGCCACGCCAGAGGCAGGTGGCCCGGGAGCCTGTTCCAGACGAACAGCCTGAGCTCTGGCCTCCAGCAACAGTGGACACCCAGGGTGGCCAGCGAGACTGGGCGAGGGGCCAGACTTGGGGGGAGCAGGCTGGGTGCAGCTGGCACCCCCTCGCCATGCCTGCCAGAGCAGGGCTCTCGCCTGGGGCGCCTGACCCTCGGCCGCTGCAGCGAGGGCCAGGGCGGCTTGCCTGGGTGCCGAGGTGGTGGGGCAGGAAGCAGGTGAGGGCCCCGCAGCCCCACAACACACCTGCGAAGAGGCTCACGGAGATGCGCCGGAGCCAGCGGCCCTGGCCGCTGGGCAGCAGAGACCTCGCGCTCCAGCAGAGATGCCCAGGCTCCTGCCCTCCTGCCTGGCTGCCCCACAGTGGTGACCGGGTGTGCGGGCCGCACCGGAGGGGAAGCGGATACTGTCCTCCCTAGGAGAGGCCGCTGTCCCAGCCCCAGGCAGGGGCGTGAGCCGCAGCAGCCTTGGGCCGGCCTTTCCCTCCCCTGCTGCCCAGCTGGCCCGAGGTGGGCTAGTGGGCGTTCCTAGCCCGGCCTCCTCCGCCCACCTCCCTAAGCCGGAAGGCAAGTCCTGGCGCCCGGCTCTGCCGTCCTCCCGCCACCAGGGGTCAGCATAGCACCAGGACACAGTAGGGGGCTCCAGCATGTGCTGGACTGGGGGTCGCTTTGACCCCCCTCGGGCTGAGCAGGCCCCAGCACCCGAGGCGAGCGAGGGGTCTTGACCTGTGGCCCCCCCACCTGCTCCCCAGGGCTCCCAGGCGGGGGCGGGGGCTGCAGCTGGACAGCCTGGGGTCCTGCCGCTGGGATGCCCCGTCCACTTCTTGGCCAGCGTGTGCGGAAGTGGGGGGGGCGGGGCGCCAGTCCGGGCCGGGAGCCGGCTGCGCGGTGGTCAGCACTGGCCTTTCTCTCCCTTAAAAGTAACAAGTGCAAGATCCTCTCTGCTGCATGATTTGAAAACAAACCTGTTTGGGGGCGTCCTTTCCCCGGAACCCAGCACGGCTCCCGGTGCCCGCTCTGAGGGGTTCCTGGGGCCCCGCCCGCCCGGGGAGCTTCCCCGCGTCAAGGTGGGCTGAGCCTGGCCACAGCAGAGCACCCAACCCCGACGCAGGGTGGGCGCTGGGCACAGGAGGAGACGGGCCTGCGGGGTCTGGGCCAGGCAGACCCTGCCCGCCCCGGGCTCAGCGCCCCGAGTTTGACGAAAGCTCAGTAAGACCTTGGGCCCCGCCGGGCCGAAAGGCACACGGGTTTAGGCGGGTTCGGGGGTTCAGGCCCCAAGGTCCCCCCGGCCATGCGGGCGCACTCCCGGCCTGCGGCCACACGGCTGTCCCGAGCGCAGGATGGCGGCCTTCGGGGCGAGGGGAGATGCAGGAGCCGGGCAGCTGGGCGTCCACGGAGCGCTGGCTGCTGACCCGGCCGAGGGACGCCAGGCCCTTCTGGTGCTGAGGACGCAGTGCGCTGGGCCCGGGCCAGGTCTCCCAGTCCACCCGAGAGGGAGGGAGACGGGGGGGCCCCGGAGGCCAGAGAGGCCCGCAGCGGGGAACCCCGCCCCGTCTGTGAGGCCCCGGGGCCGAGGTCCGGCGGCGTGGGTGGGAATGGTCACGGCCGGGTCAGCGGGGCCCTGGGAGAGCCGCGGCCCCGGCCGGCCCCTGGCCGCCTGCTGACAGGCTCCGGATTTGCTTCTGCTCCTGGTCCGGTGGGACCCTGAGCGCCTCGGCCGGGGCCGTTTCCTGTCTGCGCGGCGTGGGGCGGCCGGGCCCTCGGCGTCGCTGCCCTCAAGGCCACGCTCCCTCCCGGCGGAGTGGCAAGCCCCGTTCCCAGAGGCACCGAGGCTCACGGACACGCTAACGGGCGTCGGGCAGGATGGGGAGGGAGACGGCTGCGCCCGGGCCGTGCCGGGGCCCCAGCAGGCGGGGGGAGGCGGAATGTCCACTCGGCTCGCCACTGGCCGCGGGCTGGGCCCCTCCCTCGGACGCCCTCTAGGCCCGCTGTCCCGGCCTTTGGAGCGTGAGGACCAGCCCCTCCCAGGGCTGCGCCTGCGGAGACTGGGTGTCCACCAGGCCCTGGGGGGTGTCTGGGCCGCTGCCACACCCTCGGGGCGGAGGCCAGCCGACCTCCCGGCCCGGGCCGCCTTCCCTTTTCCAGCTCGGCCACATCCATCTCCCACGCTCACCGGGGCTGGGCGCAGGGCCCAGGCTGAGCTGACCGCGGCCAGCACGCCCGGGCCCAGCGGGCACAGCTCCTGCTCGCCTCCCGTCTCACTGCCCATCCCGAGGGCCTCTTCCGCCCCCACCCACCTGTCCAGGCCCCCTCGCACACACCACTGTCCTCCTCGGGCAGGAGCAGCCTCGGGCCGCTCAAGACAGCCCAGTGACCCGTGGCTGTCAGACGGCGCGTACGGACCCCGCCCACAGCCCTCCTGCCTCGGGCCTGGCGCGGAGGCTCTGGCCGGCGCTGCGCTGGGCGGGCGCCAGGACGCCTGAGGCCGCAGGGCCCTGGCACAGGCCGGGGAGGCACATCTCTGGGGCGTGTGGCTCGCACCTCATTCCACGCACGTCTGGCCCGGGGGGCTCCTCTGGCCGCTGCAGCAGCCACGCCGCCTTGGGCCTGCACCCCACTCAGCGTGGCGCCGGCCTCAGCCTGTCACAGGGCTAGTGACCTCTCGCCTGTCGTCCCCCTGGACCCGAGGCGGAGGGCAGGCCCGGCTGCTGGCCCTCGCTGTGCTCTGGGGCCTGGGCGGCTGACCGTGGCCTGTGGCTCTCTGTGGCGTGGTCAGTGAACGAGCCCCGCGAGCACGCTGACCTCGGAAGTGACCATGTCAGTGCTGCTTTCCCACGCGCCTCGGAGGGAAGGACGGAGC
>NW_004567107.1:1393041-1398857 GCF_000260355.1 Condylura cristata | reverse complement strand
CGGGCCTGAGCGTCCCTGCCGGTCCTCCTGGGCTCTCGCCTGGCCTGGGCCTCGCAAGTACCCGGGAGCCAGGGGGCCCAGCTGTCCCACCAGAGGCTCCAGGGGACGGGACGTCACTGGGCAGCTCTGCCCTGAGGCCCCCGAGGCGTTGGGGCAGAGGGGCGGTGGGGGCCGGCGCCTGGTCTTGCTCACCTCATTGGCCCCAAGGGGTGGGAGGGCTCACGAGAACCCCACATAATGGCTTAAAAAACAACAGGCCACGGAATAGCTGCGCTTTGGCTGCTGAGAGGTTCCAGGCGGTTGCCATGGCTACCCCGGAGCGCGTGCGCGGGCCAGGAGAGGGGCTCCGTCCACCCACGGGCTCGGCACCTGGACAGGCACCGACCTGGGCTGGGCCGGGGGGCGTGGGGGGGCCAGGCAGGGGCGAGACGCACCCCAGCCCTGGCCCTGCCCACACACACCTCGGCTCCCCGTTTAAGCTCGATCGTCAGGCTGCGTCTCCCT
The DNA here is from genome assembly GCF_000260355.1 of Condylura cristata. Taxonomy (NCBI): domain Eukaryota; kingdom Metazoa; phylum Chordata; class Mammalia; order Eulipotyphla; family Talpidae; genus Condylura; species Condylura cristata. Next base: position 1,398,353 of record NW_004567107.1, on the reverse strand, counting down.
GGAGAGAGCAGCCCTGGGGTCAGTAAGGCAAGGGAGCCCCAAGCACAGGGCAGGTCACCCCAAAACAGCCAGAGAATGACACAGATGCCGGGTGACTCGCCTCGGGCTGATGCGCCCAGGGCTGCTGGGTCCCAGCCCCGAGAGCGGGCAGGTGGCGTCGTGCCCGGGCAGAGCTGGCTCCGTGCGGGCTGGCGGGTGCCTGGTGGCCTGTGCCAGCCTGCGCGTACCGTGTGCGTGCCCAGAGGGACACGCGTGTACACCTTGGGGCGCATGTATGCGTGGAGACGACACACGTGTATCCCCGTGCCGGTGCGTGTGCTGACCCCGGTGCAGAGCGGGCCAGAGGGCGGCGTCGGCGGCCACGGCCGCAGGGGTTGGCTGGACCGTCCGGCAGCGGGGGCAGCGGGTGTGGCCCCCTCAGCTCAGTGCCGAGCCAGGCCGACCCTAGAGAAGCCCACCTGCACCCCTGCCTCGTTGCAGTTAGCGCAGCCCACGGAGCCCCAGCGCCGTCTGGGCTCTCCTGGGGTGCAGAGGGTGTGGGGGCTCGGATGGAGACCGCAGTCACCCTGAGGGGCGCCCTGGGCCCCAGCACTTAGAGCCACACGTTTCACCATCTCAGAAAGTAGGGACGTCAGCGGAGCGCAGCCCAGCTCCGGGGCTGCCCCAGCCGCCCCTGGGGGTGGGAGGGACCTTGGCCGTGGCGCCTGCGGGGTCACAGTTCTTCCCGCGGCCACGGAGCTGCCCCAGTTCTCCCAGGGCGGGCGGCTGCCCCCACCCGGGCCTGGCCCCTCCAGCCTCCTTGTTCCCTCCGGGGCGACTCCAAGTTGCCTCCCCAGGAGGGTCCTGCCCAGGCACCACCCCGGGCAGCAGCGTCCACAGCTGCCAGTCCATGTCCACCGCCGCCCACCGCCCTCTCCCTCCACCTGACGGGCGCCCTGGAGCCGGCTGCCAGCCCAGGGCTCCCCGCTGCGCCCCACCACGCCCCGCCCCTGTGGCAGAGGCGGCGGCCGGGCGAGCAGCAGAGCCCGGGCTGAAGCCACTTGACAGATGCCAGCTGCCTCGAAAGGGCCTCAAACCAGCGCTCAGCGAGCTGCTTCCCCAGCGGGATGCAATCCGCCCTATTTATCCCCCAAATGTCCCAGAATTCCTGCTAGCTCCGCCCCTGGGTCCTCGCAGCTCTCTCCCGGGTGCTGCTGGGAGTTGTAGTTTCCAATCCCTGGAGCAGGGGTGGAGTCCAGAAAGCTGGAGGAGGGGGTGAGGTCTACAAGACTCTGCAGGGTTCCTTCCCCTTAACAATTAATAAAATAAATTGCTTTGCCCATGGCTTATTTCAGTCAGAAAAAACAAAACAAAACAAAAAACAACCCAGCCCTCAGCACCCGCGGGCGCCCCGGCCCCAGCCCTGGGCCGGCTCCGCGCAGCTCTCTGAGCGGGCTTCGAGGACCCAGCCGGCCCGAGGCCGCCACGTGCGGCGTGGGCCCCTGCCCCAGGGGCCCCCGCTTCTGGGACACGCTGAGTCACTGTGTGTTGAGAAGTGAAGGGTGCTGGGAGGGGAGACCCTGGCGGGAGACTCTGAACGCAGTGTTTCCGTGCAGGGCCTCGGCCCCAGGGAGACGCAGCAAAGCGGTCCGGCCGTCCCACAGGGGCCGTCTGACGGGCCGGCCGTGTGCGGCCCCAGGGCCCCCGCCCAGCTCCTGATGGGGCCCAGGTGCAAGCAGAGCAGTCGGGGCGGCTGGGAGGTGGGGTGCGGGGAGGCTGACTTGGAGCCCAGATGACCTGGCCAGGGGCGCTCACCCGGGCGAGAGGAGGACCCTCAGGGAGAAGGAGCTGGCTGCTCCAGAAGCCAAGCCGGCAGCGGGCACCGGTGGGCTCCCCAGTGTCCGGCCCAGGCAGGGCCGGGGCGGCACAGGACCCCGGGCTCACCTGGGACCCCTCCGGGCCACCCTTGAGTGCAGGAAACCTGGGCTTGGCCAACAGGCCCCGCCCCCCACCATGCCAGACCGCCCAAGCCCAGCACCCGCTTCTGTCCCGTGTGTCTGGGGAGCAGCAAGAGGGGAGCAGCCCTCCCTGCCCCCACTTCCCTGCCCTAGGCCAGGAGCCCCAGGGCACAGAGGCCCCCAACCTCCGAGCTCAGCAGGGCATGAGGCTTCGGGCTGGGGGGGTCCAGCCCAGCCGGCGCCCAAAGCATCTGCCGAGCTGCCCTGCCCGGCCCGTCCACCTCCCCACGGGGCCCCGGCAGCAGGAGCGGGCAGATGCCCTGCCGGCCCCTGCCCGGTGGTGGTGACGCTGCCAGGGTGCTCACGCGGCACGCGGAGACAGGGCTTAGACGGGCAGTCTGCTTAGCCATCGAGGGAATGCTCACGTGGGGAGTTCCGCGGAGGTAAAATTAAAGTTGACCGTATTTTTAATTTTGCAAACGGACTTGCGTGGAGCCAGGAACCTTCTGCCTGGTGCGTGTTTTACACAAACAAACGGAGCACAGGTGTGCGCCTGAGCTCGGCGCCGGCCTGCGGGCGGCCAGAGCTGCGGGCTCTGCGGGGAGACCTGACGCAAGGGGGCACCTCTGCGTGGGTGCACCCCGAGCCAGGCGGGCAGCAAGACGAGGCTGGTCCCCGCAGAGCAAGAGCCTTTGGAGGGACACAGCCCCCCGGCCTCTGGAGCAAAGCCAAGGAACGGGCACTGCGGGCCGGGCCGGCCCAAAGCCTCCCGCTGCGGCCACAGCGCCCCACAGGCCAGACCTGGCACGGGCCTCGGGGCGCACCGAGTCCCACGCACCACCGGGGTGCTCACCGGCTGGACGCCTGCTGCTCCCCATTTCAAGGCGCCGGGCGCACCGGCACAGTCTGAGCCGCCAGGCCCTGGGATGGTGCGGCACAGCACCCCGCCGCCCGGGGGTCAGCCCGCACCTCCACCCCAGACGCCCCCGAGAAGGGTGCAGGGCCGAGGCCCGGGAGAGTTCCCCAGCTGAGCCTGTTCACCGGGGGCCTAACCCAAAGGGGACAAAGAGCTGGGGAAGGAGAAAGGCGCCCGGGCGCCCGCTGGAGAGCAGCGCCGTGGGGGGCGCGACCCCTGTCTCCCGGGCAGGCGCCCCGGGAGCTGCAGCCAGGCTGAGCCCAGCTCCAGGGCCCCCGCCCCAGCCCCCGAGCCGCCTGGAACCCAGCTGGGTTTCTGGGCTGTCTGCGCGCCCGCGGAGGCAGAAGGCCCCGTTACGCACCCAGGAGGCTCAGTGGCGTGGATCTACTCTGCTGCACGGGTCGCCACCTCAGTGACCCGCGGGCTCGGATCTGCCGCCGGGGAGAGAGGCGGGCGGGGTCCCGCTGCCCGGCCTGGTCCCCGCGGAGAGCCCAGAGCCGCCGATGCGGCTTGTTGAGGTGCCGTAAATCTCTGCCGCCGCTCCGCCCGCCCCAGCCCTTCCTGGGCACGGTGCCGGCCGCACGGTCATCGCCCGCGGCGCAGGCCCACCAGGCCCGGCCCGGAGGCTTCCCTGGGGCCGGGGCCCAGGCTGCGGGATGAGCCGGAGCCTGCACCCAGCAGCCCAGAGGCAGAGAGCGAGAGCTGCCCCCAGGGAGCGAGGCTGTGTGCCCCCTTGGGGGTGTGGGCGTGCAGCAGGGGCGCAGGGCAGACGCAGCCCCTCCCAGCTTCACCCCCCAGGGCTTAGACCGCCTGAGCTGCGCTGGCCCCTGGGGCAGGGCTCGGCCACCGCAGTGTTTCATAGTGTGGGGGGGGCGAGGGGGCTCCTCCAAGGTCACCCAGAGAGGTGGAAAGAACTGGCCAGGTGTCTTGGCTTCTCCCTGTGTGCCCTGCCGAGGCCCCCACACCTGCTCCGTGGGCTGCGGTCTCCGGTGCAGCTAACCCACCTGGGGCTGGTGTCCTGGAGGCTGCGGGCTGTGCGGGTGCCCTCCCCTTCCCGCAGGACATCCCACGGGGGAAGCAGGACAATACGGTGCCGAGACTGAGTGTCAGCACCTCTGGGGAGGACCAGCCCATGTTGCCCAGCTCTGCACCCCCAAAGCTCACATCCCAGCAGCCTTCTCAGACCCTAATCCTCTGGAGGCCATTCCCAGGTTCCTAAGGGACTCTGAGCCAGGCAGCCCACAGACTCAGTGTGGGGGGGCCAGGAAGCAGGACACACGCTCGCCCCACTGTTCCTGTTACCCCATCATCTAGGGGCTCAGCAAGCCACTGCCGAATGGGAGGATGAGTGAACAGAACCCCCAGCTCCCGGCCCGTCAGCAGCCAGGCGCCCTGCCAGGGAGCCGGTAGGCAGTCCACATGGGCCATGACCCCGCGCACACCTGCCCGTCGGCGGGCGGGTCCTGGGCGCCCAGGCCGCCCCCAATCCTGTGAGGAGGGTGCAAGTGGACAGCCTCCCTTCCTCGCGAGCCCAGGCTTCCGGGGCCGCGCTTCTCACTGGGCCTGGACGACCCCCGAGCCTGTCCCGAGCACCGCCCCCCCGGAGAACATGCAGGGGGAAGGTGGGGACCTCAGGACGCCCCTCATCCAGCAAGGGCTGGCGAACTGGCCCCTGGAGTCTCGCCTCAGTGGGGGGCTACTGTGGGGTCGACACCGCCAGGGCCCGAGGGGCCAGGGGCCGAGTGGGGTGAAGGGACAGCTCTGTGTCCGTCCTGGACAGAGAGACCCGAATTCCGGACTGGCTCGCCCCTCCCCCGTCTGCACTGAGGTTTTGAGAAAAGGTGTGGGTGGGAGGCAAGTTGTGGGGGAGCGGGGTGCCTGGGGTCAACTCGGGCTGGCGTGCTGTGTGACCTTGGGAAGGAGGCCAAACTCTCCGGGCCCCGGTCTCCTTGTCCATCAGAGAGGGCCAGCATCCCCCCCCCGGGGGGCGGCGGGCAGGCTACTGGCTGCCAGCGGGCAGGGGCCCAGGCCGAGGCGGGGCTCTGGCCGAGGGGGATCTCTGGCCGAGGCGGGGCTCTGGCCGGCGGGGCTCAGGAAAGGCCAGGTCTGCGCCCAGCACAGGGAGCAGGCCCAGCTCTTCTAGGAAACTTTCCCTGCCCGGTCGCCCTCGTCCCCGGGCCAGGAGACATGAGACAGGCTGGCACAGCCGTCCGGGCTCTCCCTCCGGCCATCGCTGCCCATCCGGTGTGTCCACGGCCTCCAGGACTCACTTAGGGGAACTGAGTTGGGCAGTGCCTCCTGCGACCCGGCGCCTCTGGGCAGGGGGCTCCCGGGGCTGCTGGGCGCTTGGGAAGAGGCGGCTCCAGCGGGACTTCCTCCCTGCACCCCCTCGCCCACGCGGCTTGCGCCCCCCCACCCCCGCGGGGCCCTTACCTTGAACCATGGGAAGTGCCTGCCCT
>NW_004567107.1:1391101-1392595 GCF_000260355.1 Condylura cristata | reverse complement strand
CCGCCCAGGGACGCCCCCACCCGCTGGCCCCCCGCGCTGTGCCTGCTTTCCTGGCGCTCGTTCCGCAGCGTCGGGATTGGGAGCCAGGTCAGCGCTGCTGCTCGGCGGCCGGCCGTGGGCCAGGCCCCTATTCGGGAATCTGGTTCTCGCCTTCATAATGGGCCTAACCAGTCATCAGGTCGGTCCGAGGAGGAAGTTGAACGACGGCTAGGGGCCTGCCAGCAGGGGTGTCTCCACACCTCACCCTTATCTGTTTCCATTGTGCTGGTTAGTAACCATGGAGCGGGAAACGGCCCTTCTGATTGCGCTCCGGCTGGCAGGTGTGGGGCATGGCGGCTGGCTCTGGGTCTCACCGGGCACCCAGGGGGGCCGCAGCTCTCCCCTCGGGACTCCAAGCACCGGGCTAGGACCAGCGGCTGGGAGCCCACGTGGCAGGCCTGGGCTGGCACAGAGAGGACATTCCAAGCCAGGTCCTCCCCCAGGGTCATCGCAGGAGGCGGCGAGCGGCCTCGTCCCTGCAGGTGCCCCAGAGAGCTGCCGAGCTGAGAAGGCCCAGGATTAAAGCCTGTGGCTGTGAAGACATAAAGCTCTAGGAACCGTGCCTGGCACACTGAAAGCCCATCCGAGCTTAAGAACAACGTTGGACGAGAACGAGAGCCCGGTGGGAAGAAGCGGCTATTCCCTGCCCCACTCGAGGGGCGAGAACAGAGGTCAGGCAGGGGGCAAAGTGACCTGAGTCCACCCACGTCACAGATGGCCGAGGGCGGAGGGTGAGCTTGTCGGGCCCACACCCGCTTCGGACCCGACAGGCTCCGCGGGGCCACCTTCCTCGGGCCAGGTCGCCGCCCGGATTCCCAGGGCTGTTAGTTTCCTTCCAACAGCCAGCCGGAGCCACGGGCGCCGCCCGGCGTCTGTCCCCGAGCAGGGTAGTCACACGCCGCCCGCTCCAGTTCCTGAGATTATTACATGCCCACGGGCAGCGCCTGCCTCTGCCAGGCACTTAGTTGACCACAAGCATCACGCGTTACGTCGCTTAACGCTCCAGACACAGGCCGAAAGCTCCGCGAGCCTGTCTCGGGGCCCACCACGGGCCGGGACACAGACCGCGGCTGTGCCGTCACCCGACTTTGGAGGTGACGACCTTAGGGGCAAGACGCCCAGGGCTGGGACGGGCTCCCCGACGTGCCCGCCCGACGCGCGCTTCCAGATTCCCGCTGCCCGCCCCACGTGGACAGGCGGGGACCTGACAGCAGCTGTGGGGAGCCAGCCAGTGCCCCAGGACACGACATAAAATCAACATTTTCAGTCAAAACCCCCATATGACAACTAAACAACTTGTTCTTTTATTTCAGGGCTGCTTAGATCCAGGCACATATGTGCCAAGAATTTTAAAAAGAGCATCACTGCCAAGGCCTGTTTCCCCGCCAGTTGTGAGGCCTCCCCCAGCACCGCCCCCCGCAGCAGAAGGTCGCGGCTGGGGCCGGCTGGGGTTCT
>NW_004567107.1:1388845-1390286 GCF_000260355.1 Condylura cristata | reverse complement strand
CGTCGAGCTCGTGGGGGGCGAGGCTGTGCCCGCTGGGACCGTGGCCACCCCTGCAGCGCCGTTCCCCTCCGCAGCGCACCCACGCGCAGCTGGCCTCTCAGCACCGCCGTGCCGGCCGCACTGGCCACCCTTCCGGTCTCGGAAGCCCGTGAGCTCTCAGACGGGCAGTGATGGCCGGTCACCGGGCCCTGCTCCCGGCCTGCTGCCCCTGGAGCTCAGGAGACCCCGAGGGCCCCGGTGTGGCACCTCCCAGGTCCTGGGCGCTGGACCTGTGACCGCGGGGGCTGCTGAAGGGGACTCGGGCCTCCGGCGCTGCTGAAGCCGTGGCCCACGCCCGGGGGCTTACTTCCGTGGCGCGGGCCCGTGGCCACCCGCTGGTGTCCTTGGAGCTGAGTCTTCCAGGTCGAGCTCCGGGGACAGAGGAGCCATTCTCGAGCCTGCGGCGGGCGGTGGTGCTGGCAGCGAGCTCATGCCCCGCCGGGCCTCGGGTCTGCGGGCGTGACGGGGAAGGAACAAGACGACCCACGCGTGTCGGGCGGCGGGCGGGGCGGCCGAGGGTCGGGCAGTGGCGCGTGCTGGGACACCGGCTGCTGGTGGCTTTCAGTGCCTGCAACATTCTAAACGCCGCCACGGCACGGCACACGCGATGTGCTCATTTTTGGGGAGTCCCAGGAGGCGATGTGGGGGCCGAGGGAGGGCTGGGAGCGGCCGGGTCCTCGGGCCCCTTCTGTGACTCAGGCTCATCTGCAAGTGTGGGGGTGAGGCAGGAGTTACGGGGGATTCTTTCCCGTCCTGCAGAGATTACCGGAGGTGCAGCCTCCCCACGGCCGGCGGGCCCAGGCGGGCGCTTGTTCCTGGTGGGTCATTCACGCACGTTCACCCGCACTGGCCACCCACTGAGCGCCACCCCCGGGCTCAGGCTCCCGGCCGCGGGCAGGACCCACCTTTGCCGCAGCCAGCACCACCATGAGCGACTGACCGGACTTGGCCTCCGGACAGCCTGCAGCGAGCACCAGGCTTGACTTTACCATAGACAGCAGGGAGCTGGGGGGGCCTGTCCAGGGCCACGCGGGACCCTCTGGCTCCAAGCCACACCCCAAATGTCCGTGTGTCTACACGGCCTCAGTCAGTCCTGCTGAAAAGTCAGAGGTCAGGGAGAGGGCCTGCCCATCGGGCAGACAGCGCCCGCCTCGTATGGGCCTGGACGGGGTATCCTTGGCCCCCCTTGGTGCCGGCTCACGGACGCGGGGTACGTTCCTCCGTGCCCCCGGCAGGCCCCCCCGCCCCGGCTCTGGGACAGCCTTGACCTGGTGGCAGACACTCTGGGCCCACGGGCTGCAGACGGGGCCCCGGGAGCCCCAGTTGGGAGGAAGAACGTCCGAGGTGCATCCCTGCGCCTCCAAACCAGGGCTGTCTCTGTGCTGCTGATCGGCTTGGTCGC
>NW_004567107.1:1385021-1387890 GCF_000260355.1 Condylura cristata | reverse complement strand
GCCTCGGGGCCTTCGACAGCCGTTTCTTGGAGCGGGGTGGGGCCGCCAGAGTATTTTCATCTGCTGGCAAAATTTTCTTGAACGATTTCTCTCTTTGAACGATCTGTTAGATCAGCGTGCAGATCCGCTGGGAGCTCGAAGTTTGACTTGGAGATTAGTGGGCGGGAACTCCACTGGCGCAGCTCGGCAGGGTTCGGGCTGGGGGCGCCCCCAAACCCCCCCCCACGGCGCGGCCTGGCCGTTGGCTGCCGCCCTGGGCCCTGGGCCCCCCTTTCCCGCTGAAGGGGGACCGTGGCACCGAGGCCGCTTCTGCAGGTGGCGGCTGTGGAAACGGGGTCCCTCACGCGGGTTCGGCGGGCATCATCTGCTTGGAGACAAAGCACCTCGGGGGACACGTCTGCAGGACAGCGAGCGCGAAAAAGCTCGTCAACAGCCTGGTGCAGGCTGAAACGCGAGACACCTGCGGCCTGTCGAAGGCGCCCAGCTGCCCCGACAGCCGGCCAGGGAGTCGGGGGCCTGCGGCCCCCCCAGGGCACAGACGCAGGGGTGCAGCCGCCGGCCCCCCCGCAGCCACACCGGGGAAATTCCACTCGGAAAATGCAGGCGGCCCCAGGGAAGATTTACTGGGACAATGACGCTTAGCAACATAGCCCGAAATAAAATAACCCGTTTTGTCAATGGTTTGTCTCTATCACCATAATCCAATCAGGGGTGTGATGAAAAAGCAAAATCAATCCGAGGCGAGGTAAGAGGGAGCTTAGCTGAGCCCGTGGCTCTCTGATGCAGCAAACACCCCCGATCAGCTTGGGGGTGCGACGGCAGCACCCTCCGGCCCGAGGCCTGACCTGTTCCCTTCCGGCGAGAGCGCCACTCGCGGCCACAACCACCCGCTGTCCGTCCAGGCCGCGTCCCCTACCCTCTCTGCTGCCGGCCATCCGTCCAGGCCGCGTCCCCCACCCTCTCTGCTGCCGGCCTTCCACCTTCGTGTTCTTGGGCTGGGCTGTGCTTGGCCAGGGCGCACCCCTGAGGACTTCTTTCAGAAAGGGCGGGGTGGGGGGGTTGGCTCTCCCGAGGGGGAGATTCTTGCTCACCCGAAGGCGGCACGTGAACCCCACGGGCCAGCCCGCGGCCTGCTGGTGTCCCCGGGCACCCGGGCCACCCCCCAGCGGAGCCTGCCAGCCCTCCTGCTCTCCCCGCGCCCGGCTGCCTCCTGCACCCCCCAGGGGCCAGGGCGCTGGCCCAGCGGGTGGGGGCCCCTCGGGAGCTGCGATTTGCCTCCTTGACAGCTGCAAGCCCACGGTCCCCAGCGCCCTCGCGGACGGTGGCTTTATTTCCTCTCTCCTTCCCTTGCGGTTTCTCTCCTCTTGACAGGCTTAGGGTCAAGCGAAGGGGTCCCCGACAAAAGCGAACAGCGAGGAAGCTGGGGCCAGACTCCTCTTCCTCCCGGGGCGCCCCCCCACCCCCCATGGCTGTTGCTGATTCCCCGTCTTTGTCTCCGTGTGAATAAAGGCTCTGGTCTCCAGCCCAGCACTAACTCGTACTCCCTCCCCTGGGCCACTCCCTGGGCGCCGTAGAACCAGCCCGTGACTCGCCAAAGGGTGCCGGTGGCCTTTCGGACATGAGCCTGCTGCCCTCCCCTTTTGTGGGCAACTAAAGCCACGCTCCTTCTCCTCACACAGTTTCCTTTCACTGGCTGAGGGAAAGGGAGGCGGGCTTGGGTCAGCTCTGAGCCAGCTGCCTGCTTTCTGGGCCGGGCGTCCCTTGCCGTCCGCCCAGGCCGGGTGGCAGACCGGTGGGTGGCTGTGGGGGGCGCTCACCCCCCACCCCCAGGGCCTGAACTTCGCCTGGCACCTCAGATGTCTTCTTCCTGCTTTTCAGCTCGTCTATTTTAAATTTCCAAGGTCTCTAATTAGTTCTTTTATACAGAAGCCCATTCTTGCTTCATGAATAAGATAACCCCTCTGCATCTCTAAGGATAGTAATTATGCTTATTCTGAAGTCTCTTTGTGCTCACTGGGCTCCTCGCTGGCCCCCTCCCCTCCCCCACAGCACTGGGCACGGGGCTGCTGGGCCCTGCGGCCTCTGCTGGGGGTGGGGCGGGCGTGGCCGCCTGCCCTGCAGCTGGGTCCTGCATCTCAGCAAGGCAGGTGGCCTCCCGTGCCAGCCCCCGCGTCACCGCTGCCCGCCTGGTCTGGGGGCTCCGGGCTGTGCCGCCGTCGTGGGGCAGAGGAGAAGCAGCCATTCAGCCCCAGCCCTGGTCCTGCACCCGTGCCCGCCCCCCCCCCCGCCTCGGGAGGGGCTTCCTCCCTCCTTGTGCTCCTCGGCACCTTCCCGAGGTTCCCCAGAAGCTGATCCCCCAGGAGACTTTCGGTTTTTTCAGTCCATCCAGTTTTCACTTTGCTTTTCCTTCAAGACCATTTTGCTGTTGGCTGGAAGCAAGTGTCTGTGGCTGGAAAGCGGTGCCAGGCCCCAGCCCTCTCCGTGCCCCAGAGGGGCGCCCAGGCCCCCCCAGCCCCGCCAGCAGCGCAGAGGCCCCAGGGTCTTGGCTGATTTTGGATCCGCCCGGCCGTCTCCGGCCACGGGACAGAAGAGAATGTAAATCGGAAGCCACACTTGGCCACTGGCTCTGGGGCCTCCCTCTGACCCGGCCGGCTGTCCCCTGAGTGGACGCTCACCTGGGGCCGGCCTGCCCTGCCCCTGGTGCGCCCCCGGGGACCGCGGAAGTCTCAGCTTAGAGAGACTTAGCCTCGGCTGGCCGGGGCGAGGGGTCAGCAGAGGGCTCCAGCTGCACAGGGGTCGGCCCGGGCCCACCTGCCGCCCAGGACTCGGCCCGCCGGCCTCAGCCGCCCCACCAGGGGCTCGGCGATGG
>NW_004567107.1:1380422-1382816 GCF_000260355.1 Condylura cristata | reverse complement strand
GGGCCCCCCCCGCCCCGCCCGGACACCAGCGTCACCCGGAGAGCGGGAGGCACAGAGCTAGCCCGGGGCACGCGCGGTGGGAGGGTCACAGGACAATCAGATTCGCTGCCAGACTAATGTGATTACCGGGGCCTGGCCGCCCCCGGCCGGCATAAATGGCCAGGTGGGCGGCCGCTGGCCAGCCATGCAGGTCCCCAGCCCCAGCGGGCGAGCGGCCGCCTCCATGTACGGCTCGGCCGTGGCCGCGCTCCTGGTCATCCTGGTGGCCGCGCTGCAGGGCTTGGCACCCCCGGAGAGCGCCCTCCCCTACAGCGTCCCCCTGGACCCCGAGGGGACGCTGCAGCTGTCCTGGAACGTCAGCTACCTCCAGAAGACCGTCCACTTCCGGCTGCTGGTGCGGGGCCTGCAGGCCGGGGTCCTGTTCGGGATGTCGGACCGCGGGGAGCTGGCCAACGCCGACCTGGTCGTGCTCTGGACCGACGGGGACCGCGCCTACTTTGCGGTGAGCGTCCCGACCGGCCCCCACCGGCCGCCCCGGCCCCCCGCAGGGGCGGCTTCCCTGCGGCCTCTGCATGTGCGCGGCCCCACCAAGCCAGGCTCGAGGGACCTGGCGACGCTAATTGGAAGACAAAGCAGGCCCCGCCGCCGCCCCCCAAATCCTGGACCAGGCGCATCCAAGGGGCGGGACCACAGACAAAAGCCTCGCAGGCCGAGGAGCAAGGGGGCCCCCGCTCCCGGCCACGCCCGGGCTCTGCTCCCCAGCACGCAAGACCCAGTGTGTGAGCCCCGGGGCCGGCACACATGCTGGCAGACGGGGACCCCGCCGGGGGGCAGGCCGGGGCTGCGCGGAGCACGCGGGGGTCCCCACTCCACCCGCAAACCCACCGCTCCTGCCGCAGAGGGCGGCCAGAGGGCACAAGTTTCCCTCCAGCCAGAGCCGTCTTTGGGGGCCCCCGGCCTCCTGCCCTCAGCCACCGCTGCTCCCTCCCCAGGTGGGCACCCCGCTCCCCGGGGCTCAGGCGTGGGAGGCTAGAAGCGCCGGAGAGACTGCCGGCTGCCCGCCGCTGTCCTGCTCACCCCCACGGGCCTCCCCGAGCGGGGCAGCGGCGGGCAGGAGGCGCCCCCAGCTGTGCCCGCCCACGGCTGCACCACCTCCCCCGAGGCGGCCGCTCAGCGGCTCACCCCAGTGAGAGGCGGACGGAGGCCACGAGGGTCTGGGCGGCAGGGTCAGCCTCCACGGGGCCTCTGGCCGCTTTCGCCGGTCCGGTCCGGTCCGGGCTGGCCTGGCCTCACCCCGGCAGGCCCCTTTGCACGACAAATGCCAGCGAAGGTCAGAGCTGACGCCCGCCGAGCCCGGGTTGACCAGGACCCCGGCAGCGCGGCAGAGGCTGAAGGCCCGGGTGCTTCTCCCGGGACCCACGCGCCACGGCTTTGCGGGTTTCCTTTACTTAAAGCAAACGGCGAGGACAGTCTGGGCCTCGTGCGGGTTTCCGGCCCTCGGGACAGACGCTGCATCTCAGAGAGGGGTGTCCCGTCCTCGGGCCGGCCTGTGGGGCCGGAGCCCCCCGGCTGCTGCGCACAGAGCCTGCGGGCTGAGGGGAGCCTGGGAGGCCGCGGGGGTTCAGCTGGACCTGCCGCCCGGCAAGGCCCCTGGACGCGGCCGTTGCCTCCCTGGGCCTCAGTTTCTCCTCCCAGCGTCTCTGGCCAGGGCCTCTGCTCCCTCCCACGCTGCTCCCTGGCGTCCCCTGCAGGTGGCCGGGAGGGCGGGGTCCTGGGGGGCAGAGCCCGAAGGGAGCGCCGGGGTGCAGACGGGAGATGGGTGACGCCCTGCGGGGAGGACGGAGGCCCCAGGCTCCCCACAGCTGGGTGTGGCCTGGCCCCCCCACGCTGCGGGCGGCTGACCTGGACCTCTGCCCACAGGACGCCTGGACTGACCAGCAGGGGCACGTCCACCTGGACCCCCAGCAGGACTACCAGCTCCTGCAGGCGCAGCGCACCCCCGAGGGCCTGGCCCTGCTCTTCAGGAGGCCCTTCAGCACCTGCGACCCCCGGGATTACGTCATCGAGGTGGGCGCCCCAGGGAGGGGCCCAGCAGTCACGCAGGGCAAGACCATGCGGGGCCCCGGGCTGTGGGCGGGGCAGGAGCCGGGAGGGGCCAGCTGTGCGCCACTGCCCGTGACTGCCCGTGACTGCCCGCGCACACACGTGCGCACACGCAGCACACACGCACACACGGCACCCGGCACACAGCCACATGCCCGCAGCCACGTGCCCGCCGTGGCTCGCACACCCGGGCCAGCGGCCCCTCCTGCCATCCCCACCCCTTGCCCGTGACCGACCGCTCAGGGCCGGCGCCCACGCGGACAGGAGCCCGGCAGGCGCCGTGGCCCTCTG
>NW_004567107.1:1377675-1378647 GCF_000260355.1 Condylura cristata | reverse complement strand
CCCAGCCCCCAGGGTGGCAGGGGCTGGGGCCGGAGCCCGGGGAAGCCAAGCACGAGGACGCGCCTGTCACCGCGCAAAGCGGAGACGGCCGCTGGTCTATAAATACCAGAATCCTGCCATTATTTCATTATTTCATCCCGATCTGAATTTTGACCAATTGCATCTCCCTTTTATTATTATCCTCTGATGCAATCAAGCCAGAGATACACACGCTGGTTTGGAGGAACCTGGGAGTGGGGGTGAGGGGAGGGGGTGTCGGAGGCAGGAGCCCCGTCCTTGGTTCCACTTGGGAGCAAATGCGCGAGGTGTGGCCGGCCGAGCTTGCGGGGTGCTCCCAGCTGGGCCCTCGGGCCGGCGGGCAGGGTCAGCCTCAGTTTCCTCACCTGTAAGTCGGGGCGGGCAGTCTGCTGTCCCTTCCGAAGGCTGGGGCTCCACGCTGCCCCCTTGTGCTGACCAGCCCCGAGCCCGGGCTGCGTGGGTGTGCCTGTGGTGCCGGCCACTGCCTCCCAGACCATGGGCGCCACATAGCCGTCGGGGCTGTCCAGGGAGCTCTGTGGACCCTCTGGTCAGCCAAGTGCGGGCAGGGGCAGGCACGGCCGGACAGGGCCGACTGTCGCCGGCTCTCCCTGGGAAGACGCCCTTGGCCTTGAGCCGAGGCCCAGCGAGGCGTGGCCCGGCTGACACAGCACACTGAGGGCTCGTGGCCCGGACGGCGTGAGCCCCCAGCGCCAGCCCTGCGTCAGGGGCGCTCGCTCCTGCCGGCTCTCCTGGGGCCCCCAGCGGACGCCGCCCCGAGCCCTGGAGCCCTGGAGCGGAGGCCGGGCTGTGTCCACGTCGGCACACAGCTGCCCTTGGCGCCGCTGGACGGGGCTGGCGCTTCTTGGCAAGGGGTCCGCGCCCCCTCGCCAGACCGCACCCCGTCCTCCCGGCTCTGTGGCTCGGCACCCTCCCCGGTGGAGGAAGGCGAGCGCC
>NW_004567107.1:1358520-1359596 GCF_000260355.1 Condylura cristata | reverse complement strand
CCCCCAGACTCGCCCAGTAGGAGAGATGGGGGTCCTGACTGGAATGCGGGAAAGCCCTCCCTCCCTCCCGAGGATGAGGCCCAGGGAGGACGCCGGGGGCCGAGCTCCCATGCCCTCCCTGCGGGGTCCCGCCGCCCACCCCCGGGGTCAGCAGGGCCTACCAGGTGCCCAGCGGCTTTCACCAGCTTGTGGGTGGAGAACGGGAAGGCCTCGTTGCTCAGGTCCGTGTCCAGCACCTCCTGCAGAATGGCCCGGCTGGGCGCAAGAGCAGTCGGTCAGCCAGTCCGTCAGCAAACACCCAGCGCTCCCGGGCACCTGGGAGACGTGCGGCTGCGGCCGCGAGCGGGCACGCCTGTCCTCCGGGGCGGACCGAGCCGGGCATCAGCAAGCACACCCGGATGAAGCCAAGGCGCCCTGTGCGGGCCACAGCGAGACCCGAGCCAGCGGCTCACCCGCTCAGCCCGGTGAAGCGGGGCCGGGTGTCTAACCACGGGCCCAGGGTCTGGCTCTCGGGCCCGAGAGGTGCGAGCCTCTGCCGCGGAGGCCTGCGCCCACCCTGCATTCCTACCCAGATCCCCGCCCCGCTTTAAGCCTTTGCCACCCTCCTCCAGGAAGCCCTCCCGGACTCCCCAAGCCTGGCCAGGGCCTCCTCGTCCGGACACACCGCCACCCTGGGAAGCCCCAGGAAACGAGGGGTCGCGCCAGCAAGCCCCCACCCTCCGCGTGCCTGGGCCCTTAAATCTCACTGCGCCCCACCGCACCGGCCCAGCCCAGCCTGAGGAGCACGTCAGGCCGAGGCCAATGGGGATCCCAGCTCCCTGGGGGTGGCTGACCCATCCGAGGGGGCCAGGGGAGGCGCTGGGGGCCGCACACCCTGTCTCCCCGACAGCGGGGCCCTCCCAAGGCCAGGGAGGACCGGCCCGGCCCGGCCCGGCCCATGCTGGCCCATCGGCCTCTCGTGGCCTCCGAGATTCCGTCGTGAAAAGTCGTCCAGCCTCAGTGGCCGCCCAGCACCGGGCGGGGTCCGCCCCCGGGGCCGCCGTGGGACCCGGTGCCGGCTGAGGGCCCGGCCCCAG
>NW_004567107.1:1355310-1356740 GCF_000260355.1 Condylura cristata | reverse complement strand
GTGGGGGAGAAAAGCGACTGCCTCAGTCAATCCCGTCAAGGAAAAACAAACCAAAGCGGACACCGGCGGGCAGCGCCTTCCTTGCCAGGGCCCCGGCGGTCACCTGCGGCACCCCAGGCCTGCTCCTGGCACTGGGCCCCGGGCCGTGGGACCCCAGGCCCGGGCGGCCGTTCCACACCGCTGCTGGGCACCAGGGTGCGTCCCTCAGGAACCCACGGGCACCTCCCCGGCCCCAAGCCTGCTCCTCCCAGCCCGGGGCAGGCGGGTGCCCCTCAGAGCCTGGGCCAGAGCCCCTGGACTTGTCTGGATGGCACCCCGTGCGCCCCGGGTGGTGGCTCGGCTTGCAGGTGCTTTCTCTTGGGGGGTGGGGGGCTAACGAGATCCCATCCCCCAGCGGGGGAAACCGAGGCCCGGGGAGGCTGGCCAGGCCACGTGGGGCCTCCAGGCCCCATCTGGCCACTCCAGGCAGCCGGGGACGCTGGCCTTGTCCTCCCGTCCCGCGGCCGGGGAGGCCGAGGCTGGGGACGCCGGGCATCGGCGCCTGTCTCGGTGAGCGGCTCCCTCTGGGCCCTCCGTGGTGTCTTCCAGCTCTACCTGCCCCGAGGGGCTGCGCCTGGACACTGCTTCCCTGGCTGAGGGTCAAAGGGCTCCCGCCTGGCCCCGAGGAGCCCCCTCCCGGGCGGCGCTCACCTACCCCCCACAGCTCGGCACGTGCCCCCTCCTCCAGGAAGTCTTCCCAGGCTCCCCGAGAACCCTCCAGGAGGCCTCGCTCTCTTCCCGCCCCCGGCACTTCCCACACAGCGGCCGCGTCCTGCCCGCCTGTCCACGCGGCCACTGTCGGAGGCTGAGGCTGTCCAGCCCCCTCGGCTCCCGCCCCCCTGGCCGCCCACCCCTGCTGGGAGGTGGAGGGGCGGCCGGTGGCCGCTGTCGGGGGAGGGGACCACAGGAGGGGCCCACTGGCCGGCAAGGCACCCCACAGCCCGGGGCCCCCAAGCCGACCCCGGAGGGCCCTGAGGGAAGCATGTGTCCCGCTGCCCCCGCCCCCCAGGACCCTCCCTCTGGGCCCCCGCCGCGCCCTGGGTGCCCCGGAGCCTGCCCGCCTTGGGAGCCCAGGACTGCGGTGGGGTCCCTGGTTAACTCTTGATCCCCGCTCGCTCTCCGTCCCTCCCCGGCCAGGCAGCCCCCCCCCGAGTCCCCGAGGACGCAGCTGAGCCGCCAGGGCCGGGCGGGGGGCCACGGGGCTTCTGAACGGGGCGGCGCCGTGGAGCGTAGGGGCGCCAGGGGCCTCTTTGGGGAAAAGGAGGCGCCGCACCCCTGCACATCTCGGGGTCACGGAGAGCTCTGGAGCCCGGCTGGGAGTGGGGGGTCGGAGCTGAGCTCCCGCACAGCCACAGCAGCAGGGAGGGGCCGCAGGGGGCCCCGGCGGGGGC
>NW_004567107.1:1352750-1353510 GCF_000260355.1 Condylura cristata | reverse complement strand
CGCACGTGTCCTCGGCCGCGCGGGCCTGTGTCGGCCGCCAGCCACGCGGGTCTCGAGCCCCTGACCGGCAAGAGAAGGACGGGGGAGCCGGGCCCGCACGCTCTTGGCGGCGACACCGGGTGGACCCGCCTCCCGGAGACGGGCAGCGGGTCCCGGATGCGGGAACGGGTCAACGGCGGCTGCTGGGCGTGCAGCGGACACACCCGCGTCCACTCACAGAGACCGGTGCGCACCCCAGCGGCCAGGTTGATCCCTGGACGGAGGCCAAGCTCACCCGGACAACCATGCCAGGGAAAACACTGTCAGGACAAAGCCCCGAAGCGGCGGCCAGCTCCACCGCTGGACGGGATCCGACCCCGGATGACAGCGCCGCCAGGGGACCAGCGACGGAAGGGGCCTCAGCCCATGCGGTGTGGGGACGCCCCCAAGGCCCTGCTCCAGGTGGGGACGCCCCCAAGGCCCCGCTCCAGGTGGGGACGCCCCCAAGGCCCCAGCTCCAGGTGGGAACGCCCCCAGACCCGCTCCAGAGTGGGGGACGCCCCCAAGGCCCGCTCCAGTGTGGGGAGGCCCCCAAGGCCCCAGCTCCAGGTGGGAATGCCCCCAGACCCGCTCCAGAGTGTGGGACGCCCCCAAGTCCCGCTCCAGTGTGGGGGATGCCCCCAAGGCCCCGCTCCAGGTGGGGACGCCCCCAAGGCCCCAGCTCCAGAGTGGGGGACGCCCCCAAGGCCCCAGCTCCAGAGTGGGGGACGCCCCCAAGGCC
>NW_004567107.1:1351680-1352441 GCF_000260355.1 Condylura cristata | reverse complement strand
GCCCACAAGGCCCCAGCTCCAGAGTGGGGGATGCCCCCAAGGCCCCAGCTCCAGAGTGGGGGACGCCCCCAAGGCCCCAGCTCCAGAGTGGGGGATGTCCCAAGGCCACAGCTCCAGAGTGGGGGATGCCCCCATGGCCCCCGCTCCAGATGGGAACGCCCCAAGACCCCCGCTCCAGAGTGGGGTACGCCCCCAAGGTCCGCTCCAGTGTGGGGACGCCCCCAAGACCCCTGCTCCAGTGTGGGGATGCCCCCAGACCCGCTCCAGTGTGGGGACGCCCCCAAGGCCCGCTCCAGGTGGGGACCCCCAAGACCAGCCATGAAGCGCAGGAGGCGAGCTGCCTGCTCTGCTCCCCTGTGGCAGCGCAGGCCTGGCCGGGCGATGGCCGGGCCAGAGTAACAGGCGTCCAGCCGGAACGACAGCGCCCCGCTCCCCGGAGGCCGGGCCTGCACGGAGCGGGTGAGGCGGCCTCTGAAGCGTGACGAGCAGCAGCGGGCGTCGGCGGGCCGGAGGATCCGGCTGGCCAGCGGCCGGGCTGTGCTCCCCCACCACGGCCGCGGGCACGAGCGAGTGGGAGGTCCGCGGAGGCCCGGAGACGGCGTGCTTGCAGAGAAGGGGCCTTGCGCCCCCCGACAGAGCGCGTCTGAGGGGACGGACGCTGCCTCGGTAAGCGGGAACGCCCCGGCCACAAAGCCAAGGACTCGCTGCGCGAGGCGGCCGCGCCCCAGACGCCGTCCAGTCAGCCCCACGCGCCGGGCCCG
>NW_004567107.1:1348868-1349375 GCF_000260355.1 Condylura cristata | reverse complement strand
CCCGCCTGTCCTGCTCCCCACTCTGTCCCTGGGGAATCTCCCAGCCGCCGCACCTCCGGCCTGCACCCCAGTTCCGCTACACAAAAATAAAAAAAATCTTTTTTCAAAGGCACAAAGTTAAGCGCAGTCACGCACAGCGCTGACAACAGTCTGAGCACGTGGGGTGCTCGGCACCCTGGGACACGAGGGGGTCGCACGGAAAGCGTCGCCCCACGGCCCACGGCCCGACATGGGCAGGGGGCGCCGGGCTAGGTCCCCCGCGCAGGCCGGTCCTCGGCACCCCGCAGCCACACCCCACAGCCGCCCCGAGACACCACCGCCTCTGTCCACGCAGACACTCGCCGGCCGTAAATCTGATCAAGGGCTGGCGCCCGAAGATACGGGGTCTCCCGTGAGCCACGTCGGGGGACCGCTCCCCTTCACGGGCGGCGGGCCGGGCCTCCGGGGGCCCCGCCTGCTCTGGGTCCTCCCGCCGGCAGGCCCCGGGGGGCGTCTCCCCGCTGCCCC
>NW_004567107.1:1347137-1347625 GCF_000260355.1 Condylura cristata | reverse complement strand
CCCTGCCCGCCGCTTCCCTGCCCGCCGCTTCCCTGCCCGCTGCTGCCTGGGGTGCGGGTTGCTATGGCCAGGGGCGCCGGGCGCTCGTCTGCACACGGGGTCCCACGACCCCGGGGGGGGCTGGGAGCACCCCGGCCTGCCCCAGAGGTCCGGCCTCACGGCGGGCGTGTGGCTTCTCTGAGGACCCGAGTTCCTAGGGGGTGGGGAGCTGGGGAGCCCCAAGAGGGCACCCGGAGTCCAGGAGCTGTGAGACCCCAGATCTGTGCTCCGCCGCCCACGGGCAGCAACAGCCACGGTTGCCAAAGCATCACTGTGGGGAGACAGTTCCCCGGGCCAGGTGGGGGAGCCTTGCCCTGCCCCCTCGGTGGGACCCCAGCTTTCCCGAGGCCCGAGCCCCGCTGGGCTGGCCGCGTGGGCAGACGCCCGGGGGACCTCTGCGGGGGCGGGTGCGGACCGTAAGGCTCGGCTGTGGGGGGTGGGGAGGGGCG
>NW_004567107.1:1345068-1345806 GCF_000260355.1 Condylura cristata | reverse complement strand
CACGGTGGACTTGATCCCCGTCTTCTCCAGCACGCCAGGCGAGACGCCCCTGCCAGGCCTCTGGGCTGGACGGGAGGGCTCGGCCGTCCACCCCCGGGCCCCGGGCAGCCCCGGCGCTCCGGGAACATTCATCTCTAGGGAGAGCAGACGGGCTCCAGCGGCGGCCCGGAGCGGCCCACACCGTGCCAGGCACACGGGGGC
Organism: Condylura cristata; assembly: GCF_000260355.1. Lineage (NCBI taxonomy): Eukaryota > Metazoa > Chordata > Mammalia > Eulipotyphla > Talpidae > Condylura > Condylura cristata. Next base: position 1,345,605 of record NW_004567107.1, on the reverse strand, counting down.
CGTGGGGGACCTCGGCCTCCGTGGGGGGCAGGCGGCCCCTCTGGCGTGAAGCCATTAGACCAGAGAGGACTAGGTTAGCAGAGGCTGGGGCACCCTGAGCTGAGCCAGCACCCCCTCACCCCACTGGCTGCGTCTCCCCAAGAGGACACTTGCCAGGCGCAGGGGCTGACCGCCCCTAGGGGCAGGCCCAGCACCCTGGAACGGCCCCCACTCAGCCCCCCACCTCCGGACCCTCCTGCTCAGGGCGACCCCATCATGAATCAGCACAGGGGTGGGGCAACCTGGGGCCCCCCCAGTGCGGCACACACCTCCCTAGTGGGTTGGGCCTGCAGGTCCCAGCAGGACGCTACCGCTTCTGCCCACTGGACCCTGACCCCCGCTCAGCCCCGCTCGCCAGGACCCCCGCGGCCCTCCTGCTCCCCGATCCCAGCCTCCCCGCCTGAGGCCATGTGACAGGAAAGCCCGCCGCAGGCCCTGGGCTGTCCAGGGGGTCAGACAGGACAGGGGCCCGGAGACCCCGGAACCCGAGAAGGGCCC
>NW_004567107.1:1340722-1341835 GCF_000260355.1 Condylura cristata | reverse complement strand
CGCCCATGCCCACCTGATGTCATAGCCGTACATGTCCTTCTCCGGGCGCCCGTGGACAATCCAGTGGGCCAGCTCCTGCCCGCAGCCACCACCCAGCATCATTCCTGCAAACGGGACGGTGGCCGGCCTGCCCTCACCGCCGGCCGCCCCGCTCCATCTGCCCCACCCCGCCCCTGCCAGGAGCCGCCCCACCCCGGGCCTCGAGCCGATGGGGCTGGGGCTGCGGCCACACTCACCCGCGCTGTTGAAGCCGCAGCCCAGGAAGAAGCCGCGGACTTCCGGCGCCTCCCCCATCAGGGGCTTGTGGTCTGGTGTGAAGGACTCTGGAACAGAGGGCCTGCGTCCCTCCAGGCCACACCTGGGGTCCCCGGAGGGCAGTGACAGGGGCTGGGGCGCAGCTGCCCCTCCATCCAGGTCTCCCCGCCCCCCGCTCAATGCGGCTTCCTCCAGGCAGCCCTCCTGATTGCTCCTGCCACGTTCCGCTGCGCCCCAGCATTTTCGGCCAGACGCATCTGGCCGAATCGGGTTCTGCCCTTCAGGGTCCACGTCGGCCTTGAGGCTGCCACCATTCGCTGGCTGATGAGGCCCTTCCCTGGCCACGCTCCCCACCCAGGGCGGGGCTCCCCTCGCTGGTCATCTCCCTGCTATGTCACCGCTGGCCCTCTGGCTCGGTGGCCTGCTCACGCTGTGCCCCAAGACCCAGCACATGGCCCCGCCAGCAGCAGGCGTCTGATGGACGCTTGCTGGACGGAGGCCTCCTGCCTTCAGGGCAGCCTGGGGAGAGGCGCCCGGCAATACCTGACGGCGCCGCTGCCCAGCGCTGGGCTCAGGCCCTGCCGCACGCTTCCCGTCTGCGTGGCCGGGGCAAGCCGCGTGGCCCTTCCCAGCCTCCGTGCCCAGACACCAGGAAGGGGCGGTCACTGCGCGGCCTGAGTTTGTTGGTGTCAGCCGCCCACCCACCTGCGCCCAGGCTCCGCCCAGCGGCAGACGCCTGCCCAGCCCTGGCAGCGAGGAGCGGCAAGGGCCGCACTCCGCGTAGACGAGGAAAGAAGCCGGCGGGGGGCGAGTCACGGCCCTCGGTGGCCTGGTCAGCCCCGCGGCGGACGAGGAGGA
>NW_004567107.1:1335315-1339177 GCF_000260355.1 Condylura cristata | reverse complement strand
CCCGGCCAGCCAGTCCTCCGTGAGCCGGCGCGTGTGACCCCAGGGCCCGGCCTCGGCGACACGGTCCCGGCCCTCCGTCCTCGCTGACCGCTGGCCCTGAAGGGCTGCGGGGCAGGGGCCCGTCCCGGGGCCGTCCGGCCTCTGCTGGGGATGTCCTTCCCCAGCCCCTAGCTGTCCTCGGCCAACTGAACTCGAGGGCACCTCACCCCGGGGTCGGACGTCTCCCCACCAGAACACAGGCGCCCGGGGCAGGGACGCTGCCTGTCCCCCTCTTTCCCAGAAGATGAAACAGGACCCCGGCCGCCTCCTAGGGCTGAGGGCTCGGGGGCGGGAGTGGGCGCCCCGCGCCTGCCTCGGGGGGGCCCTCCGGGCTGCACGTGCCCCAGAAGCTGCAGGAGAGCAGCGGGGGGCTACGCGCCGTGTGCCGACGGACCCAGGACTCCCTGTCCTCGCGGTCTTCTGCCCTCGTCCACATCTGCAGCCTGGGGCCGGTGCCGGGGCCTCTGGGCTCAGGGCGCACGGGTCTGACCCGGGGGCGGGGGCCCACCGTCTCGCAGTGTGCACCCCAGCCTGGGGCCTCCGGAAGAGGACCCCCACGCTGAAGCGAAGCCCAGCCCGTCCGGCCCTGGACTCACCTCCTCCCAGAAGACGGGGTTGCTCTCGTAGCCGCCCACAGACAAGGCGTCCCCCTGCAGGCGCAGGTACACCGAGGCGTCGTGGTCCCGCACGTTGGGCATGTTCTGGCGGGCGGCAGAGCAGCCGGTCAGCCCTGCGTCCCCTGGGCCCAGCGCCTCCCCGAGGCCGCGGCGGCCACGCCTCGCCCTCGCAGGCCCTGAGGACCAGCACTGGAGCACAGCGGCAGCCCGCCTCCGCTCTTCCGCCCAAAACCGACAGTAACGGGGCGGGGAGGGGAGGCAGGGAGGCCAGGCGGCGTGGACGGCAGGGAGGCCGCCAGGGAGAGCCCGGCCCCAGAGCACGGGGGCCAGCCGCAGTGCGTGGACACGACGTCAGACCCCACCTCCGCGCCCAGAGCCCTGTCCCTGGGCTTGAGGCCCAGAGCTCCGACCGGGGCAGGGGAGCGGGCCGGCCCCATCACCCGGTGTGGTGGACGCCCTCGGGGCGCCCCAGTGCGGCCACGCTGTCCCTCCGCTCCTCTGCAGGCCTGGACGGCCTTCCTGGAGGACTGTCGGGGCGCTGGGCACCTCCCCACTCACAGAGCCCCTGTCTTTCCCGCTGCGGCCACGCAACAGAGGCCAGCGCCGAACCGCAGGGCGGCGGCGCCCCCTGGTGGCCAGGGGGGCCCTGGCTCTGGCTCCCGAGGGAGGCGCCTCAGCCTGCGCCCAGGCAGGGGGCCTCCAGCACCCTCTGGGTGCCGCCCCTCTGGCGCCCCGCCCCTCCAGCCCAGGCCCGAGGTGCCAGGCCGGGGTGCCCAGGCCTCGGCTCCCTGCAGGCCCTCGCTCACCGAGCCTCTCTCCTCGGGGCTTCCGCCCTGCCCCGTCCGGCAGCCACGGGGCCCTCACCAGCCCCCTCTGCCACCAGCCCCCGGCCTGACTGGCCTGCGCCCAGCTCGCGGGTGGCCACTGGGCCTTGCTCTGTCGGCCCGGCAGGGAGCTCGGGGGCCGGGGCTGGGGCAGGAGGGGCGGGCGGGTGGTGGAGGGAGAGCCCAAGGTGGGGCGAGGCTCGAGCACGGTGGGGTGGCACCGGTGGCCCTGCGGCCTGGCACGCCCACCAGGCACGCCCACACCCCAGGCGAGCGCCCGAGGGTCCTGAGCCCGCCCGCTCACCTGGATGCCCTCGATGCGCTCGGTGACGACGTAGGCGTGGTGCATGGCCACCAGGGGCACCTTGACCCCGGCCATCTGGCCCACGGCGGCTGCCCACACCCCTGCGGGCAGAGCGGGAGGCTCAGCAGGGACGCGGGGGGCACGGTGTCCCCCAGGGGCAGCCGGCCAGCAGGCCGGGCAGCAGAGAAACCCCCACCTGCGCAGTTGACCACGCAGGGCGTCTGGATGGTGCCGTGCTCCGTCTCCACGGCCGCGACCCGCCGCACCCCGAAGTCGTCCGTCCGCACGCGGATGCCGGTCACTGGGCAGTTCTCGATGACCTGGGGAGAGACAGGCGCTGCGTGGGGTCCCTGAGGGCTCCGGAAGGGGCCCGGGGCCGCGGCTTTGCTGGACGTCGGCCTGACGCTCTCGGGCCAGGCCGCCGCCGCAGCGGGAGGGCCCCGGGCCTGGCAGCCTCACAGCGGCTCAGAGCAGGCCGGCTGGGAGAGGCTCTGAGCGCCGCCCGCTGGGCACTCTGTCCTTCAAGAGGCCAGTGGGGGTGAGAGTGAGAGGCCCAGCCCCTCCGGGTCATCTCCGCGTCTGTCTTTGTTTGTCTTTTCTGTTTTTTCCTGCCGTGTGTGCGAGACAAACGACGACGGAAGTTACGAGGGGCCTGGGGAGCCACCCAGGACCTGCCCGGAGCAGGTCGCCCGGGACGCGGCTGCGGGGCTCTTGGGCAGCGGGAGGCCGGAGGGGCCCAGGGCCGGTCGCAGGTACCTGAGCGCCCCGGGCGGTGGCAGCGCGGGTGAGGGTGGTGCAGGTGCCCGCGGGGTCCATGGTCCCGTCGTGGGGCACGTACAGGGTCCCGTAGAGGTCGTCCACGTTCATCAGCGGGTACAGCGCCTTGGTCTCCTCCGGGCCCAGCACGTGGGACTCCACCCCGTAGGCCTTGCCCAGCTGGGGCCCAGGGAATGGCTGAGGCGGGAGCAGCGGGCCCCGCCCCTGCCCGCCTGGGCTCCCAGGGCTCTGCTCCCCACATCCCGCCGGGCAGCCCTGTCCCGAGGGCCAGCTCCACCCAGGGACCGCCCAGCCCTGACGTCGCTGGCCGGGGCCTGGGCTCGAATGGGTGGTCACGCTGCGAGCTGGCTCGCCCCTAGGGGCGTGGCCTATCACACGGCGGAAACAGCCGCAGTCCGATCTTTGGACCTGCTCGATCCAGGTCCACACCCACTAGCCCCTCCGGTAGGTGGACCTGGGGCCGGGGCCAGACCACGCCCCCTCGCGGTGGCCCCTGAACACAGCCAATCAGGTGTCACCAGGCGGGACCAGCAGCGCAGACTCCGCCCACTGGCGATGGCTGAGCCAATCAGAGTCTCGGGGCCGTCCGTGGCCGTGGCCCCGTGGGAACCGCGCTGAGCGGTTGCGCTGGGGGCTCCCGTGGGCCCCTCCACCCCAGAGGATGAGTGGGCCAGGGGAAGGGAGGCGAGGAGGCCGAACGGGGACACCGTGGGCCTCGGAGACCGGAGCCTTCCAAAGAAGCACGCCCTTGCTTGAGGCCTGGGCACCCGCGTCCCTGCGGCCAGCTCGCCACTCAGCCGCTGTGCCCACAGGGCTGGACAGGCCTGGAGTTTGGGTGCAGACCTGTGTGCTTTGAGGGAGCAACTGGTCCCCAGCCCAACATGGGCTCTGCGGGGCACCAGGCTCTCCCTGGCTGCTGGGCTGCCTGAGGTCTGTCAGCCGGCCAGGGGGTGGCCCCACCCCCACCAGCCCACCGGCCCCCACTCACCCCGCCCCCACTCCCTACTCCCCACCCCACCCCTGCGCCATAAGAACAGGGGCCAGGCTCCCCCAGAAGGACGCGGACGCCACATAGCAAGGCCACCTGTTCCAGGGCCAAGCCAGGCTGGGCAGCACCTGGGGGACCCCGAGCCCTGCCCGCCGCACCCACCGACATGAGCCTCTTGTACTCGTCCAGGCGCTGCCGGTTGGAGGCGATGAAGAGGCCCCCGTTCTGGATCCAGCCGGTGTGCAGCCCCGTCTCCCGCTCCAGGTCCTGGCTGACCACGCGCCGCGTGTGGGCCAGGAGTTCCACCTCCACG
>NW_004567107.1:1334384-1334982 GCF_000260355.1 Condylura cristata | reverse complement strand
CGCGCACACAGCGGGTGCCCACCCCGTGGCTCCGTGGGTGCCTGCCCTGTGCACACAGCGGGGCAGGCCTGCCCGGCCGCCCCAGAGGCCCGGAAGACACACGCCTGCGCGGCCCGAGGCCTTCCCGTCCCGCTCTCTTCCCGACGGGGCCGCTGCGGTTTGCCCGGCCGTGGGGGGCAGTGCTGGCTCCGGCTCCCATCGCCCCCTGCGGGCCCCACGGGTCATCTGCTCCGCCCCCACCACAGCCCTTCACACCTCGGGGCGCGCTCTCTGACCAGCCCCCGCCGGGCCCGAGCGCCACCCAGAGCCGGCCGAGGGTCCGGCCCCGTGCCCCTACCTGCTGTGTGCCAGGTGGTCCCGGAGGTGAGGCGATCGCGCTCCAGCAGCACGGCCCCGCTCACGCCCAGCTTGGCCAGATGGTACAGGGTCTGGCAGCCCAGGCTGCCCCCGCCGATGACCACCACGTCGGCCGTGCTGGGCAGGGGCCGGCTTGGGCCCGAGGCCGCCTCCGAGGAGCCTTCCTTCAGGGTCCGCTGGTAGGGCACGCTCTTCTCAGCCGTGGGGCCGGCCGCGCTGCTCAGGGGGCGCAGGGCGGCGC
>NW_004567107.1:1332936-1334005 GCF_000260355.1 Condylura cristata | reverse complement strand
GCCGCGAGCAGCATGGGGCTGGGGAGTGGGCACGGGGAGCAGTGAGCCCGGGCGGCCGGGCTCTGGCCGTCCGCACCCCCCAAAGTCTGTCCCGTGTGGACCTGGCTCCAGGCTTGGCTGGGCCAGGGGGCCTCGGAGGGAGACCGAGGACTTCTGGCAGTTGAGGGGGGCAGCTCGACAGCTCTGCAGGGTTCCCCCCGCCCAACCCTGGAGCGGGGAGGGGGCTACCCAGGCCACCTCAGAGCCACCAGGGCACCTCCGGGGGCCTCTGTCTGGCTGTAGACTGGGGGGCGGCGGGGGAGAGAGAGGGAGGTGGGGGGCCCCAAGGCTGCCAGCGGGCGCTCTGGGAGCCCCTGGCTGGGGGAGACGGTGTGCACCCAGCAGCCGGCGCTGCGGGGCAGGGCGGGGTGGGGCGGCCTGAGAGGGGCCCACCGGATCCAGCAGGCCCGGGAGCCACTCAGCGCCCACACGGACGTTACAGTTGACTCGAGCCCTTTGGGGGCCCCGGGGGAAGGGGCGAGCGCTCGCACCCGGGCCTTGGGTGTGGAGGCTGCGTGGCCAGCTCCTCCCCGGTCCTCCCCGAGGCCGCTCCTTCAGGAAGTCCTCCGGACCTCCCAGCAGGAAAATCTGGCACGCAGTGAGCAGGTAACAGGGATTCCGCCTGCGAAGACGCAGCTTCTAGCGCGCTCGGTCCGGGGGTGAAGTCTCCTGCCCATCGGGGGCGGGAAGCGTGGGGTGAGGCGGCCGGGGCGCGACTGACTTTCTCAGCGGCCTGTTCTGCCCCCGCTCTGTCTCTGGTGAGTCCTCTGACCCCTGCACTCTGGCCTGTACCCCAGTTCTGTGTGCATCAATAAATAAATCTTTAAAAATAAAAACACGTGGGCTCCTTTGGGGCCCTCCACCGATACTAAGGAATCGGAATACCGCGCCCCGGCTGACAGGTGGCGTGGGGTGACGCCTGCCGTCCCGCCCCCCACACCGAGCGCAGGTGACGGGCGCAGGACGCCGCACGGAGCCCTCTCGGGGTGGCGGGTGAAGCTTTAACGACCGAGACCACGAGGAGGCCGTG
>NW_004567107.1:1329900-1332711 GCF_000260355.1 Condylura cristata | reverse complement strand
GGCCGCCCTGGAGGGCAGCGCGCCCTGCCCCGGCACCCGGGGAGGTCTGTCGCCTCCTGCCCGCGGTCTCCACAAACAGGCGTGGCGGGCCTCCTGGGCTTGGCCACAGAGACTGAGGCCGCGGCCCGCTGACCCCACCACCTCCGAGGAGCCCGGGTCACTGTCCCGGGGGCAGGGAGCGGTCTCCTTTCTGACTGACGTGCGGGTAACTTCCTCTCGGCTCTGGCGGGTGTGGACGCCGGCCGCACGGCCCCTCACTGGGCGTTTCTCGCTTCCCCTGCGCCTTCCCCTGCTCCCGCCACACCTACCCCACTTCTGGGGAAACCCTCGTCCCGGCTGCACTGACCTCTCTCCCCCAGACGCGCTCCCCCCCAGATGCTTCTAGCAGCCAGCCGGTGGCCACCCACTGCCCCTCAGCGTCCACTTCGGAGCCCTGGCGCTGGCCACAGCTCCTCAACATCCTCTCGCGTCGGGAAACCTCTCCACGCTCGGCCTCTCCACTCTCCCACCTCCATCTCCAGCTTCTCTCTCAGCCAGACCTGTCTGTGCGGCTACCCAGGAGGCCTTCCAAACCCCTGGCCTCCCCGGCCCTCATCCGCCCTGGCCGCCTCACGCCCCTCACCTCTGTCCTCCCTAGCCCTGCCCAGCCCCGAGTCCCCTCCCACCTCCTCTCCCGGCCCACACCCTCGGCCTCCTCTGGCCACAGGGAGGTGACCCGCGCCTGCCAGTGGCCTGCTAATCTAACGGGGTCGCCAGCCCCTTGGGGCCTCCCCAGCCCCTGCCCTCGCGAGTCACCGTAACCGACAGCCTCCACCAAGGACCCAGTGCCCCATCCCGACAAGCCGGGCCAGCTAGAGACCGACATCCATGCCCCAAGGCTTTCCGTCTGGGTGAACCAAGAAGCCTGCTTCTGAGCTCTTGTCTCTCCTGACAGCCCCGTTCCAGAAAAACCGGCCGCTCCTCCCGTCCCCCAAGGGGGTGAGCTCCTGCCTGCAAGGCCTGACTTCAGCAAACAGGCCAAGATAAAGCTGTCAGGACTCCAGCGCAAGTCAAGCGAGGTGTGTTTCATAACAACACATGTGTGGGGAATACGACCTTGAGGGTCTTGGAAAGAAAGGTAGGAAGCAGCAAAGCGTTGAGAGGTCGGTAAGGTCAAAGGAAGCGCTGCAGGCCCGAGAGGTCAGAGAGTGAGCGCGGACCGGCCGCGTTCGCTCAGCGCCGCAGCCTAACTCTGACTTGTTTCTGCTGCAGGTAGAGCGCAAACATCCCCGGCCGGTTTGGACCCCGGTCAGGGCCCGTCTGAAGACCCTTAACACAGCTGCAGGGGAGTCTCGCTGACCCGCTGGCCGGTGCCCTCCTTACAGCTGGGGCCACTCCAGGCGTGTCCTCGCCTGCCCGCCCGCCCAAGGCCGTCCCCTCCCAGCCCGCCAGGCCTCGGAACCAGCTGCCTCTGCTCCCCACCGGCCCTGGGAGACCTCAGCCCCCAGGAGCCCCTGCGGTCGGGCCCACCAGACTGAGTCCACTCCGTTGCGTCCACTGTTACTTTCGCTGTGCGCCCCCCAAGATACAAGTTCGAGGGTGCACACAGGAACAGCCCCTCAACCCTGCCCCGCCGTCGGTCGGCACGTCCCCCTCTGGGCCCGGGCATGCGCGGCCCATTCTGGGGTGGCCCCGTACCGCAGGCCGAACGGGCTGCGCTCCCAGAGACCACACCGGTGGACAGGCCCACGCCTGGTCACCCTCAGCACGCCAACGGCCGTGGCAGCGCCCACCCCAGATGAGAAAGGCCCCGGCTACAGCTACAGCTGGGCACACCCGTGACCCAGGATGACCACAGCATCGTCACTCTACAAACCTGGCCGCCGCTGCGGCCCTGCCCCCCAGCAAACCTGGCCGTGAACCCGGCTTCACGCCTCACCTTCCCCACATCGCCCCAGGTCAGCAGCAAGTGGCCAGGAGGATGCTTCGCCCCTTATCCTCTGGCGAAAAGGCCAGAACGAGGGGCGAGGCGGGGCTCCCCTGGAGGTTCTCCCGCCCCAGCCTCCCTGCTGGCCCACACAGCTCCCACCTGGCCTTCTCGGGGGCAGCTGGGGAGATGCCTGACCGCCCCCATGCCCTGTGCCCCGTGCGGGTGGGCGCTCCCTGGGCACCAGGGCCACCATGCCGGCCGTGAGCTGCTTCCCGGGCAGGTTCTGGCCGCCTGGACCCTCCGGGGCAGCGGTGGAGGAGAGGCCAGGGACTTTGACCCCAGTGGTGCCCAGGCGCGGGCCCGGGGGCCTCTCAGCACCCCTCCCTTGGCCTTCACCCACAGCCTGACGGCCAGCGCCTGCGGCCCTGCGGCCCAGCGCAGAGGTGCACCTCACCTACCTCAGCCCTGAGGGCCCTGAGCACCGCAGACTGTCCCAAGCGGCGCCTGTACCCTGCCAGGAGGCTGGCAGGACACACTGCCCAGGAAGCTGTGTCAGAGCCGGGCTCTCCCCCGCCCAGCGCAGCGCTGCCCAGCACACCTGCCGGCTGGCCGGCCTCTGTCCACCCTCCGGCTGCGCCAACAGGAACGCTGCTGGCCAGGAAGGCATCCGGCGCCCCCTCCCCGCTGTCCAGCTCGGCCAGGGGTGGGGCTGGCGGAGGCCGGGCAGTCCCGGGCCAGAAGCGACAGCCACTCAGCAGCGCCCGCCCGCCCCTCCCCGCCCGCCGAGTCCACAGCGCCGAGGGCAGGAACCCCCAACGTGAGCAGGACCCCCCAATGTGAGCAGGACTCCCGACGTGAGCAGGACACCCCGATGTGAGCAGGACCCCCGACGTGAGCAGGAC
>NW_004567107.1:1324853-1329000 GCF_000260355.1 Condylura cristata | reverse complement strand
GGGCCGGAGCGCCGGGCGGCCTGCACTGACCACCCGAGGTGGGGAACCGAGCGGAGACTGCGCGCGGGGTCTCGGCTCTGCCTGTCCAGCAGCCGTGTCGCAGGGGCCACCGCAAGTCGGGACACTCTGGAGTCCGAGTTGCAGCGCTCAGGCTCGCGTGTCCTTATCGCCTCAGGCAGCCTGGCCCCGTCCACCAGACCCCCCCGGAGAGGACACTGCGGAGCCCAGAGTAGCTCACAGGGCTCGGAGCCCAGCAAGACAGGCAGAACGAGGGCTGGTGGCCACGGGCTGGCCGTGACGCGGCCTCGCAACCCGTCCTCCCCCAGCGGGAACCCAGGAGGCCATCTTGGAGGAGGCGGCCAGCCGCTGCCTGGCATATGCTGCCACCATCAGCCCCCACGTGTGGACGGACACAGGCTGTCGCGCCCGTCCCTGAGGAAGGCCGGGGGCCGGGGTCGGGGCCAGGAGTCCACAAGCCCAGTCACTCCGTGTCTGGCCAGCCTGGCTCGGCGGCCCGAGGCGGGGCTGGCCCCCCTGGGGTGACAGCCCTGCAGCCAGCCCGCTGCCGGCCTCGCACATGAAAATCAGCCACGGTTGCAAAACAGTCCCCGGCCAAGTGACCAGCGCGGCTGCCGGGACTTTGGACGAGGGGAGGTGGCAGGAGGCCGGGCCTGGCTACGGGTCAGCTCTGCGACTTGTCCCCGACCAGCTCCTGCTCGGCCCGCCAGGGAGGGTGGAGAGCGGGGTCGGGGCCCCTCGAGGACAGTCCCGTGGCGCGCCCCGCTCAGCGGCCCCGGGGTCACGAGGGCGTCCAGGGGCTGCGCTCCTCGAAGACTCGCGCAGGCCTGGCACCGAGCTGCGTGTGCGGGCTGTGGGCTCCCAGCGGGCGGGTGGCTCGCCACCTCCGCCCCCACTTAGTTCGGGGCTTGCAAGCTTCCATCGGGCTGCAGGGCACGCTGGGGGTGACCGGGCTCCAGCCAGGGCCAGGCGGTGGGTCCCCTGCTGGCCCATCCGGGACCTCCTTGGCCTCTCCGGCCCCCACTGGTGTCCCCATTTGGGAAGAGGAACCCTGACCCGTCTCCCCAACCCCGCCAAGCGAGACCTTGGCACTGACACGCTGTGGGAGACAGGCAGGTCACCGCTGGCTCCAGCCCACAAAGCCCCCGTGGGACTGTGGGGTGGGCTGTGGGGTGACCCCTTCCTACGTGGTCCGGACAAGCCTGGACACCCGAGACACCTCCTCCCTGCCTGGGCCAGCCCTCCGCCCACACTTGCTGGCCGGGTCCAGGGTGAGGGGGCGTTGGCAGGCTGCCTGCTGACAGGGCGGGAGCCCGGGGGAGCCACATGTGGGCCCTGAGTGGCCTGAAATAGCCACGCAGCAACCACAGGGTCCTGGCGCCACGGCCCGAGGGGTGCTGGGCTGGGCCAGCCTGGAGCCAGCCACTGCTGCCCATCGCGGGGGACGGCTGGGCAGGGCTGGTGCAGGTGTCCCCCGGTCCTGTGGCCTCCCCGCCCCCTCCTCTGAGGCTGACAAGGGAGGCGTCAGTGGGGGGGGCACAGCTTGCCCTTCTGGGGAGCACGTGGTGTCCCCTCCTTGATCGCGGATGTAGCCAGCTCAGGGATGCCTGCTGAGGGCAAGTGGGGGCTCCAGGTGGGGTGCTCCCCACGTTGGTCCAGTCACACCTCCAGGGCCTGACAGCCCCCCACCCGCTCGGCCCTCTGATGGCAACCAGACCCCCAAAGACCACAGCCCCTCTGCACGCCTCGTCCTGCTCAGCCGCAGGCGCCCCATTCCGGCAGCCGAAGACTCCACTGGCCTTGAAGTGGCTGTGCAGCTGGGGCCACCGCCTGGTCACGGGCTGCCGGGGCGCGCGTGGCCCTGGGTGGGCAGGTCAGCGCCGGCGGGCCTTGGCCGTGCCACCTCGCGGCGGGGCCCGGCGGCCTCAGCGCGAGGGGCAGCCTCCCGCAGTTCAGCCTCGGCCAAGGTGGCCCGGCCGGCTGCCGGAGTCAGGTCACCGCCAGCCCCGGGCTCGCGGCCGGCAGACGCAGTCAGGTCGCCGAGTGCCCTCTCAGCGCGTGGCCGTCTGTTGGGCCGCAGGGGGAAACCAGCGGGTGCGAAGTGAGCGAGCCGAGTGCCTTCCCTCCCCGGCCACTGCGCTGGCGCCGGAACACGGGCCTCCACGCCCGCAGCGCCGCGTCCCGCCTGGGGGCTCTCGCCGGCCCCCCAGGTCGGTCCGACTGAAACGGCCACATACTGACCGGTTTCCTCTGGTTTGACAGAGCTTTAGAATTTCCAGAAAGTTCTCTTGGGAGAATAGTTCCTTTGTTTTTGCCTACAAACGCCTGTAGTGCGCCCTTACTGCTGACACAGTTTGGGAGGGCACCGCCTGCCGGCCGTGCTGCTCGAGACCCGTGTTTGCGGTTTCACCAGCAAGCACCTGCCTGCTCCCGCTGGCTGTTTTCAGGATCCCGTTACCTTCAGCCCAGGCGTCAATAAGGGAGTCGCCCTGCGTTTCTTCACCCTCTGGGGTCCTAGGGGATCGTGGCTCTCTGGACTGTGATCGCATGAGCTCCGGAAGGCCAATGAATATTTCTGTGTGGAGTGCCTCTCCCCCCCAACACCCTAGCGTCCCCCCAACACCCTAGCGCCTCCCCAACACCCTAGCGTCTCCCCAACACCCTAGCGCCTCCCCAACACCCTCTCCTCCTAGAATCTGCCTGGCCGTGAAAGCGTGAATTGGCACCTTCTCACCACCCATCTGTAACCTCCACCCACGTCCCAGCGCTATCTTCCAGTTCCCGTAGTCTCCCTCTGGCTGCGTCTAACCTGAGGTTAAACCAGTCGCTGTGATTTCAATGTCCTTGCTACTACGGGCTGTGTGAAAAACCCTGAGAAAAAATTTGGGGGGAAACACTTGCGATGGATATTCTGTTTCTGAGCGATAACGTGTCGTGCGTCTGCTGAAGTTAGCATTTGGTGTAAACTACTGATGTCGGGCCACTCATAAACCTCAGTTAAGTGCAGAAAACGCAAATGACCAGGCTGTTGTGTCTGAACTTGTAACGGGTCCTTAACGAGAAGTCGGCAGAGGAAAAGCGACCTTCCGGCCGGACACCGGGTGAAGGCTTCATCGTCCAGCTGTTCACATCCTGCTCACGCTGCTGCGTCACTTTCACTCTCGCCGAACGTTCCACATGGGGCCACTGGCCGACCGCCTGTCTGGCCGCCCCGCTTCATCGCAAGCCCGCTCGGCTGGGGTCTCCCCGGGGCTGCTCCCCCCGCCCTTCCCGGGGGCTCTGCCTGCTGTCTCTGCGCAGGAGGGGTTTCACTCCCAGCATCAACTGGCGGCTTCAGGGTCAAACAGCCTGGCCAGAGGCGCCGGGGCACGGCTGTGTCTCACAGTGCAGCCCTGCTCGCCCGGCCCCGGCGGGCACAGGAGCCCCTCTGAGTCTAGAGAACCCCAGGGACAGCACACTGAGAAGCCGGGGCCCTCTTGGGGCCCGATGGCGCCTGGTATTTACAGCCCAGTTCTCCCAACATTCCGGAAATGTGAGATCTTAGTCCCCGTGTGCTGACACGGTGGGCCCAAGGCGGCTGCAGCTGGACTCACCACCCTGAAGAGCCCCCAACCGCCCGCCCCAGGCTGGACAGCCCGGCAGAGAGCCGCGCCTGGGCCGGCCGCCATGGCCTCCCCGTCGGCATCTCCACAGGCCCTCGGCCCCTCCCTGCGCTGACCAGACCGCCACCCCGGTGCCGAGTCCCTGGCGGGGTCGGCTGTGCTTTCCAGACAGGGGCACCGCTCCCCATGCCCCTCCCCAGCAGGAAAGGCCAGAGACTCCCGCGGAAAAGAACTCGGGTTTATTTGCAGTAAAAACCGTGGTCTGAAAAACCCACTGGCGAATGTGCAGTCTGCGTTCTGCTGGGGTCGCCCCTCGCGGGGACCCCAGAGCCCTGGCCCGCATGCATCGGGCTCCTAAGGGTTCACAGCTAATCTCGGGCCCAGGGCCGAGGCCCCCCGTGGGCCCCCGCCCCCGGCAAACCACCCCCACCCGCCTCCTCCCCTCTGCTCGTGCAGTGCAAAACAAACCCAACCGAATGGGAGTTTCGAAACAAACAGAAGGGAAGCGGAACATTCACAGAGCGGCC
>NW_004567107.1:1322057-1323323 GCF_000260355.1 Condylura cristata | reverse complement strand
ACGCGGGCCGCGCCCAGGCGGCAGCTGAGCGCCGGGGCCCCTGCTGACAGCCGGCCCGGGGGCGTCTCCCACTCAGCCCAGCCTCCGCTCAGGAGCGAGGGGCAGAGAAGGGACAGCAGACCCGACTCCCGCTCAGCGCCCGCATCCGTCATCCGCCAGGAAATGTGAAGTCCAACTTGTGCGTCAGAAATGAGGAGGGCAGAGCACTTCGCCAGAGAGGAAACCAAAGGGCTGGAAGCGAGCGACTGCAATGAAGGGCCGGCCCAAGCCCAAGCCTAATAGTAGGCTGGACGGGCAGGCTGGACGGGGCAGGCTGGACGGGGCAGGCTGGACGGGAAGGCTGGACGGGGCAGGCTGGACAGGCAGGCTGGACGGGGCAGGCTGGACGGGACAGGCTGGACGGGAAGGCTGGACGGGAAGGCTGGACGGGACAGGCTGGACGGGACAGGCTGGACGGGAAGGCTGGACGGGGCAGGCTGGACGGGAAGGCTGGACGGGCAGGCTGGACGGGAAGGCTGGACGGGCAGGCTGGACGGGACAGGCTGGACGGGAAGGCTGGACGGGCAGGCTGGACGGGGCAGGCTGGACGGGCAGCTGGCAGGGCGGTGTGGGGTGCAGGGAGGCGGCAGTGGGTGGGCGCCCGCCCAGGGGCCGGGGAAGGAGGGCGCTGCACGGTGCTGGCCCACGTGCAGGGCTGACTGGGACGCGGAGCCGCGGCGGCAATCTCCAGCGGAGCAAGCCACACCTAAGCTGACCGGGGCCAGACAGCGCCCGGTGAGGCAGCACATCACGGGGAAGCGGGGTCCAGCCCGGGCTGGGGCCAGAGCAACAGGCTCCGGGGCGCCAGGGCCCTGCTGTCCGAGAGGCAGCGAGAGAACTAACTCCAGGTGACCCCGAGTCCAGGCCGCACTGCCCCCTCCAGCCACCGCTCACGTGACAGAAACACCTGTAACTGGGCACCGACTGGCAGGGAGGGGAGAGTGGAGCGGAAAGACATCACCGGCCCAAGAACAGGACAGAGGGAAAAAGAAAACAGAGTGAGCGGCACCGAGGGAGCCCGGTTGCTGCGCTGACCGCAGACGCCCTCGACGGCACAGCCCCAGCCAGGCTGGCCGCAGCGCGTGCTGGAGACTCCGCTCACCCGCCTCGGAGCGTAAGGGCAGGGCGGTCGGGGCCAAGAGGAAAGCACCCCAGAAAGCCGGGAGAGCGCTGTGGGGGGCAGGAGCCGCGGGGTCCCCGGGCCAGCTGGCCTCAGGGCCCGGGCGA
>NW_004567107.1:1316901-1320261 GCF_000260355.1 Condylura cristata | reverse complement strand
GGGGGGCCGGGGTGGGAATGGGGAGGCGGCCGCGGGCCCAGGGAGAAGCCCAGACAGCAGGGCGGGGGGCGGGGGCAGTGGCCCCTCCAGGAGAGCACCGCTGAGCATTACCTGGGGACCGGCTGGAGGACCTGGACGCTGCGCGCTCCCTGGACTTGTAGGGGTACTTGAGGGTGGTGTCCAGCTGCTTGAAGCTCTCCTTGAGCGAATGGCACTGGTAGTACTCCACCAGCTCCTGCGGGCGCGGGGCGCTGAGCGCTGCCACCCCTCCGGGCAGCCCCCCGGGGCGCCTCCTCAGGTTCACCCGGGGCTCGGCTCACGCCTAGCACTGCCCCCGCAGGCGGCCGGTATCACAGAGACTGCCGACCCGGCCGCCTGCTCCCCAGCCTTAGAATGCAAACACCGGGAAGGACGGGGCCTGGCAGAGGGGAAGCCCCGCGCCCCGCTCTCCAGGGGGCACAGTGGGGCCTGTGTGCGCCACACCGGGGAAGAGCTTCCAGCCGTCACAGCGCCCGGCTGGGCGGGAGCCGCACCCGGGAGGGCGGCCGGGACGCACCCAAGGTGCTAACGTGGGTGTTGGGGGACTACAGACGCTGGCCCCGAGGTCAGGGCAGCCGGCAGGGAGAAGCAGCAGGCGGCATTAAACTGGCCTGGGGCGGGCGAGGCGGGGGTGGGGGGAGGCCGGAGCCTCGGGGTCACCTACCAAGAGGCTCTCAAACTTCTTGGCCTCCGTGATGTGGACCCAGCTGTCCTTCTCCACCACCTTGATGTGCTTCACCTCATCGTTGAACCTGGGCGGAGCCCAGCGGTCACCCCTCGGTGGGGCCAGGACCCCTGACCCCAGCCCGCGCCTCCCTGGCCCCCTCACCCGCTGGCCCGCTTCCCCATTGCTGGCGAGGCCATTACAGCTGGGCTGGGTCAGTCTGACCCGCCCCCCGGCCCTGGGCGCCGCCCACCTGGTCCCACACGTCCGTTGCTGCACCCTCAGCGCCGGCCGCCGGCCCCCCCACCCCCGACTCGCCCTCGGCCTCCCTCTGGCCCGTGTCTCCAGCCCGTCGCCACCCCAGTGCCACCTGCGGGAAGCGCCTTCTCCGCCCTCCACCGGCGGGGCAAAGCCGAAGGTATCGCGAGAAGGGCCGGCCTCAGGGCCACGGACGCAGGGCCACGGACGCAGGGCCCCGGCCGGCCGGCTCACAGCCCTCTCCCTGCCCCCGCACAAGCTGAACCTGTGGGAGGGCTCAGCCTGACGGCACGTTCCTGGAGCACAAGGCTGGCTGGACACCTGGGCCTCGTGGAGAGGCAGCTGGCAAGCGAAGGAAAGCTGGCTGGCAGTGTCCACTCTGGGAGCCCCGCGGGGCTCTGTCCGGCCGGGACTTCAAGACTCAGCTGAGCGCGTTCACCCCGCCCCAGCCCCTCGGGGGCAAGGTCGTCAGAGCTCCCCGGACAGCTCCGCGCACCAGGGCGGAGGCCATCTGTGAGCTCCTGTCAGGCCAGCGACATTCCGTCCACTGCACGGTGCCGGCCGCCGGCCTCTGCCACGGACCTGCCTACGGGCTCCGCACCCCATTCTCGCCCCAAGTTGTCACCGTGGAGGTCCCACCACACTGACACACCTCAGTGCCCCACATCCTAGGCAGGCACAAGAGAAGTCCCGAGGACCAGGTCACCGGTCACACCTAGCTGACCTCTCGCGGGACGTTTGTCACTGTCCTGTCGGACTTCTTTGTATCTTGCATCTGGAGCCTTGTGCCAAGGCACCCGTGGGCCTGGCAGTCCGCCCGGGCCCCGGCGGCTCAGACGCTGCCTTTACCCACCGCACGGCCCTGGGTGGCCAGGGTGCCCTCGGCAGCTGTCCCCAGAGGGATCCAGCCCGCTCGCCCGGGCCGCAGACCGCTGCCCCCTCTCGCCTCCGAAGCGCCTTGCCTGGGGCCTCCCTCAGCGACACCAGCCCGGGGCCCGGGGCCGGGGGTCCGCACTGGCCGAAGCCCCGGGCCGCCACGTACTTGATGCTGATGGCAAAGCGCTCGGCCTCGGCTGGCCGCTCCCTGATCAAGTAGGTCCCGCTGGCGTGGGACTTGAGCAGGCTGTCCGTCTGCTGGCGCTCCATGTTGCCTGCGAACCTGACGCGGGTGGACGATCAGGGGCGGGGAGCCCCTGTGCCGGCCCCCCTCGCCGCAGCCCTCGGGTCTCAGGGGACAGGGCGGCTTCGGGACAGTCCCGGAGAGCCCGAGGACAGGGTCTCAGCAAGGGGCCCCAGGAGGAGCGGCTGCCCAGGCCGTCGCCGCCACCCCCGCAGGCCGTGACCAGGGCCGCGCAGGAGAGCAGGCCCGAGGCCGACGTGCTGAGACCTCACTGCCGCCAGGCGGTGGGCCGGCCGCCTGGCTCCCTCCCGTGGGCCCGGGGGCGCCACTCACCACGGGTAGACGGTGTAGTCGATCTCCCGGGACGGCGGCCGGCTGACGGGCGGCTGGCAGGAGAGAAACCGGGTTAACCTCCCCTGGCCACCTGCAGCGCTGAGCCCGGAGGGGCCCGTCATCGGCGAGTTGGCCCCACCAGTGCCCAGGCGTCTGGACCTGGCTGCACGCCGCGGGCAGACTCCAGGCACCGGCCCGCTCGGTGGGGCTGACGGTGACCGAGCGAAGCAAACAGCAGCCCCAGGGCCAGGACCCAGGGCCGGGGGACGCCAGGCGTCCTTAGCCGTGGCCAGGGTCCACTCTGTGGCGGTGGCCCCAGACTCTGGCCCGCACAACCCCTGGGTGGGCAGTGGCTGCGCGCAAGCCGGCCCTGCGGTCTCCCCCTGGCCTCCCCACACGGCCAGAGCCGCATTCACTACACAGGCCCGCAGCACAGCGGGGCTGCTTCCGCTGCTGGCCACCCTGGCCCGGCAAAGCCTGCGCAGACGCAGTGCGGGGCGGGCTGAGGGCCTGGGCAGGGCCTGCGGGGGGTGGGGGTCATTCCCGCTCCTCCTGAAGTCTCCTCTGGCCTCCAGGGCTTTCCGCTGGGGGTGGGGGAGGGGCGGCACGTTTAGGCTGACTGACCGTTGCTCTGGCCCCGCAGCCCAGTTACAGGCGCCCTGCCCGCCTCTCAGGCCACCAGGCCTCGCGGCGAGCCCTGCTTTGGGGCATCCGCTCCTGGGCGCAGTGGTCTGGTAAGACCTGGGGTCCACCCACTGGGATAGACCGTTCAGGTCTTTAAGCCCCGCCCCCAGCAGTCCATGGTCGCGCCTTGGGCAGGAGGCCCCGCCCCAGCAGTCCATGGGCGGGGATTGGGCAGGAGGCCCCGCCCCAGCAGTCCATGGGCGGGGCTTGGGCAGAAGGTCCCGCCCCCAGCAGTCCATGGGCGGGGCTTGGGCAGGAGGCC
>NW_004567107.1:1313140-1316430 GCF_000260355.1 Condylura cristata | reverse complement strand
CCCGCCCCAGCAGTCCGTGGGCGTGGCTTGGGCAGGAGGCCCCGCCCCAGCAGTCTGTGGGCGGGGCTTGGGCAGGAGGCCCCGCCCAGCCCCAGAGCCTGAGGCTGCTCCGGTCTGGCCGGGACAGGGCTGGGAGGGGCCGGTCCCTAGACAGAGCCCCCGTGGGGGCACTCACCCGTCCGTCCACCGGGCAGGGCTTCACGGACGCGCTCGGGAAGTAGCCCGACTTCCTGGTCTGCACCAGCCGGCCCTGGAGGCAGAAAGAGCTCAGGGCCCGCGGGGCAGGGCGGGGGGCACCTGCTGCTCACCCCAGGACAGAGGCAAGACAGGGGCGTCACCTCCCCGCAGGCCTGCGGAGCGGGGCAGGGACCCCTGCTTCGTGGGTGAGGATGCCGAGCCCGGGCGCCCCTCTGGGGCTGCTGCTCTCCCCCGCAAGGGGCACCACACTGTCAGGGGCCCCCATGGCTGTCCCAGCCCACTCTCCAGGCAGCGTCACACTGGCCAAGGCGCCACCCCCAAGCCTACGGCCCGGCCACTTCCCGGAGTGGCGGGGCGGGAGCCAGCGGGCGGACACTGTAGGGGAGGCCCCTGTACCCCTCAACCTCCAGCACTGAAAGCCCTGTAGGGAGCACGCCGTGGGCCTGGCGGGGTGTCACCCGTGCTGCCCACGCAACCTCGCTGGCAGGAGGCTCCCTGCTGGCCACTCCCCGAGCCCCAGCGCTGGGCTGACCCCGAGGGCCGCGAGTCCCCATACTCAGCTGGCCGGTGGGCTCTGAGGGCCCGACCTCGCCACTGGACCGTAAGCTTCACGGCTCAGGCACTGGCCATGACGACGCAGCCTGTACCCCCGGCTGCGGCCCCAACCAGGAGTGGGGGGTCCTGGTGCACCCCCACCATGTGGAGCATGGGCCCACGGCCCGGCAGAGAGGTGGCACATGGGGTGCGGTCTCAGATGGGGCCCCAAGGAGTGTCTGCAGCGGGGCTGCGCTCCCACCATGTGAAAGCACCCAAAGGCAGGCTCGGACCCCGCGGCCACAGCCTTGAGTCCCTCGGGCCGACTGTCCACCCCCTCTCCTGGGGCCGACCCCGCCCCCTCCCCCTCCCACCACTGGGACTCGGGGCCTCCTCTCAGGAGCTCGATCACATCGCCAGTCTGCAAAGCCAGCACCGGCTTCCCGGGGGGGGCGGGGTTCCCGTGGTAATTCTGGACGGCCACCATCTTGGGACCTGCGGAGGCCGGGGCAGGGGTGACTCCTCTGGCCGGCTCCCTACCCGGCGCTGACCCCTGGGGGCTGGACGTGGCCACCGCCCTGCTGCAGACGCATCCGCGGGCCCCACCCCCAGCTGTCCCTCGGCTCTGTGTCCCTTGGCTCCCTGGGGGGCCACGGACAGAAGCGGCCTGCGACCCCGAGCCGGCCTGGACTTGGGGCTCCGACCGCCTTCCTGCCTGAGACGGACGGCGCAGCGGCCAGGCGGGGCCTCGCCTGGGAGGTGGGAGCGGGGCCAGCGGGACCAGGGACCGGCCCAAGCCATGGCTGACTGGGGCAGCCAGGGCTGAACGGGAGCTGGCCGGACCCCAGAGGCCTGCGGCCAGCCCAGGAGAGCCCAGCGGCTCCCAGCGGGCCCCGGCCACGCGGCTGTGGGCTCTGCCTCTGAGAGGCGCGGGCTTCACGCCGGCTGCCAGGGGGCTGCACCCTGCACCTGCCAGGCTCCTGTCACTCCTCCGGCCTGGGGGGGGGGCAGCGGCGACCGCGCGGCCCCGACGGCCTCTGCTCGGAGGTCTCTGGGCTGCAGCTCCGCGCCTGTCCGGGAGGACAGACGCTGCCCAAGGCCCGGACCGAGTCGCCGGGTGTCCGGCTCTGGGGTCGGGTGGCAGTGCCCAGAGGCTGCCCTGCAGGAGCGGGGGCCCCGGGCCCCGCAGACTCACCTGGGCCGGCTCCAGAGGCTTCCTGCGAGGGCGAGGACAGACGGTGATGAGGGACAGCAGCGCCCACGGCCAGACAGGCCCGGCAGGAGCGGGGAGGGAGGGCGCACACCGCGGGGTTGCTGACGCTCTCCCGCCAGACCCCGCGCCCGTTCCCTAGGCACCCCGCCTCCGCAGCTGGGGCACCCAGCCGCTCCCAGGGACCCACCCCCTCCAGGAAGACCCCGCCCCCCCCGCCTGTGCCTGGGTCTGTGGCCTCCCTCTGGGGCACACTGGGTGTGGGCCCGGTGCGCCACGCAGGCGGTGGGCGCACCCAGCTGAGGGGCGGTGGGCGCGAGTAAGCCGCCGGGGAACTCACCACGTCTGCGGGGGAGCCTGCAAGGGAAACACTGTGCGTGGGGGCGCCGGCCCCAGCTTGGCCCACGCCCCCCCCCACAAGCCTGCCCAGCCACGCGGCGGCAGCTTCTGACACGCCAGGCAGGCGCCTGGCTGAACAAACCCGTCCAGCACCCACCCTGAAGCCTGTCCACGTCTGTCACCCGCCACCGAAGCCTGTCCACGTCCAGCAACTGCCACCAAAGCCTGTCCACATCTGGCACCCTGAAGCCTGTCCACGTCCGGCACGCCACCCTGAAGCCTGTCCACGTCCGGCACCCCGCCCGCCCCGAAGCCTATCCACCTCCGTCACCCCGCCCCGAAGCCTGTCCACGTGCATCACTCCGCCCCGAAGCCTGTCCACGTCCAGCACCTTGCCCCAAAGCCTGTCCACGTGCATCACTCCGCCCCGAAGCCTGTCCATGTCCAGCACCCTGTCCCAAAGCCTGTCCACGTCCAGCACCCACCCCAAAGCCTCACCCCGCCCCGAAGCCTGTCCACCTCCGTCACCCTGCCCCGAAGCCTGTCCACGTCCAGCACCTCGCCCCAAAGCCTGTCCACGTCCAGCACCCCGCCCCAAAGCCTGTCCACGTCCAGCACCCCGCCCCAAAGTCTGCCCACCTCTGTCACCCCGCCCCGAAGCCTGTCCACCTCCGTCACCCCGCCCCAAAGCCTGTCCACGTCCGGCACCCCGCCCTGAAGCCTATCCACGTCCAGCACCCGCTGCCGATGCCTATGTGGCACTTCCACTGCTGATTCCACCCCGTGGCAATGGGCAGCGGGAGGCGGTGGCCACGGGGAGGGGCCTCTCATGGCCGATGACCGACACCTGCCTTGCAGGAGAGCAGGAGCATGGACACGCGTGCCCAGCGTCGCCCACCTTGCTTAGACACAGCTGCTGGTGACGCCCACGAGGCCCAGCCAGCTGCCGCCACACGGCCGCAACGCCCAGCGTGGCCGACGCCCGCATGGGGGCAGCTGCCCACCCAGC
>NW_004567107.1:1309771-1311643 GCF_000260355.1 Condylura cristata | reverse complement strand
GCCTGCCTGCTGCAGAGGCCAGGGCGGGCTAGAGCTGTGTCAGACCAAGGCTCGCAGCCTCAAGGGAGGCCTCCCCAGCAAGGCGGGGTCACCCCTCCACACCCTCGCAGCGACAGAGGGTGACGGACACCGAAGCCCATCCCAGAGTGGGCGGTCGGCGCCGGTCAGCGCCAAGTCCACCGTGCCCTGTGCCCGTCGACGCGCCGGGCGGGTCGGGGATGCCCTGTGGCTCCTGCCTGGCCTCGGGACCCTGCGGGCTGGGGGCGGCCGCGGGCGGGGCGGCGCAGCCGGCCCACCTGAGGAACATCCGGCAGGCCTTGCAGCTGGTGGTCTTGTCGAACGAGTACATCTGGAAGCTGTGGTGGTTGGCGTTGGCCTTGTCCGGCTTGATGTTGGACCTGGTGCGGGAGAGGCGCCCTGAACCGCCCGGCGGCCCACTCTGCCGGACAGCCCGCTGGACACGGAGCCGGCTCCCCAAGGAAGCACAGGGGCCCCAACACCGTGGATGGTTTGGAGCATCCCGGTACCCCAAGGAGACTCAGGGGCTCCAAAGCCCTGGGCAAACTTGGGGAGGCCCCAACGCCCCAAGCAGAGGCCTCAGGCAGACCCGGTGCCCACGTCAGGACCCTGCCACAATGGCCCACGAGCCTGAGGCGCTGCGGGACCCACTGGCCCCCTTTCTGAAGACAGGCCGGGGCTTCGCTGGGAGGGGCAGCGCGTGCCCCGAGGACCTGGGCGGTGAGCCCCAGGCTCCATGGTGGGGTGTGTCCACCCGCGGCCCTGCTGGGCAGGAGCGTGACCAGCAGCGAGGGCAGTGCTGGGCGGGGAGCAGGGGGCGGCCGAGGAAGGCCTCCTGCCGGGGTCAGAGGCGGCCAGGCGCCCGGGGGCCGCGGGGGTGGCCGGGGTCTCGGCCCGGCCGCGGGCCCACTCACATGGCCATCTCGAACTGCTCCATCCACTTCCGCTTCATGTCCTCCGTCTTGCAGAAGAGCTGGAAGCCCTGCTTCCCTTGCAGGTGCGTGAGGTAGAAGCCGTAGGACCACTGCGGGCGGGCGGGGACGCTGACTGGCCGCGCGATGGCCCGCCCGGCGGCCGCACCGCGGGGGTGCGCTGGCGGTCGGCCACGAGCACCCGCGGGCGGGCACAGCCCTGTGTCGGGCGCGCGTCTGCGTGTGCTCGCTCTGGCAAGATGTGCGGGCGCCCCCACCCATGGGGTGGGTCCCCAGGGAGCCAGGGTTCAGGGGCCTCCCAGCTGTTCCACGCCCTGGCGCACCCACTTTCACTTCCTAAATCTGAGGCTAAAAAATGTTCTCTGCCAGCCAGCGGGGGTGGGGCCCCGGCCGAGGGCCGCCGTGGCCGCCCCTCGGCACCCCCCCCCCAGGCTTCGCAGCAGCAGTCTGGGCCAGGCGTGAGCCAGCGGGGCCCTTCACCCCAGACAGGCGGGGGGCTGGGCTTACCATTTTCCCGTGAGACTGGGAAGCACAAGGGAAGGAAAGGGGACTGGTCAGTAAGAGGCGGGTCCAGCGGCCCAGGACACTGCCCGCCGCTGGCTGCCGGGGTGGGAACCGGGACGACAGCCTCGTTCCCGGAAAGGGAGGGCGGGGTCTGGCGGGGCTCCAGCTGCCTGCCTCTGGGGCCCCGGGGCTCCCGGGGGCTCCTCTGTGCAGGAGGGTTAGGCTGACCACCCCAAAGCCGCCCCAGGGGGTTCGTGCTGGGCCAGCTTCCCACTCTGTAAACCAAAGTCCAGAAACTGGGCTTTGAACATTGCTCCGACCCCCATGCTGACCCTGGGCAGAGGCGCCGCAGAAGCCAAACTGAACCCGGCGTGGCAAAGCTGCCGACCAGCCAACAGGAACCCCAGGCCCCAGCCCC
>NW_004567107.1:1308084-1309671 GCF_000260355.1 Condylura cristata | reverse complement strand
GGCTCCGAGGCCACGGCCACGCCCCCGGGCACAGCCCCAGCCACGGCCACGCCCCACTGAAACAGCCCCATCCCTACGGACAAGGCCCAACTCAGAGCCAGGGCCCTGCCCGTCCACTGGGGCCCACCTCCAGCCGCTGCTTCCTCCTGGCTGGACACCCGTCTCACAAGCCAGAGCCAGGCCCCTGTGGCCCCCCCGAAGGGCGAGAGGCCGCATGGGGGGCAGGCCTGCCTGCTGCAGAGGCCAGGGCGGGCTAGAGCTGTGTCAGACCAAGGCTCGCAGCCTCAAGGGAGGCCTCCCCAGCAAGGCGGGGTCACCCCGCCACACCCTCGCAGCGACAGAGGGTGACGGACACCGAAGCCCATCCCAGAGTGGGCGGTCGGCGCCGGTCAGCGCCAAGTCCACACCGCGCCCCCTTCCTCGAGGCCACCCTCGGCGAGGCCCTCTGCCCGGCTGAGGGGTCCCGCGGCCCCACCTTCTTGATGTCCTTGTTGTTCATGGGGTCATCGGTCATCTTGTGGAAGAGCAGCTCGATGATCTCCTTCAACTCGTAGCTGTAGCCCCTCCTCTTGCAGACGATGACCACCTTGTCGAATAGGAACAAGTACCTGGCCGCAGCGGCCAGGGCCGTCAGCATGCCCGCGCACTGCACTCCAGGGCCACGGCGGCCGTGGGCACCTGGGGTGGGCGGGAGGGAGGCTGAGCCCCCAGCCCCTCGCCTGCAGCTCCCAGTCCCCCCGGCCCGGCCCTCCCGGCCCTTGTGAGCCGCAGCTAGGATTTGCCACACCAACACACCTCCTCCAGGAAGCCCTTCTGGGGACTCCGCGACCCAGGGGCCACCCTGGGGTCACTGCCTGCTCACCTGCCCACCCCGTACTCCACTGGGAGCCCCGTGAGGACAGGTCCCAGCTGCTGGGATGCACCCCAGCCCTGCACACATTGGGGGCGCACAGACCCCAGCCGGCTCACCCGGAGCCGGGCCCCCACGGCTGGCTGTCCCTCACAGGGGCCTGGGCCCCCCAGCCTGGCCCAGTGCTGGCCACGGGCAGGGCAGCGCGGCCACTGGCTGACTGGGTCCCGGACAGCCTCCTCCCCGAGGCGGGAGGAAGCAATTAACACAGAACAACACAGAGGCGCGGGCGGGGCTCTCTCCACAGGAAGGCCCGTTTCCAGCCCCGTGCCCGGCGCCCGGCCGGGAGCCCGCCACCTCGCCCGCCGCCCGCTCACCTGTCCTGCTTGGTGTGGTTCACTATGGACCGGACCTTCAGCTCCCCGTCTATCTTCGGCCTCCCAAACTCCTCCAGTTTCACTTGCTGGGAAGGAGGGCAAGTCCGTCAGCCCTGGGCCTGCCAGGGCCCACTGCCAGCAGCCCTGGGGAACGGGCAGCGGGCACAGGCCCAAGGCCGCTTCGCACAGCGGGAGGGAGCCGGAGGCCTGGGGCTCCGCGGGCGGGTGGGGGTGTCTGGCCCTGCAGGCTCCCGGCCTGCCCCCGCCCGCCACGGCGGGACAAGGAGCGATTGATGGCCGGGCCGGGTAACAGGCGGCACTGTGTGCCGCCCGGCCGGGCGCGGGGCTGGCGGCCCGCCC
>NW_004567107.1:1305459-1306679 GCF_000260355.1 Condylura cristata | reverse complement strand
CGTCACCAGCGCCCGGGGCCTGCCCAGGCGCCGGCTTCCCGGCAGTTTCCGGCAACTGGCCTTAGCCACAACGTTCCTTTGTGTGACGTGACACAGACACTCCGCTACTGTACCTGCGGGCACGCAGACACGTCATGTGCACACACAAGTGCAGATCACACACAACCACGCACAGACCACACGTAGTCACACACGCGCAGATCACACGCACGCAGAGATCAAACAGACGTGTGCACACTCACGCATCACGTGCACACACAGCTCGTGCACACAGAAGTCACGCACACACGGGTCACAGGCACACACGGGCCACGCACTCACGGGCCATGTGCTCATGGGCCACGCGCACACGGGCCACAAGCGTACAGGTCACGGGCACACATGGGCCACGCGCTCATGGGCCGTGCGCGCACGGGTCACGCACTCACAGGCCATGCGCGTACAGGTCACACACTCACGGGCCACGCGCTCACGGGCCACACGCTCACGGGTCACACACTCGCGGGCCACGCACCATGGGTCACGTGCTCACGGGCCACACGCTCACGGGCCACGCACTCACAGGCCACACATGCACGCACCACACACTCACGGGCCACGCGCTCACAGGCCACGCACTCACGGGCCACGCACCATGGGTCACGTGCTCACGGGCGACGCGCTCACGGGCCACGCGCTCACGGGTCATGCAGAAGGCGGCGCAGAAGCCGCGGGCTCCCCTCGCGCCCTCCCAGTGGGCTCCGCGGCCGAGGCCGCCTGACCGGCTCACCTTCAGGAGCAGGTGGTACTTGAGCACCCTCTGCATGGGCACCACCAGCAGGTCCTGCAGCTTGAACTTGCCGTCTTGCACCTTCAGTGTGCACTCCTGGGGCGTCGGGGCCAGTCAGCGGGCGCACCCCTCCCGCCCGAGCCCGGGGCGGCCGGCCCTGAATGGGGCTGACGTCCGCCCTCTGGCCAGCTCCCAGGACTGGGCCGTGTCTCCCAGGGTGGCAGTCTCGGGTCTGCAGGGACCACGAGAGGACACGGGCGCGGAGCAGCATGGGCTGGCTCCCCCCGGTGGGCCGGACACCCACGGGGGGGCGGCTCGCCTCAGGACGGCACCCCCAGAGGCAGCTCTGGCACACGGGAGCGCCCTGCACCTCCAAGGGCACACCCACCAGCACTGCTGTGGCAGAGGGACCTGCACCCGTCACCCCAACTACATGGGCCCCGCCCCCGGG
>NW_004567107.1:1300807-1302514 GCF_000260355.1 Condylura cristata | reverse complement strand
GCTCAGCCCAGGGCTGCCCCCTCCTCTCGGGGCTTTGTGGGAGGCTGAGACACCACGAGCCCCCGAATGTGCAAACAAGGCGGGCACTGAGAACACAGGCTCTGCTTTGAGGGTCCGGCGGGGCGGCGCTGGGGGTCCCGGCCTCCCCGCGACACTCACCTGCATGTACCTAATCTGGAGAGCGTGGGAGGGAACACAGCACAGTTAGCAGCGGCGGCCGTGGCGCCCCCGGCCGAGCTGGGAGTCGGGCGCTCGTCCGCCCAGCCAGCGGCCCTGAGCTCACCCCGTGGCCTCCACTGCCCAGTCAGCCTGGCTTGCAGTGGCCGCCGGCCCCAGGCACCTGCCCTCATGCTGCCTTCACCCCTCCTGCCCCAGAGCCACCCCCAATGGGACGGGGCACACCGGGTGGCCTGGCGGGAGGCAGACCCTCCCGCCCGAGTGGACCAGGCAGCTGTGAGCAGTGCCGAGCGTCAGAACCCGGGCACAGTGGGGCAGGGCCCGCTTCTCCCCCGGAGCAGACAGGCACGGCGAGGCCCTCCCGGGTCCTGCAGACAGCCCAGAGCCCGGGGTGCACTTCAGGACCAGGGACAGCGGCGGGCGAGGGGCGGCCAGGGCAGAGGGGTCTTTCAGAGCTCGTGTGGCCAGGAGGATCCCTGCAGAAGCACCAGCCTCTGCCCCGACTTCCAAAGGGCGTGCTCCAAATATGGCCAGCCGAGCGTGCAGGCCAGCTGTGGGCGGCCCGGTGGGACCTCCAGGCGCCGGGCAGGGGCTTGTCCTGCACCCCAGGGGCCGCGCTGGGAAGCTCAGCATCCGAGCTGCTCACCAAGAGTGGCCAGGCCCTGACCACGCACCCTGCCCTGGAGCCAGACCCGTCTGAAGCAGGAAGACCCCGCCGCGTCTCAGACACAGCAAGGAGCCGTTCCTGGGACCAGGCTGGGACGGGGCCAGCCGAGCGAGGCCAGGCACAGCCGCCGGCCAGGCTCCCGGGAGGCCCGCAGGACCTCGAAGGGGAACGCGGAGGCCTCGAAGGGGAACGCGGAGGCCTCGAAGGGGAACGCAGAGGCCTGCCTGGGGGCGCCCACCCCTCTACCAACACAAGGGGCATCTCCCAGACGCCCCCAGGGCCTGGAGGCCCAGGGTGTGGCCTGCCTCCCCCAGCCCCCTGCCCTGCCTGGCAGGGCCGCCACCTTCTGCACGCAGCTGAATAGACTGGCTGCAGCAAAGTGGCATCCGAGGCACCAGCTGGGGGGCAAACACCCTCGCGCATAGAAGCCGCCCAGCTGGCTCATGGAGCTCACGCCGGCCCTGCGCCCCTGCACAACCCGGCGGGCACTGCCTGCACGGAGCCTGGCACCCGGGGGTGGGGTGCAGCCTCCGGGAAAGGCTGGGGAACACGACCTGGAGCCCCAACAGCGCCACGTTGCCCCAGTCTCCCAAGACCACTTGCGAGGGAGACAGGGGTGTGCCAGACGGGGCCCCAGGAGGGGCCAGCAAGACGCCCCCAGAGAAAACCCTGGAGCTGGGAAGGACCAGCCTGCAGCCCGGAACCCCCTCCTCTGGCCCGGCTCCCCTCGCTGGCGCACATGGGCTCAGAGGTTCCAAAGAAAGAGCCAGGGGGGCCCCACAGGGAAGGCGGCGGCCAGGCACTCGCCACGGGGCCCACGGGAAGGCGGCGCAGGCACTCGCCACGGGGCCCACGGGAAGGCC
>NW_004567107.1:1298231-1299781 GCF_000260355.1 Condylura cristata | reverse complement strand
GCCGCCTGAGCCCGCCGCTGCACACGCGTCTCGTGGCCGGGGCTCAAAAGGGCCAAATGTGCGTCCGGGGCATTAAGCGTGGCGGGGCACCCCTTCCCCCCAACACACAGGCTGGGGGAGCTGCTGGCCAGAGCGGGAGGCGGGGGCAGGCGCGTCCCTGGCAGCCGAGCGGCCCAGTGCCCAGCCCGAGGGCCCGTGCCGTCTCCGCCTACCAAGCCGTGTCCGACCTCATGGTGCAGGCTGGGGCGGGGGGCCGGACCCCCCAAGGCACCTGGTAGCCTCAAGGAGGCGCTCTGCAGCCAGAGGGGCTTCCCACGCCCAGCACCTCTGCTGTGGCGCCAGCTGCAGTGGTCTGGGGTGACACATCGGGGCTTCTCTCTGGGGAGCCCCGGACAGCAGCCGGCCCCCTGGGTCGGAGCCCACAGCAGCCCAGGAGCACGGGAGGGTGAGGAGGTCGCTGCTCCGGGCACCTCCGTTCCCGCGGACACTCCCAGGCTGAGGGGGCGGACAGCTGGGCAGGCCATCGCCCTGACACAGCCGGGGTGGCCACCGTGGCCACCACCCAGAGCCCCCCCGAGAGACACCAAGACCCGTCTTCCCAAGCTCACAAACCCCAGGGGGGAGACGGCCGTGGCCACGTCACTGCGGCCCGTGCAGGCCCCTCCTTTCTCTTCCCCTCACCTGTCCGACCCGAGCTGCCCTCCTGGGCATCAGCATCTGGACAGGTCAGGCCCAGCCGAAGGCAGCGTCTGACAGGGACAGGGACCCTGGCTGGGCCAGCCAGGTGTCCAGAAGCGTCTGCAACTCATGGAATTCTTTACTGACCTCTCCAGGTCCAGGCCCCTTGGGGGCTCCGGACGGTCACTCCCCAGACAGCAACCCCACAGGGACCAGCTCCCGGACTCCACCCACGCAAGGGGCCAGGCGGGGCCCTCGGGGGTCTCTTCAGCGGTGCCGCCCCCAGCCTCCCGCCCTGAGCAGAGTGAGGCAGTGCCACCCACCACAGGGCACACAGGGGACAGGGAGCCGGGCGGCAGTTCAGCAAGCCGCAGCCAGGATGGAAGTGGGGTGGCTGAGAGCTGGCCCTGAGGGGCCTCCCCTCCCCCCATGTTGGGGGGCCCCGGGATGCTCCGCCGGCTGGAGTCCTCCGGCCCCCGTGAGCTCCCCAGACCCATGTCCTTACTCCCCCAGAGCCCAGCTCTGCGTGGTAAGGAGGGGCCGCAGCCGCCCGGCCCGCCCACCTGCCGCGCTCCTCCGGGCAGACCTGCCTGTCCCTGCCCGGCGGCAGGAGACTGAAGACGGCCGCCTGCCCCCCGACACGCACAGGCGAATGCGCTCCCGACGGCCTCACGGGCGGCGTGGGGTCATCTCGACCGCTCGCCTGCAGGTCCTCTCTGCGCCATCACCTTGTCCACAACAGAACCCTCGCTGGGACGGCGACGGGCCGCGGAGGCCGCTGTCCGGTTCAGGGGACCGACAGACCTCTCAGGGCGGCATCTGCTCTGACCGGCGTGACCCTGAGGGACGCCACAGGCCACCCATCTCGGCCA
>NW_004567107.1:1296232-1297626 GCF_000260355.1 Condylura cristata | reverse complement strand
CTGTCACCCTCCGCATCTCTGGCCTGTACCCCAGTTCTGTATAAATAAATAAATCTTAAATAATAATAATAATAATAATAATAATAAAAAGCTGCTGATGGCAACGCCCTCGTCGTCTCTAGGCTGCTCCCACAGCTCTTTTTTGCCCCGAGCGTGACTCCTTTCTCCCGCTTGCCGCAGTCCGAGGCCGTTTCCTGCGCTGGACCTCTCCATGACGCAGCCCGGACAGCATCTTCCTGTTTCTTCCAGAGAGCAAAAGCTGCTGTAACGGGAACTTGGCTGGAGCAGCCAAGTGCGGCCCGTCTCTCTGCAGGGGGCACCCCTGAAATAGCGCTGGGCTCGGGTTCCAGCTGCAGCATTTTATGCTGGGGACCCCGGGCGTCTCTCCTGGGCCTGGGGACTCCTGCCCCCAGGCCTCCCCCTTTCCAGCACGTCCCGCTCGTTTCCCGGCTGCTGTTCAGCACCCCGTGTCTGTCCCACACTGCGAACCAGCGAGGGGCGACCCTGGGTGACAGACGGACGCCGTCGAGCCGGAGGCAGCGAGGCCCCGAATCTCACGCGCCTGCCGGCGCCCCAGTCAGCGGGCACTAGGAACTCGGGGCTCCTGCCTGTTAACTTGAAATTGTAACAGTAGCACCCAAACCCCACTTCACAGTTGGGGAGAAGTGGAAATAAACCGCAAAATGTTTTCGTTATTTCTAACAAACAAAATTGTCAATGTAAAAGCAAACATATTTGATTCCTGGCAACGGAGGCGTGAGGGCGTCCATGGGGTGACTCGGGGCCCGAAGGCCGACGACGTGCTGGGCCCAGGGACACAGGCCGGCAGGGTCCGCCCCGGGCCTCGCTGCCAGCTGCGTCTGGAATGCAGATTCCTCTGGGAGACCTGCCTGCGGCCACCGGGCCTCGGCTGGGCGTCTTCTGAGGCGAGTGCACAAGTCCCACGCCTCTGCTACAGCGGTCGGCTGGGGTCATGACCAGCTGGGCCCGGGGCACCTGGTGCCCGTGGCCGTCAGACGGGACAGGGAAGCACAGGAGCGGGCGGGGCCCCGCGAGACCGCGCCAGGCTCCTCGGGGAGCAGCTGTGGTGGCTCCCCCCAAACGCCCCCGGCGAGCGTCTGGCTTCCACCGGCCCCTCAGCCACGGCAGGACCGGCCTCGAGGCCCGCGGGTGAGCACACCTGTGCCCTGCAGCCCACAGGCCCTCAGCTGGCGGGCCGGGCCGCAGGGGCGAGCACACGCACCTGCAGGGAGCCCCGCCTCGGAGGCCGCAGCACGCCCCGAGAGAGCCTGGGAGGAGCGGGGAGAGCTGGGGCCAGGCCGCACTGCAAACCTGGACTCAAGACGCGCGGGACCAGAGCTGGCCAGTGGACGCCACTGCCCCCTCCGGCCCCC
>NW_004567107.1:1294729-1295356 GCF_000260355.1 Condylura cristata | reverse complement strand
CGGACGGAAGGGCCTCGCCTCACGGGGCCGGAGGGTCTCCAGGGCGCTGCCCAGGTCCCCGGGCAGCTCAGGCCCACACCCGGGGCAGGCGAGGTGTTCCGGACGGCAGAGAGCGGGGCGAGGGGCTGCCTGGGCCCCCCGCGGCCAACTGCGGGCGCCAGGGCCCATCTGCCAGAGGGGACGCACGGGCCAGGGGCGGCGGGCAGCTGTGAGGACCACAGCAGCGAGGGGCCGGGGCTGGGCTGCGAGCCCTCAGGGTCAGCCCCGGGCGGGACTCGCGGGGGCGTCCGGCAGCCCCGATGCCCTGCTGAACACACTGCCCGCGGCGCCTCTCACAAGCGCCCTCCCGGCCTGGCCCGTCGGGGCACCCCGCGACGCTGCCCAGAAGCCGGGGGCGGGGTGGCTCTGAGGCGGTCCTGGGCGGGGGCTGGCCAGGCAGGTGGCCTCCGGGGCCGGCCCAGGAGCTTGGTGCAGAGCTTGGCCAAGAACCGGACGCGTGCGCCCTGGGCCACCGTCCCCCCCTGCCGGCCAGGTTGCGCGGGGCCCAGCTGCGGCGGAGGCTGATCTCCAGGTCCCAGCGCCACTGAGCAGCGTCCGCCTCCCGGCCAGCACCGAGCCGCAGGCGGC
>NW_004567107.1:1285115-1285625 GCF_000260355.1 Condylura cristata | reverse complement strand
GTGGTGACACGTGGGACCACCCGGCACGGCTCTCATCACCTCCCACAGCTGCACCCACATCGTCTGGGAAGGTGATCGCCTTTTTCATGGCTGCATAGTATTCCACGGCGTCTCAGCACTGCGGCTTCCTGGGCCCGGGCTGCAGGCACGCAGGCGGTGCCCACGTCTTGCTGTTGCGAGGGAGCTGCAGAGACCGCGGGCGCAGACCCCGGGATCAGCGCCTTGCGCCCTTCAGGCAGCGCGGGGTGCTGAGAGCTGCGGGGCTTTGAGCCCCGCTGCGGCCTGAGGCCAGGCAGCCCGCGCTCCCACTGCCACCTCTGTTGCGGTGGCACTTGCCGTGGCTTGTCCGGCGCTGAAGCGTCTTCCGTGGCTGCGGGCGTCCGACGCCTTCATGGCGCGCTCGCTGGCCCGTGGCGGCACCTGGGGACGTGCGTGCGAGGCCTGTGCCCAGGCATGGTGCCTCGGGTGCCACCCCTGCACAGCCCAGAGCCCCGAGCTCGCCGTGCTGCC
>NW_004567107.1:1282941-1284112 GCF_000260355.1 Condylura cristata | reverse complement strand
GGAGGACGGATGACGGACGGAGGACGGATGACAGACGGATGACGGATGACGG
This sequence comes from Condylura cristata, assembly GCF_000260355.1. Lineage (NCBI taxonomy): Eukaryota > Metazoa > Chordata > Mammalia > Eulipotyphla > Talpidae > Condylura > Condylura cristata. Next base: position 1,284,060 of record NW_004567107.1, on the reverse strand, counting down.
CTGACGGACGGAGGACGGATGACGGACGGAGGACGGATGACGGCTGACGGACGGAGGACGGATGACGGAGGACAGATGACGGACGGAGGACGGATAACGGACGGAGGACGGATGATGGACAGATGACGGAGGACGGATGACGGACAGACAAAAGGCCACAGAGTGCCCGCTGGCCTGGCTCCTGCTGGTAAGGGCAGGATGCACCCGGGCCCCGACAGCAGCCCCCATCCTCTGCCCACGGGCAGCCCCGGGCACGGACTCTGAGCGACCAGGCCCTTGGCCGTCTCCACGGCCACCAGCCCGGGCAGAGGGCCCGTTCCGCAGCTGGGGTGATGGGAGCCCCGAGGGCTGGGGGAGGCGGCACGGGGAAGCCCCTCGAAGGCTGGGGTCTGCCCCGGCCCTTCCCCCCGAGGCAGGGCGGCCCCGGGCAACCCCGGGGCAGCGCAGACGGGCCGGCTTGCTCCCCGCTCGCCCCTTCCCCTGAGGGTCAGCCCGCCCTTCCTCTGGGAGCCAAACGCCGGGCTCCGTGTGGCGGCCGAGCAGCAGAGCAGAGCGGCCAGCAGGGGCTGGCGCCGCGCAGGACCAGGGCCTCAGGCCCACCGGCCCCTACTGAAGCCCAGAGGCGAGACAGGGAGCCAGGCCCCCTCTCCCCACTCCCTGTGGCTTTGGAGCTGTGTCGGGTCGGGTGGGGTGCAGACTTCGCGGCCTCCGAGCCGAGAGGGGAGGCCGGCGCCCCCCACCTGGCACGGTGCGGGGCGCACCGAGCCTCGCCCAGCACCTGGGGAGGGAGAGCAGGCCCGGGCGGGGCGGGGCCGGTGAGTACAGTCTTCGGGGGGCTGGGCGCCCCGGGAGGGCGCAGAGGCAGGCTGCCGAGGCCTCCATGGGGAGCGCCCAGGGGGCCGAGGAGCGGGGCAGGGCCTGGCCGGCGCTTCAGAGGCCGCCGTTGGCAGGTGGCGAGTGATGGCAGGTGGCTCCTCGCCCTCCGGGCGATCCCCGGCGAGCAGCCAGGAGGCCTCAGCAGCTTGTCTCTGGCCTCGGTTTCCCTCTTTGAAAGGAGGGAAGCCCGTGGCACCATGAGGCTGCAGGACGGGCCGGCGGGCGCGCGGGGAGCCTGCGCCC
>NW_004567107.1:1278217-1280062 GCF_000260355.1 Condylura cristata | reverse complement strand
CTGTGGCCACGGCGGACGCTGCCCTCACACCCACCACCGGCTGCTGGGCCCCAAGGCCACCGCCGGAGGGGCTGCCCGCACCCCAGGGGCACACGCTGGAGCCCGGATACCCCACGGCAGGGCCTGTGCCCGGAAGCCCCCAGGGCCCCGGGGCCTGGGGGGCCAAGGAAGGACACTTTGCTGCAATGAATGGTTATGTGAGAGTTTCCCCCTCCTCCCCTCTGGCCAGCGGCTTCGGAGGACACAGTTAATGTTGGGTCCTGGGGAGAAACAATTAGCCAATTAAAATTTAATTAACTGCGGACACAGACAAGAAAAATTAATAAAGCCCCACAAGATGCAGGCCAGGGAGAGGGCTCACGCCCGGGCACCGCGGGAGGCGGGGACGGGCGCCAGGGCGCACTGGCCTGACGGCTCGAGGGCCGGAGGGGTCCCGCTGACACCTGCCCCTGGGGTCGCCTGCCGGCGCACCCGCCACCTGCCACGGGGAGTGGCCACAGCGGCAGGGGTGACCACGGCCCAAGGGCAGGCAGACGCCCGCCTCCGGAAGTGGACCTTAACGAACAAGGGGTCACCTGGCTGACCAGCGTCCAGCCTGGGCAGACAGCCTTGGAGGGGCTCTTGCGGCTACTGACCCATGGCTCGGGCTGCCCGCCCCCTCCCCAGGTCCCCACCGGCCCCCACCTCGTGCTCCTGCGGCCGGGCCTGCCCACGCTGTCCCTTCACTAGGGCTCAGCCCGCAAAGCCAGCGCTTCCTCCAGGAAGCCCTCCTGACCGCCTGGCCCACAGCGCCTCTGCCCCGGTGGGTCCCCACCACAGGGACCGTCTGCTCCAAGGGCAGCGCCTCGCACGGCAGCCCCCCGCCCCACAGAGCATCCAGCTTGCCCGCCAGAGGCAGACGGAGGGGCCCAGGCCAGCGGTCAGACTGCACCAGCCCCGACACCAGCTGGCCTCGCAGCCCCGTTCAGCCCCAAAGTGCCTCGAAGACCCCACAGGGACTCAGGCCCAGCCCGGGCAGGACAGGGACGAAGGCCGGGCTCTGTGTGGGTTCCAGCTGGCCGGCCCCCAGTGGCGTCCCTCAGAGTCCTGCCCTCTGGGCCATGGCTGCAGACACAGGCTCGCTGGGGACCTGGCACGGGGTGCAGGGCGAGGCGCCCCACGGGGGCGGGGGCTGCAGGCCGGAGAGGGTCACCTCAGGGCCCGGCACTGCCCAGGCACCTCCCGGGCCCGGCCACCGCTGTCCCCGTCTGCCCCGCACCCGCCCCCCCGCAGACGCTGAGCCGAAGCCCTTCCTCCGCACCCAGCCCGACTGTGTCCAGCCCTCCCCCTCAAAAAGGCCACAGCCAGGACCCCCAAATCAGCGCGGTATCCCCGACACAGGGACCAAACCCACACCCCGCCCGCCCCACCGCCCTGATCGGGGACCAACCTCCCAGCCCACCGTTGGGGTGACTCGCCTCGGGGTCACCACCTCCCTGGGGCCCAAGGGGCTCTGCGACATCGGAACCAGACCCCGCCAGGCCTGGCCGCACCCCGGCACGCAGCTCCCCAACACGCAGAACCGAGCGGTCCCCACCTCGGGCCCTGCCCAGCCCCGGCGCCCACGAGGGAGGCCAGGCGCCGAAAATGGGTGCTCGTGGGGGCGAGCGCGTGTCCAGTGTGTGTCCGGCGCGTCCGCCCAGGCCCTGCACGCGGGGCGCCCTCAGGCCCGCTCCCGGCGGCTGCGCTTCAATAAGCAATTAGCGCGGTGAGCCCGGAGCTTCCCCCCCACAGCGCGAAGTGGGTGCGGCCAGCTCAGCCAGGCCGAGGGCGCGGGCCCAGGGTGAGGGACAGGGCGCAGCTGGG
>NW_004567107.1:1274374-1274831 GCF_000260355.1 Condylura cristata | reverse complement strand
CCCGGGACACGCCTGCACACGTGCAGGGACACGCCAGCACCTGGGACACGCCTGCACATGTGTGAGACACGCCTGCACCTGGGACATGCCTGCACATGTGCGGGACACGCCTGCACCTGGGACACGCCTGCACATGTGTGGGACACGCCTGCACATGCAGGGACAGGCCTGCACACGCGCGGGACACACCTGCACCCGGGACACGCCTGCACACGCGCGGGGACATGTCTGCACCTGGGACACGCCTGCACACGCGTGTGGGAACACATCTGCACGCTTGCACGGGGACGCATCTGCACACACAGGGGGATGCGCCTGCACCCGGGACACGCCTGCACACGCGCAGGGACACGTCTGCACCCGGGACACACCTGCACACGCGCAGGGACACGTCTGCACCCGGGACACGCCTGCACACGTGCGAGACACGCCTGCACCCGGGACACGCCTGCACACG
>NW_004567107.1:1271234-1272836 GCF_000260355.1 Condylura cristata | reverse complement strand
AGGCGGGAGGACGCCCCGCAGGCCATGCTCGTCAAGGGCAGGTTCCACGACCGCGTGAACCATGTCACGCACCATCAGGGAAACTGAGGCCGGGCTAGAGAGGGAGCAGAGCGTGGACAGGAGGACTCTGGTCCTTCCGTTCCCTCAAGCTGCTCCTGCTGCGTGACCTCCCTCCCCACCCCCCAGGCCAGGGCATGGGGGCCCACAGCCGGGAGGCTCGGGATCTGGGGGGCCTGCGGGGCGACAGGGAGATGACACACCTGCTGGGGGCACCTCTCAGCCCCGCTGGAGGGCAGAGGCAGGGCCCAGGCGTGGCCAGCTTGGCCGGGGCCTGTGGTCAGAGGAGGCCTGAGGCCAGCGGCAGCCCTGTTCTCAGCCTGGGGGCTCCCCACGAAGGGCAGCCACTGCTGCCCAACGCCTGGAGGTGGACACTCCGCTTAGCGGCCACGGTGGTCCACCCCGGGCAGCCGGGCCCTGTGGTCAGCAGCCAGCGCCAAGCCAGCCCGCCCAGGACCACAGGAAGGCTCTGGACTCCGGCCCCAGACCATGCCTGGGTCTGCGGGCGGCGGGCGGCTCCCGAGACGGTCGGCTAAATCAGATTAGGCGAGGACACGGCTCCTGCCCGTGGCCAGCTCCCGGCCCCGCGGGCGCCCAGCTCGGCTCTGCGCAGTGTCAGCTGTCACGCGGCCAGCCCGCCCTGGAGCCCTGAAGCTGACCTGCAGAGGACAGCCCCGTCCCCCCGCAGGGCTGGGTGAGGCACAGGACACCAGCCCCCAGCGCACCCCCCAGCACCTGACACACACAGGGCCGGCCAGGACCTGCTGCCTGCTGCTCACACCCCTCGGCTGAGGCGGTGCAGAAGGGGAAACCGAGGCCCAGACAGGCCAGGTCCCGTGCCCTAGGCCGCTGGGGTTCGGCCCGCCCCGGCCAGCAGCAACCCGACGTCCCCCAGAGACGCCCCGGAAAGCGCGGACGTCACCACACACCCCGCAATGGGCAGACTGAAGCCCGGGGTCAGATCGCGGACTGGCCCAGAGCCTCAGACAACAGTCCACCGGCTGCTGGCCGCGCCCTGCCCAGCGGGGGAGGGGCCGTCGCAGCCAGGACCCCAAGGGCTGGGTCCCCACGCTGCCCCGCCCCCGGCCGCACCAGGAGGGGCCCTGCAGCCCCACAGCTGGCTCAGGCCCACCCCCGTGCAGTCCGCCCCCCGCAGGCGGCCCCTGTCCCCCGGGAGGGCAGCGGCAGACCCGCCCCGCCCAGGGCCGCTCACCGCCCCTGCCGCGGCCCCTCCATCTGCAGAGCGGGCACAGACCCGCCTTCTGGCATCGAGACACGGCCTGCCCGAAGGTCACCGCTGTCGAGGTGCTAAATGGCGGCCCGGTGCTCCCCTGGATGAGCCCGTCCCGGGGCTTCCCGGGGACACCGTGGCATGAAGAGTGGGGCGGGGGCGCCCCGAGGCCCGTCCGGGCTGCTTCGGGACTGATTTCCCTCCCAGCACCGTCACCTGGGGCTCCACTGGCTCCCCCAGCCAGCCTGATTCCCCAGAACCACTGCCAAGGGCCGGAGACAAGAGTCCCCCCACCAGGGAGCCCCCCTCCAAGG
>NW_004567107.1:1269179-1270504 GCF_000260355.1 Condylura cristata | reverse complement strand
GGCCCAGCCCACGCCAGCGTCCAGCTCTCGCTGCTCCCAGCAGGAAAGCGCGGGCCGCCGGGATCCATCCGAAGCGTCGGTGGGGGATTCGATTATGTCTGGACAATTTAACACGAGCTCGGCTGCGCCGGCCGCGGGCGGATGGGGGCCGCCTTTGTGCAGGCGGCGCCCGCTGCCCCCCGCGCAGGGAGGGGGCTCCCGCACAGGGGCGGGGCTTTCTTTGTGCGCACGGAGGTCTAACGCCGGCTGCGCCCCAGATCTGGCGCCCGGTGCCCACACCCCCTCGAGCAGCTCCGAGTCACCCAGACAGCGAGACAGCGAGGGCCCCCCACGCCCCCACACCCCGCCGGCCCAGGCCCCCGTGTTTCAAGCCCCACCCACGTAGGGCCCCGGCCACACTGGGACTTTCTCTGGGAGCACAGCCCCTGGCCGCGGCACGCTGGCCCTGGTGCTGGCCCTTCCCACCTCCGTCCAGTCACCCTCACACCAGACCCCTCCACAGGCCACGGCTGGGGCACCGCAGGGCGAGGGGCCAGCGGCCCAGCTTGGCACGGGAGGGCTGGGTCAGGCCTCCCAGAAGGGGCTGAGGCGGTGGGGAGCCCCCCGGGAATGACACGGGAGTTGGCCCGGGCCAAGGCCTCGGGGTGAGGACGGAGGAGAGCTCCGCGGGCGGCTCCCTGTGGCTGGGGTCCCCGCCCCTGGGGGGAAGGCGCTGCGGCTTCCTGGGCCCCCGGCAGAGCCCTCCAGCCAAGACCCAAGTGCGCCCCGAATCACACCCGCGTCCCGCACTGGAAGAGGGTCCCCCAGGCAGCGCAGGCTGGCCTGGCCCTCCGCTCGGCCTGGGCGCCTGGCCTTCGCCAGCGCCTCTGGCCACTTCCGAGGAGCTCAGCACGAGGCCGCCTCCAGCCCGCCCCCGCCCCGCTCTGTCCCCAGCCTGGCCTCTGGGCGCTGCGGCCACCCGGGCAGGCGGCGGCCTCGGGGGCTCCGAGCCGCTGATGGCGCCTGAGGTCCCCTCCCCCTCGCACAGCTGCCCTCCGTGGGTCACCGTGGCAGCTGACCACGTGCTCTCCACACCACAGACAGCCGGTGTCATGAAACGGGGGGCAGGGGGCTGCAGGGAAAACGGGGTCTCGAGGTCTGCGTGACGGGAGGCCGGACGCCTGCCCCAGGCCCAGACTGCGGCCTCCCCCGAAAAGGACCGAGCGCGGGCCCCAAACCCAGGCACCGCTGGGCGCTCCAGGGCCTCTCGGCGAGCCCTGGAAGGCTGGGATGCGCCGGCAGGGACAGCGCCGGGCTGGGCCGTCAGGGGCCAGTGTGCCCGGCCA
>NW_004567107.1:1267121-1267928 GCF_000260355.1 Condylura cristata | reverse complement strand
GGGTCGGGAGCTCCCTGCTGGCCTGGAGAACTGCACCTCGCAGCCAGGCTGCAGGCGGCGTGAAGTTGGGGGCCGGCCCCAGCCGCCGGCCTTCTGGAGACTGCAGCCACCCAGCGCCCGGAGGGCGGGGGGGGGCTCCACTGTTTGCCGCCAGCAGCTGGGTGCTCCCTGAGCTTGGGTCGGGAATGCTCACAGCTGTAGACTCGCCCTGGGGTGGGAGCCGGGTGGGGGGTGCCCCATGCCCTTGCAGAGGGGAGCCAAGCACCAGCTGGCCCACCTGCGGCCGGGGAGCCCTCACCTGCCAGGGCCGCGGAGCTGCCCGTCTCTGGTTTCACTTCCCTGAGCCCGCCCCTCCGGCTGTCGCAGGTGGGAAACTGAGGCCCAGGGTGGCCTGAGGGGGCCTCATCTGTCCCTAAAGAGCAGTCGGCTTTTTATCCGGGTACAGAAAGAACGCCCCCACGGGGTGGAGGGGTGAGCCGGCCCCCGGCCTCCACCCCACTCGCCGCTCTCCATCCGGCTTTGCTCCAGGCTTACGCAACTGCTGCTGGGAATGCCACACCCCCGTCCCGGCACCCCAAATCCCAGCACCCCCGTCCCGGCACCCCACCGCCCGCACACACCGCAGAGCTGGCAGCGCAGCTCGCCCCAGGCCTCCAGGGCGCCGGTCTCTGGGCGCCCCCGCGGCACTCTGGTGTGGCCACTGCCTCACTGGCACAGCGGCCAGCTCTGCCCGGAGAGCCGCGGCGAGCCGCGCTCAGTCTCCGAGGGGCGCTGCGGCCACACCAGAGCCTCCGCCGGGCAGCCGGG
>NW_004567107.1:1265309-1266677 GCF_000260355.1 Condylura cristata | reverse complement strand
CCACCACTGCTCAGTGACTGGCCGCCCCGGCCAGGGCCAGCCGTGGGACACAGGAGGCGGCAGGTCGCCGCCCCCAGGCTCCCCAGAGCGGGTGCTCGCGGGGCTATTCTGGGAGGAGGGCGGGAGGCCGCGGGAAGCGAGAGGGCAGCGGACCGGATCCAGGCTGAGGACAGCAGCGCCACCAGCTGCAGAGAGCAGGTCGGCGGCGACGGGCCCCGGGGAGGGCGGGGAAGGGACCGGCCGGCGCAGAGCCGCAGGGACTGGCCGAGGCCTGCTCGGGACACTCAGGCTCCTGACCGCGGGCCGGCCTGGCCTCAGGCGGCTGCGCGTGGGAAGCCCCGAGGCCGCCTCCGGGACCTCCCGCCAGCAGGGGCCACTCCAGCCTGCCCTCCGGGGGCCCCGAGCTGCCCAGCACTGCCCGGGCTCAGCCTGCCCCTGCCCCTCCCCAGGGGAGTCCAGGCTGGAGACACCTGTCCCCGAGCTGCCCAGGAACATCCGAACAGAAGAGGACGTGGGGGTGTGAGGTCAGGGGTGCCAGCCCCTCAAGAGCGTGACACGAAGGTCGTCCGCGTGGCCAGCGCCTGGCCTCCAGGTGACCGCGTCTGGGGCCGGTCTCTGCAGACACGGCTTCACGGAGCTGCGCTGGGCCTCAAGCAGGCAGAGGGAGGGAGGCCGCAGAGGCCGGTGGCCACGGGGAGGGCCTGGCGCCGGGACCCGCCAGAGGCGACCGGGAGACCCTCCCCGCCTCACAGGGGGCGCAGGGGCCTCGCCTGGACGGCGGGGCTGCGGGCCCGGACCCCCCTGCCGCGCGAGGCCTGACATTCCTGTGCCTTGCGTCAGCGAGGCCCCAGACGCCGCCTGCCCCGGTGGGGCGAGGGGAGGTCAGCGCCGCCCTCCCGGCCCAGAGCCCTGACCCGCAGGGACGTCACCGTCTGATCCTAAATCACACGAGACGAAGGCCCGCTTCCTGCCCCCGCCCCAGCCTGACCCGGAGGCCGCCGGGCAGGGCCGGGCTCCGCCACCCCGCACGCGGGGAGCAGCCGGGTCTCGCTCCGCAGCCCCCGTGCTGCCTCCCCAAACAGCAGGGAGTCGGGCACAGCGGGAGGCCCAGGGGCGAGGGCAGGGCCCGCCCCGCACTCCACAGCCCGGCCGCCCTGTACTCAGCCAGCCCGAGGGCCTTCTCTGTCGCCTGACGGTCCTGGCCCCTGGCGAGGGGGCTGTCCAGAAGCCGGGGAGAAGGGGCCGAGCTCAGGGGGTGAGCCACAGCCCCCCAAGACCGCCCTTCAATGGCAGCCCAAGGGAGCCCCGCTGTGTGCCGGGAAAGCCCAGGCCCGCACCAGCTGGGAGGGGCGCCCGAGGGGTGCTCCG
>NW_004567107.1:1260847-1261882 GCF_000260355.1 Condylura cristata | reverse complement strand
GCCGACCCGTCTCCACCCGCGGACACAGCCACCCACCCGGATTCAGGCCCCAGAGGCCAAGGGAGATGCCACACACCTCCCAGCTGGGGGTGGCCCCGCTCAGCGACCACCCAGCTCCGACCTCTCGGGCGCGAGGCAACCGGCTTCCAGCTCAAGTGCACGTCCTCCGAGAGGCCCGGTGTCCTCCCGGCCAGCATGCCCAGGGAGCCCACCGTGCACCCCTGCTCAACACCTGCCACAGCCGAGGGACAGCAGGTCCCGCTGACTGTTCGCTCTCCCGCACGGTCCACCCGGAGCCCCGAGGGACGGGGCGAAGGAGGGGTGAGGCCCCGCCAGCAGAAGTCCGGGTGCCCTGAAGGAAGGGGCAGGGCGGCTGCCCGTGACCCTGGGCCCTCCACCCCCCCGCCAGGCACCCTCCCTCCTCCACATCCCCACGCGTCCAGGAGGGGGGGGCCAAGCAGGGCCTCTGAAGCAGTGGGGAGCCCAGGGGGCTGCCAGGGAGGGGCGGAGGCTGCCCAGAGGCCGGCCCCCAGGGCCCCAGGCTGAGGGGGCAGGGAACAGGCCGGTCAGGAGGAGGAGGGCGTGTTCTGAGGCCCCCGGGGCCTGGGCGAGGCCAGACAGAGCCAGACCCATGTTCCTGCGGCCACCAAATCCAGCGGCCGTGAAGCGGCCACTCACGGCCTCTCCAGATGAGGGGCCGGACGCCGCCGCCCCCATGGACCTCACTGCAGCGGCATGGCCGTGGGGGGAGGGAGGTCGGCCTGCAGAACCCGCAGCTTCCCCAAGTGAAAAGTGGCCCGAGGGCAGAACCCAGGGAGCAGATGCGGGCCTGGCGCCGCCCAGGAGGGGAGGGGTGCGCGTGTGCCCGCGGCGGGCCAGCTGCAGCGCTGGGAGGCGGCCGTTTGGCTCAGATAGCCTGACGTTCTTGGACATCTGGGCACGACCCAACTTGGTGAGGGCCAAATCTGTGCCCCCTAAATACAGCTGAGGGTGCCTGAGGCTGCCGTGCCCCGGGGCGGGCACAGGACCGGGCGC
>NW_004567107.1:1257454-1258969 GCF_000260355.1 Condylura cristata | reverse complement strand
CCCCGAGGGCCCCCGGCCAGGCTCAGGGAGGGGGTCCCACAGTACAGGGCTCCCACGAGCGGCCAGCGCAGCGCCACAGGCCCCCGGAGTTGGCCGCCGGGCGCACCCAACACAGGGACGCACCCCCGAGGAAGGGGTACACCCCATCTGTCCCGCACGGCGCCCACCCGGGCGCAGCCAGCCCACCTATGAGAAAGTCAGCTCGGAGGCCGCGGGAAACGCCCGAGGGCCTCCGCCTGGGGGGGCCGCGTGCCGGGGCTGACCACGCGGGACGGGGCTTCCCGGGGCAAGGAGCAGCACAGGGCCCCGGCGCCCCAACCCCACACAGCAGCCGGGGCCACGCGCGCGGCGCCCTCCCCGGTGGCCATCCAGAGAAGGGTCTGGCCAGTCTCAGCCTCCCGGCCCAGGGGCTGAGGTCGGGGAGCCCAGCCCTCAGCACTGCCGGGGGCACCCTCGGGGGACGCCGGAGCACCCAGTCTCCAGTGCCACCAAGGGCCGCTCTGCTCACTGAATCCTCGCGACACAGAGGGGGAAACTGAGGCCCCAGAGGCGCCTCCCCGGGGAGGCGCAGCACCAGGCCGCGGCTGGAAGTGCCCGTTTCTCCCTACCGCCCAGGCCCGACACCCCGGGGCCCCCCGGGGGGCTGTGCGGCTGTCACGCTGCTGTCCCCGGCACCCCGGTGGCTCCAGGGACCCCAGGAAGTGACTGGCGAAGAGGGGCTGAGACAGCCACCTGCCCGCACATGGGCCCTCCCCCCAGCCTCCGCTGGGCGGGGCAGCGCCGCCCACCCACCTGGCCCGTCCAGGGCTGCGGGGAGCCCGCCCGCACCAGCTCTGCCCACAGCCGCCCCGCCTGCCTCAGTTTCTCCAGCCGTAAAACGGAGCCCAGAGAAGGCGCTGTGAGGACAGAGGTCGGCCCGAGAGCCTGGGTCTTTCCCCGCGTGCCCCAGGGACCTGAGCAGGCCTGTGGTGGCGCCGGGCCCCGAGCTGCACCCCACATCCTGGGCCGTTATTTCTGAGAGGGAGGGCAGCCCCAGCCCCCTGGGGACAGCCTTTGTCAGCGGCCACCCCATCCTCCTGAGGAGGTGACGGTCTCCTTGGAAACCGGGTCGCAGGCTGAGGGCAGAGGCCCCGGGCGGCCTGGAAAAGCCGTGACTCACGCGGCCGCCCCCTTCCGATGTCACCCCAGCAAGCAGCCCGCGTCCACCAGGAGGGCTGGCTGGCGGGAAGGTCACTCCTGGACAGCGCCGGCAGCCGGGCGCCTCCTGGCCCTGGGCCCCAGGCCCCCCGGGGGGCTGGTGAGTGCGGTGGGTGCCCAGGCCGGACGGGCAGGATCCCGCTCCGCGGGCCAAGTTCCCTTTAAGGGCGAGGACGGCAGCGGGAGGGGAGGACATTTTCCTACCGGCTGTGGCCGCCAGCGCCTGCCACAAAGGCCACCGTGCTGGTGGCTGCTGGTGGCGGGGAGGCCGCCGGGTCTCCCCACTTGCGCCAAGTTACCGCCCAGGGGCCCTGCGCC
>NW_004567107.1:1247612-1256072 GCF_000260355.1 Condylura cristata | reverse complement strand
GTGCCGCCCGCGGAGACCGGGGCTGGCGCCTGGGGACCCCGCGTGGCCTTTGGGCAGAGCCCCTAGCCGCGCTCTCGGCACCGCCTCCCGTCGGCAGCCCCGTAACTAGACCAGCGGGGCAGGCTGAGGTGCTCCCCTGCCCGGTCCAGGCCTCCCTGCCCCTCCGGAGCTCGGGCCAGAGTCCCGGCCAGAGTCCCCGGCTTTATGGCCCCAAGCCCGGCCTCTGGCCGCACGTGGGGGTGGGGGCCAGTGGAGGGAGGAGTGTGCTAAGCTGTGGGAAAGGCGAGGAGGTGTGAGCACACCAGCTGGGCCGCCCCTTTCCGGCGGCTGACCCTGCCCCATGGGGGGGCATGTTCATGGCAGCTGGCGCTGGGACTCTGGGACTGTGCAGGGCGTCTAGGACCTAAGAGCTGACCTGGCAGTGGCTCCCGGCTCAGCTGCGGAGAGCCTGGATCCTCACCCTGGCAGCGCTCCTCTCCGAGGCTGGCCCACCTCGGGGCAGCGCCCTACCCTGAGGAGCAGGCGGGACACTGGGAGCTGGCGAGGCGCCCTGGGCCCGTCCCGCTCCTTTGGAGCCCCTGTGGGGGGGCAGAGCTCACCCCCACCTCGTGCCAGCCAGAGAGGGTCCCGCGGGCCCCTGTTCTAGGCACTGACCTCTGGAGAGTCCAGCTTGCCCCTTCCCAAACGGAGGAAGCAGGGCACGCAAGCCAGGAGCTGCCCTGGAGAGGGCGGACGAGCTGGCCCCAGGCTGGCTCCTGACCGGGGCGGGGTGGAGAGGGACGCCTCGTTCCTCCTCGGAGCTCAGACACCGGAGGGGACCCTCCCTGGCGTGGGACGGAGCCACAGGGCCACCCGGCGGGCAGCAGGCAGTCTCCTCTTGGCGCTGAGCGGTCACGGGGGCGCCAGAGCCTGCACCCCAGCCCGCCCTGCCAGCCCGGGGCCCTCCCTGGGCCTGGGCCTCAGGCCGCGCAGCCCGAGGGGTGGTGCCGCGGGGCTGACCGCGGGCGGTTGCACAGCTCCTGGGGCAGAAGGGGGCTCCCGCAGCCCTCAGGGGCCCTCTCCTCACGGGGCCGTTAACCCCTGTGTCTCAGGCTCAGGTGGCTCCCCACTGGGAAAGGGGCCTGGACCCTGCTGCCCTCCACCCCCTGCCAACCACCAGGAGCCCAGGGCAGGGGCTCCCGGCGCACCCCTCTGCTGCCCCCTGGTGGGCGCGGGCACTTTCTGCTGGCCTGGCCGCTACTGTGCTTCCTGAGGCAAACCCCTGCCCGCCCCAGCCCTGGGGCAGTTCCTGCTCAGGGAGCCCCCCACCCCTCCCTCCGTGGGGCTGCGCAGGCTGGCTCCCCAGGGCCCACGAAACTTCCAAAAAGTCCCGCTGCAGCCCACCTGCCCTCGGACTCAGCCCGCTCTGCGGACTGCCCCCTGCACACCCTCTCGCTCTGTGCAGTGGCCGCTGGGGCGGGCCACGGGACAGCAGGCCGCCCCCGGAGGGCGGCCTCTGGCACGGTGACCGAGGCCTCTTTCTCAAGAGGCCCTGAGCCCCTGCAGGGGTAGGGCGGGGGGCCTTGGGGTGCGGTCACTGGCATGGGGGCAATGGCGGGCGCAGGCGCGCCGGCCCTCACCTTCCCGGCCCCGGTCCCTTAGCTCTGTCCTCAGCAGCCCTGCAGGGGGCCAGGCAGGCGCCCGGCCCGGCCCCCCACCTGCCCTCCCGGCACCGCAGGGGCGTCCCTCTCGCCTGCCCAGCCTGGAGCCCAGGCAGCGGGCCCTCTGTCCCGGGCCATTGCCCAGCGGGCCCAGCAGGGGGGTGTCCAGAGGGCAGGCGCCGCCGGAGACGGGTGACGCGCCAGCTGGATGGAACCGGCCTGTGCTTTCAGCGAGGCCGCGGCAGCGATCCCGTCCGCAGCCCGGGGTCTGCCCGCGGCCGGTGCTGGCGGCGCGTCCTGCCGTGGCGTGGCGGGTCCCTGGTCGGCTCGTGACCACTTCCGCGGTCACCCCAGGGAGCCCCGGCGGCCGTCCCCAGACTCCGCGCACGTCACCTCACCCTGCAGCCTCCCGTCATGGCAACGGTTGCTGCCCCGGGGGCAGATGCAGAGACCGGCTCGCACGCCCGCCACGTGGTCGCTGCCCGGCCAGCGGCCCTCGCAGCCCCGTCCGCCTCGGCCTCCCGCGTGTGACCGGCGCTGCTGTCGAGGCGCCTGCCTGGGCCCGGCGTGGGGGCGGGGGTGGCCTGCACCTTCACCTGTGCGCACCCCACTGCGGAAATGGGGTGCACGTCAGGGTTGGTTGAGAGTGGCCGCGGGGGTGTCTGAGCGGAGGGAGGGGCGGGGTGGCCGGGTGGGGGCTGGGGACCCCACCTGCCCCGGCCCTGGACGGGAGCACGCGTGGCCTTCCGCGTGTGGCTGCTGACGCGTCCTGGGGGCAGCCGGGGCCCGGGACCGTTCCCTCCGCCCAGACTCCTGGGGGACGCACCCCCAGGCAGGGCGTTCCCGGCGCCTCTCCGTCCCGCCAGCTGGCCCTCGTCCCACAGCCACCGTCCCAGCGACGCTGACAGCTGCTGGAAAGGCCCCACCGACCAGGGGCCACCCCTGCATCCCCAGCCAGACCCCAGCCCCCCGCCCCCTCGCTGCCTCACACCCCCTGCCGGCTGACCCTGCCTCTCCCGTGGGCGGCTAGCCCACTGCCCGTCCAGCCTGCCCCAGCGCCCGCGCCCCGCCCACGAAGTACCACAGAGCCGGTCTCGGAGGCGCCCCACCGCCCCAGGGGCGCTGCCCCACCCCGCCCCTCACACACATTTTGCGAATTCCTTCTACAGCTTCATCACCCGAATTCAGCTGTCAGCATTTCCCGGGACGTAGGTGTAGAGCGAGACCATCTGGTCCACGTGGGGTCAGATTCCCCCCAGGGGAGGAGGGGAGTAGGGGGGCATTTGTTTGAAAAAGCAAAATAGGGGCTTTTCTCTGCGTGTTGCTTCAACCTTGCCCATGACGTCAAACGCCACAGGCCGCGGGCTGCATCCCTACTGTGGCCTCTGAGTGCCAAATGGCCACCGTCTGGGCACCTCTGGCCACCGCTCGCTGGCGCGGCCCCAGCTCCTCCGACAGGGGCCTGGAGCCCCGAGGCAGGGCCGTGGGGACTGAGACGCAGGGCACAGCCGGTGAGGGTTTCCGCAGAGGCCGCTGGTCTCGGCAGCGGCAGGACAGCGGAGGGGACCCACACCCCCCAGGCTGGCTGAGAGCGGGGCCCCAGGGTGACCCCCGACCTGGGGCTGTGGCCCTGCAGGCCCCAGCGCGGCCTCAGCAACGGGGAGACAGCGCCCCCTGGCGCCCAGGCCGGGAAGAGCTGGCTCGAAGTCCGCGGGCCTCGCCGGTGTCCGGCCTGGCCGGCCCAGGGCGGCGGGCAGCTCTGAGGAGTGGGGGCCCCTGCAGCTGCGCCAGCGCCTCTTCACGGGGCCACACATGCGCAGGGTGACGTGACCCTCCCGTGAGGCCACAGAGCCGAGTCCCAGCGCGGTCCCATGGCCCCAAGATACCCGCGCCTGCGAGCCATCGCCCCAACGCTGCGGTCCATGAGCCGAGGACGCCCCGGCCTGCCGCCCGGTGTGAAGGGGTCACACGAACACGACGTGTCCACCCAGCCCGGCCTCCCGCTCCCGCCTGGGGGCCGTGTCCGGGACAGCGTCCCTCCTCACGGGGAAAGCGGGCCGACCCTGCTACTCAGCCACCGGCACCGACTGTGGGTTTCCCACACGTGGTCACCCCGGACTGACTAACGGGGTGCTGTGCCTCCAGCCCTCCGCACATCGGTCTTCAAACCCCACGAGCGCTTGGCATGGATCGTCGTTACGTCGCGAACCCCAAACGTCTGGGGAGCATCTGAAATGTGTGGAGGTCCACAAGAGGCGTTGCTGAAGGAGCAGGTCCCCGCACCCCAGTTCAAGCGCCCCGAGAAGTTGCTTGAACCGCAGCGAGTAGCCACCTCTAGGTGAACTAAAGCACCCTCACGGGCGGCTGCTGCTGGGCGCTACAGGCTCCCAGGCCGCTCCGGGGCGCCCTTGGAGGTCCGAGCCATCCCCCAGTACCGCCCACGCTGCCTTCTGAAGCCACGAGGGGGCTGCCCGGCCCCTGGGCCCCCAGGAGGCTGTGGGACCCTACAGGGTCCTTAGCCCACCCAGCGGGCTCGGCCGGCGGGGGCAGGTCGTGGAGCCCCGGGAATCCCAGGCCCTGCCCCCGACCTCGTGACAGCTGGGCAGACCGGAGAGAAAGGCTCCCCCAGCCACTCTGCGCCGGGCAGCCACTGAGACACGGTCTCCCCACCTGGGAGCTGGACCGGAGGTACCTCAGGTCAGAGGGTCAGTGAGATGGACGCGCCCAGCTTCCCCAGCGTGTCCAGCCAGTGCTTCAGGCCTCGCGCTTTGCCCCGGCGAAGGTTCAGCTCCCTCGGCCACTGAGCTGCACCTGGGCCCCGTCCGAGGCAACAGCATGTCCACCAACAGGGAGGGCCAGTACCGCCTCCTGCCCAGGCTGTAAGAGGAGCCTCACCAGGCCCCGCTCCCCATTCCCCAGGCACCCCTCGCCGCCCGCCTCCACACAGGCCTCCGCCAGGGCCCAGGAGTGGGGCCGCCTGTCAGGTGTGAGCGGCCAGCCTCCCACCGGGGCCTCAGGGGCTGACCCTCCGTTGTCTTTCGACAACTGGCCCCGTGACATCCCAGGCCCTCCCCACGCCCACCCAGCCTCCCTCAGCCCACGCTCCCACTGCGCCCCCACGCCAGCCGCTGGTCTGCAGGAGCGGGAGCAGACGGTGTGCATGAGTGGCGAATGTTGCCGGCCAGCCGGAGAGGGCCCGGCTGCTCAGAGCTTTCCCCAAGGGTGCTTTGGGGTGGGGGCACCTGCAGAAGAGGAGTTAGTCCGTCTCGGACACTGGAACCAGGCCAGAGTCATCATCCAAGCCACGGAAACGGGGCCTGGGGGTCAGGAGCCCCCTGGACACTCCACGGCTCCGGACACCAGGAGGCTCCGGCTGGCGGCTGCCAGGCAGAAGCGGGGCCGGGAGCCGAGCTATGCGGCCAGCCAGTCCTCTACATGAGGGTCAGCCCCCGACTGGGCCGCAGGGAGCGGGCTGGAGACCCGCCCCCACTGCCCCCAGGGGCTGCAGGCCCCAGAGGAGCCTCCCCACTAACCATCACCCACCTTCCTCCCGCTCCCACCCGCCCTCCCCTCTTCCCGCTCCGACTCCAGGCCAGGCTCCACGGGAACTGGACGGTGGACCCCAAGAGCAGCCGCCCACATAGGTCGTGACGCCTGTGAAGGTGACCTGCTGGGGAGGGTGGGCCGAGGCTGCTGAGCAGAGGCGGCCCCCCACCCCGCCGGCCCGAGGGCAGGGAGGGGCCGCTGGGGACCCCAGCACAGCCATGAGCGGGGGGCCAAGGAGCGGGGTGCACGGCCCAGGCTCCAGCTCCCAGGGGCCACGCCCCAGTCCACCCCGCCGGGCAGCGGACCATCACCTCTGGCGTGGAGGCAGCGCACTGAGGCTTCGGGCATTAAAATTCATGAGGCCATATTGACATTTTTTTAATCTCTGACTTTTAAAAAGTCCCTGTGGGGCTGGCAGAGAACCAGCTCATTACTCTAGAAACAGGGAGGTGAAAAGCCAGAGGGAACGTTTGCATTTTGCCTCTTGCCGAACTGTGTCCTAGGGCGACGAGTCCTTGCTCCAGAGGGTTCTTCCCTGTGGGCGAATTCCAGAAAATGCTGGAGAGGAAGTCCCCTCCTGCAGCACCCACTGGGCAGCGAGACTACCTGTGGAGGCTGGGCGGCTGGCTGGCCAGCAGGGAGCCCTGGGAGCCGGGACCCTACAGCACCCTGGGTTTGGTCAGCCAGGTGTAGGACATGGTCAGCTGGGCGTCAGACGGCCAGAGGCAGGAGAGCAGGAACACGGCGCAGTGAGGCCAGTGCTGGAAGTCTTGCCTCCGACAATGACGTCCACGAGGACAGTGGTCAGCTCATCCGGGGAGCATGGCATGGGCCAGGCGGCGGGCATCAGGGAACGGCGGTGCCCAGCTGGGAGGGAGGCAGGACCCAGCTCTTTCCAGGGCCCGGGGCCCGGCCTGAGCGAGGACCGGACCCGGCCGGGACCGTCCTCTGACGAGACCCTGAAGCCCCGCAGCTCCCGGCCTCCCCGCCGACCCCCACCCGCGACGCCAGGGCCCCACCTCCCCTGGCGTCACTGTGCCACCTACACACGCACCCACGAGCACCGCTGGGATCCTGGCTTCAACGTCACCCGCACGGGTCAGCCAGGGGGGCTCTGGTGCAGGGCCAGCTGCTTCACCCCGAGAGCCCTGGGCCCAGGGTGCTCCTCAACCGTCACAGCCTGACACTCCCGCCTGGCCCGGAGACCGGACGGCAGCTCGGCGACTGGGCTCGGCCAGCCCCGCCCGCCGGAGCCTCCCACCCAGCGCCCACGGCCCTCTGGGCTGGACCTCGGTCTGGCGCCCGCGCCCGTATCGGAGTTAATGATGGACACAGCCTTGGGTTTGGGGCCAGGGCTGTTTGCTGGTGACCAGCTGCGTCTCCCTGTCCCAGGAAGACGGCCTTTCCTGTGGCCCTCGCCATCCCCGCCAGGCCTTACCCACATCTCGGCCGGCGCGCCCTGGAGCTGACTCCTGCGTCCCTGACCGCGTGGCACCGGTGGGGGCGGCTTCAGCGGCGTCTCGGTTTCACCTGCGAGCGAAACGAGGCTTCCCTTAAAGGTTTAGGGGTCACACGCGGACGCCCCACGAGGGCGCAGTCTGCTCAGTGCAGGAAGAGAATCAGCACAGACATCAAAACTGCCTCCGGGGATATTTCTCCGAGGCAAGAGAAGCACACGGCAGGGGAAGCCAGGCAGCCTGGGGGACGCTGCTCAGGGGGGTGGGGTGCGGGAGCAGCAGCTTGGAGGAGGCGGAGTGTGGGGTGCGGCGGGGGTGCGCTGGGGTGATGGTGTGGGCCGGGCGGGCAGGAGGCTGAGGTGCGGCGGGCGGGCGGGCGAGGGTGTCGGGGCGGGGACTGAGCTGGGAGGCTGAGGGCCGGGCGGGCGCAGGCTTGTAGCTGGGTGACTGCCCGCCAGGACCTCTGATGCCACGCGTGCGCCCCAGCTGTCCCCCGGCGCCGTGTCCTGGGAGCCCGCGCCCGCTTCGCTCTTCCTCCCAGGCTGCGCCGCGGCAGGCCTGGACCAGGACCCTCGGGACCAGCCTCAAACCCCTCAGAAGCAAGTCCTGGCGCTGGAGTTGCTTCACCCGGAACAACGTGCCCCTGAGGCTCACCCCCGCCCCCCAGATTTACAATGGCTCCAGCTGCAGCCTCGCGCTCACGGCCGGCCCTGCAGGAGACTCGCTGCCCGCGCAGCTGGCCAGCCGGCTCCCCGCCTGGACGACGTGCTGCCGCCTCTGTGCTCACCTGCAAGCGCGTGCGGGCTGCTCACACACACGCTCTTTCTTCTCTTTGCATCACTATTCTAAGGCTTTTTCATATCGTCAAAGAAGTTTTTCATATCGTCAAAGAAGAAGCTGCAAAGGCGCAGCGGGCCGAAGCCCCGGGTGGGCAGTCCAAAGCCCGGCGGAGCCCTGGGCCACGCGCCGCCCTCTCTCCGGGCCCCACCAGCCACGCCGGCGGGGTCAGAGTCCTCCCGCGTGCTGGACCTGGTGCTCGCAGGGTGATGCCGTCTTCATGGCCGGTGGGTGGTCGGGAGCCCGGCGGCCCGGGGGCCGGCTCATGTCCCCTTCGGGGGCTGTCACGGGCGGGCGGGGCTGCTGGGCCTGCTCCCGGCGGTCCACGTCCTGCCACAGAAGGCAGGAGACGACCCTGCCGTGGTGGCCGCCCCTTGCTGACCTTCCCATCTTTCACTTTGCCCTGGGCTTTGAGCGGAAGGGGGCGCCTTTGCTCTGGCACCGAAGAACATTCAGCTGGACGGAAGAGGTGCCAGTTGCAACCCTGACGTTTCCTAAATTACAGGAGAAGCTTCCCGTGTTCTGCTGGGTTTTGCCGCTTAATTCGTCTCATTGCGCGGGCGATGGGACGAATTAAATTCCTGCTCCTAGCTGGCTCAGTGGTTCCCTTTGTTAACCCAGAAGTTAAACAGAAGCAAATAGTCAGGAAAATGCGTACATGCCTCCCCCTCCACCTGGACCAATCACAGTGTCTCCCTGTGGGGGTCCGGGGAGCCCCCAAGCAGACGCCAGGGAGTCCGGCTGGTGGGGCCCTCCGGGGCGTCTGGGGGTTTCATGTCCTGGCGAGCTGGAGGTTGCTGCCTCATTTGCTGTTTCCAGAAATACTCGTGCAACAGCAGCTTTATAGCTTCTTTAAAGGGGGCGGCTCTTCGGGACGGTTCAGTTAGGAGGGGCGCTCTGGGTCAGGCCGGTCCGGGCGCTCCGACTTCATGCCCGGCTGAGAGCTGTGCCTCTCTGGAAGCGCAGAAGCTCCCGACACC
>NW_004567107.1:1243622-1246457 GCF_000260355.1 Condylura cristata | reverse complement strand
TGCTGCAGAGTGCATCCTGCCTGCTGGCGGCTCCCTAGGTAAGAGGCCGCCCCTGGGAAGGGCACACCCAGAGCCACCCGCCTGACCTGGCGCCCCGCCTCCGCCTCAGGTGTCCGCAGGATGCTCCAAGGCCCAGCTCCCCTGTCCCGGCGACTGGGCCCCGAGGGTGCGTCCACGCAGGGCCTGACAGCCCCCAGGCCGGCCCCTGACCAGGACTCGTCTGCCTGCGCCCGTGGTGCTGCCCTGCCCAGGGGGGCGCCTGGGAGAGGGAGGCGCGGCCAGTGATGAGTGGCCGCGTCCCGCTGGCAGAGAGAGCCCTGTCCGAGGGCCACGCCAGGCTCCGCTACAGGGACACCTCCTTGGCCATCTGGCAGCAGCAGCAGTGCAAGTTGGAGTCGGGGCCGCCCGGGACCTACCTGCGCCGCAGCCGGAGCGCGTGGTACTCGCAGTACGGGAACGAGGCTGTCCTCGTGCGCGACAGAGACAAGCAGGAGGTCTCCCGGGACACGGGCCGGTCCAAGCTCTGCGCCATAATGTGACGGTGGGCGGGCCGGGCCCTCGGCCTCGCGGGGGCCAGCGCGTGGCCCTGAAGGCCCAGTGTGGGGTAAGGACCCCGGATCCCCCCGCCCTCCACAGAGTCCGTGCGCCTGCCTCAGCCCCGGGCCCCCCCAGGGGTCAGCGGGCGTGGCCAGGGCACCAGGGATGGCAGCTGATGTCAGTCCAGCAAAACTGAGTCCGGCGACAGAACATTCGGTCGCTTTCCAGCGCTGACTCCGGCCTGGGAAGGAAGGACGTGGCCGCCCTGCCTGCAGGGCCACGGCGGCTCGAGCCGGCAGTGGCGGCCAGCTTCGCGGCGGGGCATCCCCGGGTCTAGCTTCCGGGCCTGAGGCTGCAGCCTGTGTTCCAGAAGTCATGGAGGAGACCCAGCACCGTGCTCGAGTCTCATCCTCCTGCCTCGGGGGCCGGGGGGGGCCAGTGTCCAGGCCCGCCTGGGCGGGCATGACCCCTGCCCGGCTGTGGGCACGCAGCAGGAAAGCGGCCTCCCTTTCTCAATAAACGCCCGCAGCTGCGCCCGCGCCGCACTGTGCTCGTGGCCTCTCCGCTGGGCCTTCGGCCCGGTTTGGCTTTGTTTTGTTTTGTAAAGATGAGTTCGTGTATGCATACAGGACTGGGGTGCAGGCCAGAGGTGCAGGGGCGGTGAGAGGGCTCCCCAGATGGAACGGGGAGCGGGACAGGCCGAACCCAGTGCTGCGGGGCCAGTGGGGAGACAGGAGGGCTCTGCCGTGCCCCGGGGGTCACCCCTGGCCGGGGACTGGACTCGCGCTGCAGTGGCTGCGCTGTAACCCCTGTGCCACCAGGGAGCCCCGTGTGCGTTCATGACCACGCTGGCGCACGACTCCCAAGACCCCCCCAGTGCAGAGCGCGGCAGGCAGGAGCTCTCCCCGCCGGCGCCCGGCCGCTCACAGCGCCGTGGGCTCCGAAGGCCCTGCCCTGCTCCTGCCTCTGCCCATGCGCAGCTGTCCAGCCTGGGCTGTGCCTGTGCCTTCCTCTCTGGTCAGCAGCCCCGGGCGCCAGGCCGGCAGCTGCCCGGTCCCGTGCCTGTGCACAGTGGGCGACTGTGCAGGCGCTCTGGCCACCCCACTGGGCGGACGGCAGCAAAGGCCCAGTGGGACGTGTGGGGTCAGCAGGGCCGGGGCGCTTGCTGATGGCACCGCTGCAGTGGTCAGTTGTCCTCAGGCACCTGCAGGGGTAGAGGGGCACAGCGCCAGCCTGGGCCTGCGGGAGCCTTACGCTGGCATCTCGCGCCCTAGAGGTCCCTGCGGCGCCCCAGCCTGGTCCTGCCCGGGAGTGTGGGCTGCGCCCTGCCCACGGGTGGGGGCCGCACGGAGGCCGTCGGCTCTACAGTCTCCTACAGTCGTGCGCGGGGCGGCTGCCCTGGACAGCTGGGGCCGGGCTGGAGGGAGGGAGGGCCAGGGCCCTGTCCCCTCCTGTGGGCTGAGGGCCAGAAGCGGTCAGGGGACACCCACACAGCCAGGGCTTGGACAGCTCTGGACGGGCCCACCGAGAACCTCGTCTGGAAAGCTCTCTGGTTCCAGTGAGCCGGCTTGAAGGACAGGGGCATGTGGACCGCCGTCGGCGCCTCACCCTGCCCAGCAGCCTGCCGGCCTGGTGCGAAGGAGCAGGAAGCTGAGCATGGCCCCGGCGTGGCTGTCCGGTGGGCGCCTGGCGGGGCCCGACGCAAACCACCGCACACAGACAGGGCCGATGGCTCCCCGGGGCTCCGGTGCTTGTCCCCGGTTGCCACGGCGGCAGCTCGCTCTGAGAAGCAGCGTGCAGCAAGGAGCTGGGACCTTCTAAGGCAAAGCCCTCGGCCCTGGGCGCCCCTGCCCGGCTGAGGACGGGGCCTCGAGCCGCACTCAGAAGCCCTGTGGCAGCCCGGGGCGCCGCGGGCCGGCTGGTGGGCAGGTGCCCACCCTCAGGCCCCACGAAGCTGACACAGGAAGAGGCACAGATAGGGACCCGGTTGTGCTTTCTGTTCTTTACTTTTATTATGAAAACAGAACAAACGCCCGGGAGAAGGGCCGCGATTCCAGACGCTGAAGGCTACGTCCCGCCGCCTTTGCTCTGCTGCGCTGAGGCCGGCACTGCGGCCGACAAGCTAAAACTACTTCCACTGGACTCATTTTCAGTAACTGACATTTACAGAACATACTAGAAACAGCACTAAAAAGTTTAAGAAAAGTTACGGTAAACTTGCATGCACATCATACAGAAAATTAACATTTTAAATATAAAAAAGAAAAGCTTCCCGAAGTGTCAGGCCAGCGCTCCCCC
>NW_004567107.1:1228423-1229271 GCF_000260355.1 Condylura cristata | reverse complement strand
CCCCGGACACCAGCACAGTCTGGCAGGTCGAAGTGGCCTGAGCCCTCCACCTGGCCAGCGTCACCCTTCCCTGGAGCCGGGGCACTTAACCACCTCTCCCGGCCTCTGCCTGGCCCTCAGTGACCGGTCCCCTTCTCGGGGACTGGCGTGAGTCAGGGTGGTCGGCCCGACCTGTGCTTCACACGGCCCATCAGACAGTGACGGACCACGTCACGTCAGCCCCCCAGTCCCAGCATACAGGTCACGGGGGGCTGCAGACAGTTCGCCCGGCGTCCTGAGGCTCCGAGGGCAGGACCAAGGGGTGGCTCGGCACCCCAACTCCCCATCTGACCTGGAACCCTGCCTCCCCACCACTACGCCCACAGGGCTGCCCCACCAGGACCCCCGATGGACCCCCAGGGAGCCCCTCACCAACCCTGGCCCTCCTCCTAACAGTCCTGTCCCCCAGGGCCTGGACAGCAGGGGCAGATACTGAGGGGAAACGCCAACACCTCACCCGAGTAGTTCCCAGGGACACCCGGGCTTGAAGGGAGCCCCAAATTGCGAGAAGGTGGAAGCACAGGCGCCCAGCGCAGGGCGAGAGCACCAAAGGGACACACTGGACATCACCTGAACAGTGGCCAGGCCCCAAATACTGCGGGTCCTGACCCTCACCCCCTGCCGCCGTGGGGGGGGGCGGGGCCTGGCCGCGGGAGCTGGCTCCCAGCAGACCTGAGTGGCCCCCAAGATCCCAGGAGGCAAGTGGCAGCAAGCAGGGCGCTGGTGACCGTCCGTGGCGGGGTGCCGGTGCGGTGCGGGGTCCGGGGCAGAGCCTGGGCGTGGCGGAGATGGGAAAGGCCGCGCGGCTC
>NW_004567107.1:1223945-1225734 GCF_000260355.1 Condylura cristata | reverse complement strand
TCCCCGCAGTGCGTTGGGCCCCCGCCCCCTGGTTCGTGGCGGTGGGAGGGCGGGCGAGGTGCAGGCTGCGCCCGGAGAGCCGGCGCGGGCCTCAGCTTCGCCCTCTGCCAGGGAGGCCCGCCCGGGGACCCCAGGGTCCTACCCCGACTTCAGGACCCGCAAAAGCCCGCGCCCGGCCCTGCTCTGCTCTGCGTCTTGGGAAGGCTTTCTGCTCCACCGCACGTCCCGCAGGCAGCCAGTTGGGGGGCCGCGCCGCGGTGGGGTGCATGGGTGCAGTTTTCTCGGACTACCTTAGGGAAGGTGGGTCACCCTGCTGACGTCAGAAGCCAGAAAACAAAACGAGTTTCCCTCTGGGCCCCCGGAATTTGCTAGCAGGTTGATGGTGTGGGAGGGACTGGTCTCAGGCCCTGGGGTCACCCGGGTTACTCTGGCCAGCAGAAGCTGGACTGCCCAGTGTGCAGGTCCTTGCGATGTGAAATTGAGGGGGCCCCACCGGCCCTTCCCAGCCGACACCCGCACACCAGAACAGGTGTTTGCACCAGGCTTTCAGGTGAGGTGGCCGAGGGCACAGGCCAGGGCTTGTTGGGGTCCCGGGAGCACAGCCACCAAAGCCCCCTGCCTGGGAGACACAGGAGAGGCCAACACCCCCAGCCTGCAGCCCCACGCCTGGTGGGGGGCTCCCGGGCAAGGCTCCGGCTGGGGAGACCTTCCCTTTTCAGTTTCCAGAGTGGAAGGCTGTGGGGTGCAGCGCCCCTCCCCCACCGCACCGAGGCTGGGGGGCATGGGTGGGTGCGCACCTCAGCGCTTACAGCAGACCCCACTCCTAAGCCCAAGCCAGAGCTCCCTGGCAGGTGACCGGCCTGGAAGGGCGCTCACAGCGGCTGCTCCTGACCCAGCTGACCCGAAGCCGGAGCTCTGATGACGCCTGCCTTTCCCGCTGGCCTGGCCTGGCCTGGCCACTGGCCCCGGCTCCCTGGGGGCTGAGAGACCCCAGGCCCCTCCTTCCCACACAGCTTCCTGCTGACCCACCCTGCCAGCCCCAGGGGTGGAGGGCGCCTCCCTGGGGCTGGGGAAATTTCAGGGATGCAGAATGAGCAAGGGGCTGCATTTGGGCATCCCCGCCTCTGGGCTAACAACCCCTCAGGCCTGCCACAAGGGCCCCTCCCTGGGCCCCTGGGGAACAGGACCCCCTTGGGGGGCCCTGCCTGCGCCCCCATATCTCCCTTCCCTGGGGTTCTTGGAGTTTCGGCACCGCCGAGGTTGGCCTCACGGGATGCTCTCCAGAGCAGCCGCTTAATCTCCCTGGCCCCAGTTTCCTCCTCTGTCAAAGGGGGACAGAAATAGAAGCTTGGCAGCCCCCCTGAAGAGGGAGAGGGGGAAGGCCCGCCTGGGCCCCCTCACGCTGGTCGCTCAACGCCCCACCTCCACCTCTTACCCCCGGGCTTCTGCTGGGCGGCCGCCCCCTGCCCTTCGCCCAGGGCCTCAGCGGCCCGTGCCTGGCGCCCGGTGGCTGCCCCGGTGGCCTTGCCAAGTGAGTACTGCATGTGGTGTCCTGCACGCCCCTGCGCTGGCCACAGTCCTCACCGTGCGCCCCCCAGGGGCTCCAGGGTTTGAAGATGACAGAAGTCTGAAAAGGAGCTTGGTCTCCGCCCCTGGGGAGGCTGCAGGGTGAAGCGCCCTGGGGGGCGCCACGGGACTCCCGGCCATGCCACCCTAGGCTGACCGCCAGGCAGCAGACCCCCACACCCAGGCCACACACAGCCTCACGCGACCTGCCACCAGCAAAGCC
>NW_004567107.1:1218518-1220725 GCF_000260355.1 Condylura cristata | reverse complement strand
GAAATACACAAATCTCTTTCAACACGGCGGAGGTGAGCGTGGCTCCAGGCGCTTCCAGTGGAGGCCGGTGGTCAGGCGCTGCCGGACGCTGCGGGCTCTGCCCTGCTTCTCACCTGCACAGCCTGGTGCTGGCTCCCCACAGGCCCCTAGAGGGCGAGCCGAGGCTGTGCGGGCAGTGTGGCCTCCCGGGCGTGGCGGACAGCCACTGCTGGCCACCCGTGGCCAGGCCCTGCAGGCGGCAGGCCGGAGAGCTGGTTCCTGGGCTGCAGCGCCGCCCCGGTGCCCCGTGTGCCAGCGGCGCTGACCCAGGGACGAGTGCAGCAGGCAGGGGCGCCCGCCTTCCCCAGGGGTCCCCTCTGCCGCAGCGCCCAGCAGCCCGTGCTGCCAACCTGGTGGGCGCGGGGGGCTGTTTGTACCCCAAGGACCAACGGCGCTTCCCTGTTTACAAGGGGAGCTCGACCTCATCATGTCCTTGCAGGGCGGGGGGAGGGGCGGCAGAACCCCGCTGGCTGCGGGGCAGGGCGCCAGGCCTGGTTCTGTGGACCCCAGGCTGGTTTGCCCAGCGGGGCGGCCGGCCTCCCCGCGGCCTCAAGGGGTGCGTCCCAGCCCCTCCCAGCCTGCTCGCGGTCCCCTGCTCTCAGAGGGCCTCCAGCAGCCTGCCTGTCACCCCAATGTGTGTGCTGCCAGCCCTGGCCCCCACTCCCGCACCTGCTCCCGGCCGTGCCCTCCCCGCCGCCGGACCCCTTGAACCCCGCAGCGCCGGGTCTGGGGCCCTGCTCGCTGGCTCCCTCCATGGGGGGCTGCCCAAGGGTCAGGCAGCAGCAGCAGGCTGGAGGATCCGCGCTGGGCTGCCCAGCGAGGCCAGTGGCCGCGGAGGCGGGCGAGCCTGGCCACCTTCCCTGCGCTGCGCCTCTGGCTTCCAGCCCCTACCTGGCTGCTGAGCTGTCAAGCTGGGCGAGGGAGACCCAGCTGCCCACCCCCCACCCCGTTTATGCGACCCCGCTGCTGCGGGGGCCGCTATCTGCCACTTCCCTCCAGCTGCGCAGCTGCCTCCATCCCCGGCGGCTGCAGAATGTTCTAGCGCCAGGAGCATGGCGGATAGAGCTATTCGCCCCGGCCGACAGGCCCCGGGGCATTTGCCCGCTAGGAAGTGCAGCCGAGCCCCAGCGGGCACTGGGGAGGCCCCACAGGGCCTGGGCCTGGGCGCGGGTCCTTCCTCGTCCTTTCTACAGTTCCCCTGACCTACCCCGCAGGGTGGAGGCGCCTGCACAGGGATGGGCCACCGCGCCTGTCGGAACTATCCAGAAGCAACCACGACCCGCCCCTCTGCCCTGGCCTCCACCGCGGCCCACCTGCCCCACCCGCCGCGCCTGACCCAGCTGGCCGGTGGCCGCCCCTGCGCGGCTCCAAGCCGGCCGCACAGGAAGACAGCTGGAGGCGCCGCAGGCCAGCCTGGCCGCGGCCACTTCCCTGTGAGCTGTTCCTGCGCTGCTTGGGGGTTCAGAGGCCCTGGAGGTGGGGCGGGGGAGGGGGCAGGCGCCACTGGGCTCCCTGGGCAGCCCGGTGGGGGGGCCGACTTGCACTGGCCGCCTGGAGCGGCCCTGGGCACAGCCTGGGCCCCTGGCCCCTGACACTGCCCCTGTCAGCTTTTCTATTTTAGGCTGTCGCTCGTCCTGGAATGCTCCCCTGTGGGAACCCCAGAGGAAGGCTGGGTCTGCGGGGTCTGGGCGCTCCCCTCACTCAGGAGGGGTTTCCGCCAGCCTGGCCCTTCACCCCCTTAAGGTCACCTGTTTCTCAGGGTTCTGTGCTTCCGGTTGAGGGCATTCCTGCCTGGAGACCCGGTCGGGCGGCGCCCAGGGCTTATCCCAGGGGAACAGTTTGCATTCACGGAACCCTGCACTCAGCCCAGAGTGCACCCCAGGACTCAGAGGCAGCGGAGGGAGGGGCGCATAGTGCTTCACTTGGAGAGAAGCTGCCATGCCCCGGGGTGCCGGAAGCTGGGGTCACAGCTCTGTGGAGGGGACCCGGCAGGGAAAGGGGCTCGGGAAGCCTGGTGCTCAGGAGGGAGGCGAGGAGCGCCTGCCCAGCTCAGCCTCACTGGCGCCCCAGCCAGGCCGGCCTCTGTCTAATCTGCCGAAATCAGGTGGGGAGCAGGCTGGCTGTGGAGGCCAGGGAAGCAGGACGGGCTGCAGCCCTCAGCAGTGGCC
>NW_004567107.1:1216814-1218253 GCF_000260355.1 Condylura cristata | reverse complement strand
CGGGCGGCGTGAGGGCACTGCCTGGCTGGGGTGGCCCAAGAGTTTGGGTTGGGACTTTGAGGCAAGCTGGGGCAGGTTCACAAACAGCCCACCGGAAGTGAAACCAGCATTTCACATTCATTCACTCATTCACTGGAGGGTCTTCACCGAGCACCTCTGCACTAGTGAGCAGGCCGTGAGACGGCCCGCCCTGGGCTGAGCCTGGGGCCCTGGAGGAAGCTCAGTACTGGGGACCCTCCTGGCTTCCTGGGAATGAGGAGCTCTGCAGGCCAACCACCAACGTAGGGCGCAGGGCGGCAGCTTAGCAGGCCAACCTGAGTGGCCCCGGACCCAGCTATAGGGGTCAGGGGCTGGGGGAGCTGTGCCCTGGGCCAAGGCCAGGGGAGGAGAGACTGGACAGCAGGAGGCCACTGTCATGTCAATTTCTCCTTCCTGTCCTGGGGAAACGGAGGACAGGGTGGACCAGACAAGCCCCCAGGGTGCAGGGTGCCAGCGGCTCCCTGGAATGGGGCCTCCCTGGAGGGAGGGCTGGGTCCGGCAGCAGCTCCAGGGCCCCTGGGTCCTGGGCACCAGGCCCTGGGCTCCTGCCCCTTCCCTCTCCTGCCTTCGGAGCAGCGTTGAGCCAGGCAGGGGTCGGTGCTCCCTGGGGGGCGGCAGGGAGGTGGGGGGGTGGCGGCAGGGCGTCACCGCCCGCCAGGCACCAGGTGACCAGACTTGGTGTCCACAGGCTGCAGTCCTCTGAAGCGCGGCTGCACTTCAGTGCTCTGCCACTGCAGGCCTTCCCTGGCCCCTGCTGACAAGGCCTCTGGCCTGCTCACCCTGCAGCCACCCCGCCTCGGCCTGCCCAGCCCCCCTTCTGCCTGCCTGCCCAGCCCAAGCTCCACTGTGCGCCCTATGGCCCGACAGGGCCTGGGCCCCCGAGGGCTGTGTGCTCTGGGGTGGGGGTGGGGGGCGGCTCTCGGCCTCTGCTCTTTCCTCATTGTGAAAATAAGAGGCGCCCGCCTGCCGCGTGTGTCCACGTGTGCAGGCGCGAAGGCTGCGTCTCCTCCCACTGGCCTGCCTGAGCCGGGAGCAGCCCTGAGTGGCTCAGCCAGCAGACCCCAGCCCCAGGCACAGCCCAAGCACTGCCACTGGGAGAAACCGGCCTGCTGACGGCCACTGGGAGGAACCCAAGTGGACGCTGGCGGGGCCCTTGGAGGCGTCGGGGACAGGCGGCCAGCAGGGCTGGGGTGGCCGCTCGGCAGGACAGCGCTGGGAACTCCGAGTCCGTGGCACTTATTCACGGCAACAGGCTCGTTTGCGGAAAGTTACTTGTCTGGAAACAACCCCTTTCCAGAATGTTTTCTCCTTCTCTGTACTTTGCTCGTCCCGCTACCTGTGACTGTGCTCGGAGGGCACCTGGGAGACACAAAGGGTTTGGAACTCAGGAGGCAGCGGTG
>NW_004567107.1:1213026-1214514 GCF_000260355.1 Condylura cristata | reverse complement strand
GCCCCGGCTCCCGCGTCCGGCTCACGAGCCCAGGAAACTGCGCTTGGCGGGCAGTTCTGGGGATCCGGGAGGCCCCACCTGGTGGTCAGGTCCCGCCAGCGCCCGGAGGGGCAGGGCGCAGGCCGGGTCGGGGACCTCCTCTCCCGAGCCAGCCCTCTCACCTGGTGTTGGCAGGCAGGCGCCCAGCCCAGCCCCTCCACGTGAGCTGGACCTTGGGGCTGGGAAGAGCCGGTGCCTCAGCGGCCAGTGCCTGGCTTGCTGACCTTCGCCTGCCTGCGGGGCCCTGCGTGCTGTTGGGTTTGGTTTGGGCGGGAGCCGCTAGACACCTGCTGGTGTCCACCTACTGGCATCCCGCGGGTTTGCGGGGCTCCCCATTCCTCCGGGGTCTTCACTTGCAGCCAAGAGTGCTCCTCGGGGACCTGCTGCCCCTTTTCCTGTGTGGACTCGACACCAGCCCCGCCCCCCAGCAGGGGAGCCTCTAGGGTTTGCAGAGGGGCTCACCTGTGGGCCGCCGGCCCCCTGCGGTGTGGGACAGGACCCCCCCCACCCCCTTTCTGTCCGCGGACTCGCCCAGCCAGCGAGCTGAAGGTGGGTCCCTGGGCCACCAGGGGCATGGAGGACCCGCCCCCCGCCGGGTCCACTCACCCTGTGCCGCCTGCCTGTGTGGCCCCCCCCAGGCCCTGCGGCCGCATGTGCTGGTGCATGGCCACTTTCCCCGTGGAGCCTTCCGACCCCCTCGGCTCTGGGGGCGCCTGTATCTCCTGGTGGGACCGGGTCGCGCCTCCCTGCCGGCGTGCTCGGGCTGCTGGTCTCTGGGGTCACCGTGGGGCCACTGGGCAGCTGCGCTGTGGGCAGGAGGCCCCTTTGGGGCGGCGGGCCCTGCTCCCGCATGACCTGGCCCTTGTGTGGCGTCGCGTCCCGGAGCAGCCTGCGCGGCAGCGGGGCCAGGGGAGGGCCTCGACTGGTCAGCGGGGAGCCATCCCTTGGGTGCAGCTGAGGGTCCGCATGGGCCCCAACCCCCCGCGCCCGAAGCTGGGCCCCGACTTGCCCTGAGGTTCCTGCCAGAGGCGGCGCCTGTCTGAGGCCTCCGGAGGACACCGTGGTTCGCCCCCAGCTGCGTCTGCGCCGCCTCTTTCGTGGACTTGGGTGACCGTGGGTCTCGCCCCCGCGTAGGTCTCAGTCGGCGGCGAGAGGCCCCTGCTTCGCGCGTGACCGCCTCGTCCGTGTCCTGCCGCGGGCGCCACAGCCATGGCCTCCGAGGAGAAGAAGCCCGAGACGGAGGCCGCCAGAGCCCAGCCCACCCCGTCGTCCTCGGCCACGCAGAGCAAGGTGCGCCGCCGTCCCCACGGGCCCAGGACACCTCTCGCTCCGCACCCCGCCCTGTCCCACCGTTCCGACGCGTAGGCGGGCTGGGCCGCCCTCCTGTGGGGGCAGCGAGCACATGCGGCTACTGTCGGGCAGCCCTGGCGTGTCTAGCCGAGAGGCGGG
>NW_004567107.1:1211926-1212496 GCF_000260355.1 Condylura cristata | reverse complement strand
GACGGGAAGTTTGAGAAGACCATATCTGGCCACAAGCTGGTAGGTCTGCGCCCTCCCGGTGACCGTCGGCAGGGTGGCTGTGACCCGCCGCCCTGTGCCCTGAGGCGTAGTTAGTGCCTGTCGTGCAGGAAACCTGCCCCTGGGCGTCCTGGCGCCACGGAGCTGCCCTCCGCTGGGGCCTGCGCTCCCGGTGGTCGGCCGGCGCTCTGGGAGGGTCCCCGGCAGACCACCCGACGGGTCTGTGCTGTCTCCCCAGGGGATCTCAGACGTGGCCTGGTCGTCAGACTCCAACCTCCTGGTCTCTGCCTCAGATGACAAGACCCTGAAGATCTGGGACGTGAGCTCGGTGAGGCCTGCCCCTGGCCTGCTCCGCCGGGCGCTGCGAGCTGCCTTCCAGCCGCGGGGGGCGGGGGGGGCGGCCTGGCTGGCTGCGGCTGAGACGGGCGCCTCCCCAGGGCAAGTGTCTGAAGACGCTGAAGGGGCACAGCAACTACGTCTTCTGCTGCAACTTCAACCCGCAGTCCAACCTCATCGTGTCGGGCTCCGTAAGCCGGGCGCCGCCTCGCGGGC
>NW_004567107.1:1209226-1210867 GCF_000260355.1 Condylura cristata | reverse complement strand
CCCGTGTCCCCTCGGCGCCCCACCCCTCACGTGCGTGCTGGGGCCGTCTCCGGCATCGGGCGGCGTCTGCCGCAGCGTCACCCTCGGGTGCTGGCGGACAGCTGGCGGACCTCCTGGCCTGGGTCTGGAGTGGCCTCTGCACTGCCCGTGCTGCGGGCAGGCTGCGGTGCGGGCGGGCACAGAGGGCCTGCGTCCGGAAGGCGGCTCTGCCGCCCAGCAGCCCGGGCCAGGGGGCACTGCAGGGCCAAAGAGTCGGGTCGTGGCTGCGCGTGACCGGGACGCGGCCACCGAGGGGCTGGGGGGCCACGTCACGGTTGCGTGGCTGGCCCTGCCCCTGCAGGCCTGCAGCCTTGGGAGTGAGTCCAGGGGGAGTGAGTGCAGGGGCAGCGACTGCGACCGACTCAGGTTGGCCGCGTGTTCGGTGGCCGCTGGGCTCTCAGTCCTGAGCCTCGCGGGCCCCGCCTGCAGCCGCGGGGAGCTGTGCTCCTGCGTGGCTTTTGGGTCGCCGGGGCCAGGGCAGACCCCGCGTGTCGGTCACAGCTGGTCTCTGGACACGACTGGCGTCTCACGGGTGAGGACCTCCCCACGCCACGCGCCAGGACGTGTCATCTGGTGTGGGGCTGTGGGCACCCGGGGCGGCAGGCCCCGGGGTAGCAACCGACTGGCTCCCCGAGGGCGCGTTACGAGCTGCCACTGCGCGCTCCCGGTCATGGCCCCAGGTGGAGGTGGGGGCCGGCTCCTGGTGCCCAGCGGGACGCACTGTGTGGGGAACAGGCGTGGGGCGGGTGAGGGCGCGCGCGGGACGGCCGCTGTCCCGGGGTCAAGCGTGTGCCAACCATGGCCGCTGCTGGGCGCCTTCCCTGTCTTGTTCCTTTGCCGCTGTGGCCCGAGGTCTTACCCACGTCATGCCGTGGGCCCAGCTCGGGGCTGGGCTGGCCACGTTAGTCGTGTCACCACACTCCATTGAGGGGTCGGAAAGGCCCCACTGGCATCGCGGGGCTGCTTCCCGGGGAGTGGTCATCGCATGACCCTGCTGCTGCTGGAGGCGCTGGCCTGCGTTCGCCTTTGTTGGCCGGAGGGCTCCGGTGTGTCTCGTGCTGTCCAGGCTCTGGCCACAGGTGCGGATGTCCACCCGGCCTCCGTGACAGTGCCTGCCGGCGGGAGCCGTCTGCGGGCCGAAGGTGAGTCTCCCCACCCTCGTCCTAGGTTCACTTCAACCGCGACGGGTCCTTGATCGTTTCGAGCAGCTACGACGGCCTCTGGTAAGGAGCCCGCTCGGCTCAGGGCTCGGGTCGGGGGAGAACCGGCCGGGCGCCACCCTCGGGGCTCGTGGGGTCTGCTGGCCTGCCGTGGCGAGCAGGCGGCGCACAGGGCGAGATGCGAGGCCAGGGAGGGCCCCTGCGTGTAGACTGGCGTGGGCCACCACTCCCGGGCAGCGTGCCCAGAGCGCGGCGTCCTCGGGCCTGTGCGGTCTCGCCCTGCGGTCGGGTTCTCGCCACCTGGGAGCCCAGTGTCCCTCTGGTCAGGGACAGCGCAGGCCTCAACACCAGAGCCCCGGCTGCAGTTGAGAGCCACCGCGTGGGCAGCGTCTGCAGGTGGGCTGTGTGTCCGCGCCCGCCGCCCGCAGCGGGGAGCGTGGCC
>NW_004567107.1:1203383-1204471 GCF_000260355.1 Condylura cristata | reverse complement strand
GCCGTCGCGGGGAGCCCTGGTCCACGTGTGTTCAGAGTCAAAAGTTTTTAATTTTTTATTACAAAGGGTGAATGAAGCTCAATCTATCACGAGTGGTGTTTTCTTCAGTAGTGTCCTGTACCTTTTGCACGTCACCACCGGCGGGCAGTGCCCGGCTCCGGCCAGCCGGCCCGCGGCCCCGTCGTGCTCTCGAGTCTCTGGAGGCCGTGTGCCCGCGACAAGCGGCGGGCCGGGGTGCAGCCGAGCTGGGCCTGACGCGGGCGGACCCCCCCTCTCAGAAGTGTCCTGCCGGGGTCTCGGCACCAGGAGGGAGGATGGCCGGGCTCTGAGGACCCGGAGGCCTGCTGGGGTTGCCCGCTCAGCCAGGGGGCTGTCCCCGCAGGGTGGGTGCTGCCCACTCACTGCCCCATCACCTGTGCCCTGGGCAGCCTGGCACCTTGGGGCTCAGCTGGGCGCAGGCCTCTGCCAGCGGTCACAGTGCTGGGGCTCCCGTCGGGTGGGGGTGGGGCAGCCGCGGTGGGGGGGCCTGGGCAGGTGAGTGGCTGCCCCCAGGGGGGGGGGGGGGGCAGGTGAGTGGCTGCCCCCAGGGGGGGGGTTTCAGGTCACCCCTGGAGTCTGCGGGCCGGGGGTCGGGCTTCTCTGGGGCCAGGCACGGATTGGTGAGTGGGCACCCAGGTGCCGCCTTGAGCCGGGGCCAGCAAAGGCGGCCTCTGGGGAAGCGCCCGTCTCCTGCCCGCCCCGGCCTCCGCGGTGCGGGTCTTGGTACGAGGCTGCAGTTCCAGGTGGGCGGGAGCTGGGGTCCCTGGTGGGATCCTGCTTGGCATGTGGGCGCAGCCGGCCCCGGGGCGGCCTCTGCCCAGCACTGTGTCCGGAATACAGTTTATTTTTTCTATATTTGAATTCTCTGTTGTAGATTTATGTAAAAACATTCTCTTTTTGAAAATAAAGGTTTTCATGTCTTGTAATTTTACCCCATGAGTGTACCTTACTGGCGGCTGGCCCGGGCTCTGGTGCCCCCGTGCCCCCACGTGCGGCGCGGGTGCCAGGCGTCCGCGCAGCCCACCCCAGGGAGGACCCGCTGTGAGACG
>NW_004567107.1:1197597-1198953 GCF_000260355.1 Condylura cristata | reverse complement strand
GCCCACGCCTCTGCCAGGGGTCTGGCGAGAAGGACGCGGGTGGGCACACGCGCGGGGTGATGGGAGGGAGCCACAGGTACTTCACAGCGTCGGGGGGCCGGGGTGGGTCCCGCGGGGTCCGCTGCTTCCCGCCGCCGCTGCTGTGCGCTGGGCTCAGGGCCGGGCGGTGGTTCTGGAATTCAAGATGGGCGCGAGCGCGTTACTGCCCGGCGGGCGGGCAGCCCTGGTGCGGGAGTCCCCACCGCCGGGCAGGAAGCCCTCCTGGGCCGGAAGCGTCACCCCGCGGCCATCCTGACCCCCTCCGCCACAGGCCGCACCCCTGAGGCACCCGAGGGGGCATGGGGGACGCACACGGGGCTCCCCGCGGGCGGGCGCGCGCTTGCGCTCAGGTTCCACCTTACCCGCACCCGGGGTCGGCCGCTCCTGGGGCCCCCTGCTCGCTCACCCGGGCCCCACCCGCCAGGCCTTTCCTTGCTGCAAGTGGCGCTCCAGCCCCCAGAGCCTGCATCCCAGGCGCTCCGGACGCGCCCTCCCGCGGGGTGCCCCGTGGGAAAAATGGAGGAAGGAGGAAGTGCGTTTGGGAACTGCTCAGCGGGACTGTGGGGTTCTCCAGGCGCCCCGTGGAGGAAGAGCCCACGGGGCGCACATCACGGGGTCCTCTCCTCTGCCTCGCCCAGTGGGCGTGGGGTTCAGGTTGGCTCTGGAAGGGAAATAGTGCAGGAGGGAAGAGAGCAGGGAAGGGGGGGTGTTGACAGTCCTGGGGGTCCCAGGTGCACCCCCACCCGGGGTGGGTGCCTCCTGGTGGCGGCTTCTGGGCTTGCAGGCCCCCAGCTTCGCCAAGAGGGCGCCCCAAACCCAGGCCCCGCCTGGCCTCCTCCACACCCCTGCCTGGCCACTCCGGGTCGGGACGCAGGCCCGGGCAGGGCTCCTCTCTCCGGCGGCTTTGGAGAGTTGGAGTTTTCCAGGCCTGGGAGAGGGGGCAGACCCAGGCGGGGCCAAGGCCGGAGGCCAGTCTGGGCCCTCAGATGTGGCCACTGTCCCTGCCCAGGAGCCCCGCTGTGTGGATGGCCGGGTCTGATGGACTCTGAAAATGGCTCTGGCCCCCTGGGCCTGCAGCGCTAACCCCCGGGACACGGGACTCGGCAGGACACTGAGGCCCGAGTCGGACTCCTCCTCTCGGGCAGCCCTGGGCACCATCTGCGGCTTGGTGGGCACAGGGGCGCCTTCACCCACCTCCAGCCCCCGCCTTCTGGCCAGCTGGCTACCCCCACTCCAGGCCTCTGGGAGGCTCTCGGCCGGCCGGGGTGGCAGGAAGTGATTCCCAGGCACAGCAGGGCCCTAGGAGTCCTCGCCTTT
>NW_004567107.1:1195420-1196347 GCF_000260355.1 Condylura cristata | reverse complement strand
GAGGCGCCGGAAGCTCCAGGGCCCCTTCCCAGGGGCATGAGCGCCCAGCACCGGCTCCCTGTGAGGCCCGGGTGGGGGCAGGCCACAAGGTCCAGGCCAGAGGGAGGAGGGGCCAGGGCCGCCCGGATTCGGCACCTCCCTCTGGGCCCTGGCGGACCCTTCACTTCCTGGGCACGCGGTCGTCGAGGGGCGGGCCGGGTCACCCACCTGCCCTCTGCGGGGCGCGAGCGTGGTCTCGGCCTCGAGCCCTGGGTGCCAGGAGCGGAGACAAACCGCTGAGCCATCACCCTGGGGACAGCCTGGCCGTGGAGAGGATGCAGCTGGCGCACGCTGCCCCCCCGCGGGTCCCTCCGCTCTGCGCCCCTCTTCCCAGCTGCGAAACAGAACGTGAAGGGCCCTGCAAGCTGCGGGACCCAGAGCAAGGCCAGGCACTGCGTAAGCTGGCGGAGCCTGAAGACCCGCACCCGGCCCCGGGCCCCCGGAGAGCAGCTGCAGCTTCCCGGGAGGGGAGGGCTGGGCCGGGGGGAGGGCGCAGCACGGGAAGACATGGGCACGCCCAGGGGCATCGGGGGGGGGTCGCCACCGTGCTGCTGGGCGTAGGCTGGAGCTGCCCAGGCCCCTCTGGCCACCACACCCAGGGTGGTGATGCTGCTCTGGGGGTAGAAGTGGGGTGCCTGTTGGAATTTAGGGGTGCGGCTCTGCGCACGCTTGGCGGTGCCTGTGGCCCAGGCCGGAGCATCATGATGCCCCGTGCAGGGGACCCCAGCGCCAAGATGAGGTGCCATCCGGGGCCACCCTTGGCAAGGAGTGGGGTGTCTGTGACCTCTTGCAGTGGCAGCTCGGGCGCCGCTGTCCCCTCCAGGGCTGGCTCTGTGCCAGCCGGGCCCCGGGGTCCTGTAGTGGGCGAGGGTGCAGGACGGTAGGTGG
>NW_004567107.1:1192124-1192935 GCF_000260355.1 Condylura cristata | reverse complement strand
TGCCTGAGACTTCTCGTCGGTGGGGGCTGAGCCCTCCTCCGGCACTGCGGGGCCTGTCCTGCTCCCCACTCTGTCTCTGGGGAGTCCTCACAATGCCCCCCGCCTACACCCCAGCTCTCGTGTGTGTAAATAGATAAATCTTATAAAAAAAAGAAAGAAAACCTGCTTCCACCTTAAACTAGAAAAGGAAGCAAGTTAAATTCAAGGCAAACAGAAGGAAGGAAAAAGCTTGCATGCAGAAGTCAGTGAGCTAGAAAACAGACAGAGGGGACCCAGGAGCCCACGTTTTCTCTGTAGCTCTCAGGGGCGAAGGAGGGGACATCACTACGGATCCCCAGATGTGAGAAACGAGAACAAAACTGTGGCAAACACGTTTAAGCCCATTGGTCCTACAACTTGGGTGGGACAGGTCCACACCTCGAGAAACCCAGGTAGCCAAGAACAGCTGTCCCCACGGATGAAGACCCTGAATTTGGTGTCAGCCCCACCAGCAGCCCCTGCGGACTCCGGGCCTCCCGGCCTTCCGCGGAATCCTACCGCGTGGGAACAACACGGACGCGCACAGTCGCTCCTGGGACAGGAGCCGGCCAAGTGTCGGGCCCGATGCCAACCCTGATGGCAGCCCTCAGGGAAAACGCGCCGGAGAGGAGGCGGAAGCAGTTTTCCGTCAGCGAGCTAGAAAGAGGAGGACGGCTTCATCCCCAGGCAGCTCAGGCTGCACCTGCCGGGGCCCAGCCCGGCGCCTCGCCCTGGGCAGGCCCACAGGGCCGCTGTGCCCCAGTGCTGAGCCAGAGAGCGTGGCCGGGGGCTG
>NW_004567107.1:1190859-1191904 GCF_000260355.1 Condylura cristata | reverse complement strand
GTCTGTGCCCAAAAATGAGTCGTTGGAAATTGAAGCTAGAGAAGCAAAGACATTCCCGTGGCCCCAGGTGTGAAATGCCCGTCGGACAGGCACCGCTGCTGGTCACTGACGGGGGGCGGAAGGGCCAGGCCCGCGGCAGACAGTTCGCGGGGGGCCCAGCACGCTGGCAGTGGGGGTCTACCCCAGCCGCTCCGCAGACTGGGGCGCACATCGGCCCGCTTCCCTCGGAGAGCTGGAGAGCAGATCCAGAGGGCTCCCACGACCTGGATTCAGGGCCTGCCGTAGGGCCATGTGCTCGAGATGGCCCATAATGGACAAGAGCAGGCGGGTGGGGCGGAGGGTGGGGAGCAGAAGTCGACCCCGTGCAGATGGCCGGGCACCGGGAGACCCGCCTCTGACCAGCCCCGCGTGCAGCGGCCAGGCTCACGTGTGGACGCTGTGAACAGCGTCACTGTCTGGCTAGCAGGGAGCACGACCAGAGCAGCGGGGTGCCCTCCCTCAGAAAGAAGCAGCTACCCCTCCTCGGGCCGTAGGCAAAGACCAGCCCCAGAGCGGACTCAGGACTTTGAAATGGAGAAGTGCAGCGTTTGTAGAGGAGCAGGGGGGGCTCTGCTGTGGTCTTGCCCCGTCTCATATCTGACAGCAAAGCACAGACCATGAAGAATGTCATCAGTCAGATCTTATCAAAGTGCAAGCCGGGTCGGCCTGAGAGGCGGTCGGTCGGCGGCGGGAGGGGTCCCAGAGCGCACCTGGTCAGGTGCTTGTCTCCAGGATAAACACTCTCCAAACTCAGCAATACGTTACCCCGTTCAAGAGGACAAGGATTTGGACGCTCCGGCTAACGGCCAGGCACAGGCCCAGCCGAAGCTGGCAGCTGTGTGGTGGGGTCGGCCCGCCCGGGAGGGCTTTTCCCAGGGCCGGAGTGAGTCTTTCCCAATCTGCCCCCGTGGTATGTAGAGCTCAGGTCACTCAAGACCTGTGGGCCTCGGGAGAAACTGTCACCGCTGCTGGAAGAGTGCCGCTGGCCTGGCCTCAGGACAGGGCC
>NW_004567107.1:1185489-1189314 GCF_000260355.1 Condylura cristata | reverse complement strand
GTGTCTTACCAGGGGGCTCTGGGGTGTCCTGTGTCTTACCATGGGGGCTCTGGGGGCCCAGTGTCTTACTATGGGGGCTCTGGGTGCCTCCGTGTCTTACCATGGGGGCTCTGGGGTGTCCCGTGTCTTACCAGGGGGCAGTTACGTGACGGACCGGATTCATCAGACTTAGGGAACCGGTCACCGGAGGACGCGTTTGGCACAGCCGCTTGCCTCCCTGAGCCTGGCTTCGGCACTCGCCTGCGGGTCTGTGGGCCTCGCACGCCATCGGCAAAGACGCTCATTTTCCGCGGCGGTCTTGTGCCTTTTCTGCTAGATTGATTTCTGCGTCCCCGACTGCGCTAGGTGGCTCATTTAAAACTTTCCATTTTTATTCCTCTACCCCCGGCACCTACGAGTAGACCTGGCTGCAGGCGCTGGCTGTCCACCCGGCCGCGAGCTCTCGGCGCTTCTCATTGATCGCCCATTATCTCGGTCCTCTGCACGCCCTCACGTTATCTGTGGAAAATGGATTCATGCCTCCCTTTGCCATCCAGTCCTTTTATTTGTTTCTTTTACCCTTCCAGCACAGGGGAGGGCCGCTGGTGCAGCCTTGGACAGGTCAGCGAGTGGCAAATCCTTGCCTGGTTCTGACCTCAGCCAAGCGTTTCACCGTGGGGCGTGGGGTGGCGCCCCCTTGCCCAGGAAGCCCCTGCACTGGCCGGCGGTTCGCTTGGGCTGGGCTCAGCGGCTGCGGGCTTCCCGGGCTCCCGCCGGCCTTCCTGGTCCAGGGGTGTGGCCGCCCCGCGGGTCCCCAGCGGGAGGCGTCTGGGCCAACCTGCGGCCCCTTCCCAGTTCCCCCCGGTCGTGTCTCGCCCGCCGTTTTGCGCCTCGCGTGCCTGTCTGGTCACTGGGCCGGACTCGGGCGAGGCCAGCGAGGGCTGAGGTGCGGGGTGTGGGGCCCCCGCGCCCCGGCGGCCTCCCTGAGCTCTGCGCCCTGATGCCGGCAGCCGCCCTGGTTCCGTCTGGCGTCTCGCCGGCGCTTCGGGGACGCTGGCTGGCAGGTCCCGCCCCCGGGGTCGGGGGTGCGTGCTGCTTTCGGCCACGTCTGTGCGTCCAGAGCTGCCCTTTCATTGCCGGACACTCGGCGCGGCCTGCGGGCGGGGCAGCGGGCGGGGGTCTCTGTCCTTGACCCGTCTGCTGCCACTGCCCTGTGCGCCGAGGCCCCCGGGGCTTGCCTCGCTGACCGCCCGGCGACGGCTCTGGGCCACTCTAGCACCGCTCAGCTTCTGTTTCTTTCAGGTTTCTGTTTCTTCGGGACTGGCTTGCTTTCTTGGCGCCGGCCGTCTTGTCTGCTGTCACAGCCCAGGCGCACTGGCCAGCGCACTGGCCCCTCGCTGCCTCGGGAGACAGCCGGGCAGGGCAGGCCGCCGCCGAGCCCTCGGTGGCTCCCCGCGCGGGCTCGCCCCGTGTTCTAAGATGGCCGGTGCAGGCAGTGCGCCGCCGCTCTCTGGTTTCCTGGGCCCCTGGTCGGCCCGGCCAGCGCTGACTAGTCTGTCTGTGGCCTGCCCCGGGCGCCCGCCTGCGGGGTCTCTGCGGCTCAGCCCC
Organism: Condylura cristata; assembly: GCF_000260355.1. NCBI lineage: Eukaryota > Metazoa > Chordata > Mammalia > Eulipotyphla > Talpidae > Condylura > Condylura cristata. The sequence goes on along the minus strand of NW_004567107.1, from coordinate 1,187,727 downwards.
TGCCCCGCGGCGGCAGCCTCCTAAGCAACAGGCTCGGCGTGGGGTGTCCCCTCTGCAGGCCGCGTTCCGCTCCCCCGAGCTCAGGGTCCCCCCGCCCCGTGGCGCCTCCGCAGCCCCACCTCCTCCTCACCTCGCCATCCCGGGGCCTCTCTGGTCTCGGCTTCTGTCCTGTGTGTCGTCGGGTGGCTCCTCGCGCTGGGGAGAAAATGCACCCGGGGCTGTTGGGGGCGATGTGCCCGTGGTCCCCCCTTTGGGACTTCTGCCAGGGCCCGTCTCGGCCTCTCCAGTGCAGAACAGACCTGGGGGGCTCACCCCAAATACACAGGCCTTTTAGGGGGTTTTCTGAGGGCAGAACAGCTCGCCAGACCTCACCCGGTGATGGCACAGGCCTGGCTGTGGGTCTGGCCACCTCCTTCCTCCTCCCTGGCCCAGTCCTGCCCTCCTGTGGGCCGGCCGGCGTGGCGGGTGCGAGGCCGGCGCCTGGCCTCTCTCAGGCTGGGAGCCCACTCACCGCCCGGGCCTCTCCACCGGGGGTGCCCCTGCCTCCCTCCCCAGCCAGCGCCAGCGCCAGCGCTCTCAGGCTGGGAGCCCACTCACCGCCCGGGCCTCTCCACCGGGGGTGCCCCTGCCTCCCTCCCCAGCCAGCGCTCCTGCACGCTCGGTCTGTCCTTCGCTTGTGGGCTTCGGGGGTCACTGCCAGCGCCCGGCTCCTTCCTGACACCCCGGGCACTTGTGTCGCCCAGGGGAGCGTCACCCCGCCGCTTTGGCAGGAGGAAGGACGCCGGGCTGCTGTTCCGGAGGCCCCAGCCCTGACGGCGGCCGGGAATGTGCGGGGCCCCAGGGCTCCCCTCGCACTTCCTGTTTAAGATCTTCTGAGTTTATGGAATTTTAGAAACGCTCTGTTAATAAAGGCAGAAGCGACCTTTGACCCCCGCCCCTTTGCATCCTGTAACAGGAAGCCAGTGCTCCCGCCCAGAGGGCCGAGGGGCGACCTGGCTCCATCCTCTGTCTGGACTCGGGCTCCGGGGCCAGAGCCCCGCAGGCCGAGGGCGCAGGCAGCGCCTGGGAGGAGCCGGTGGGCCGCGGGAGGCCCCGGCTGAGAGTTCTACTTACCTCGAAGCACTCAGCCACGCAGAGCCTACTTAGGACCAGAGGAGGGGGCCGCTCCCGCGCCCCTGGCCGTCGCCTTCAGTCCGTGCGGCGGCAGGGCGCTGCTCGCGCCGGGTCGGGGTGATGGGGCCGCGCGCGCCGCCGTCCTGCGTCCTGCGTGTTTCCATGGTGATTTGCATGGACGCGTGTGAACGACACCCTGGAAACATAAGCAGTCGCGGGCTTTGAATTAAGTCCTTGTGTTCTCTCTGCGCTAAAAGTGCATTTCCCATAAAATAATCATGAATAAAATGAGATCACGTTGGCACAGTCGCCAGGAAGCTGATGAGCTGAGCCGCAGAATCGCGGCGGGCCGGCGGCCTCCCCGACGCGGCGGTTGCTAGGCGACCCCGTGACATCGCTCACGCCCGGCGCTGGCTGCGTGTTTACAGCGCGGCCAGGGCTGCCCAGGGCTGCCCTCCCGGAGGACGGCGAGTGCGCGCCAGGCGGCCGGCGGTGGCTCTGTCTGGCCAGGTGCTGGCGGGCGCACGCCCAGGCGTTGGCAGCGGGTGGCGTCCTGGGCGTGCTCGCCCTGCCCTGATCTGGCCAGCGTGCGGGCCGGGGCACGTGTCCACCTGGGGCCCAGGAGTCTGCCAGCGAGGCGGTGTCGGGGGCTTTTCTGGGTGGGCGCGTCCCGGTGGTGGGGTGGTCCCCGCTGGCGTGGCGCCCAGAGCCTATGTGGCCTTGCGGAGTGGAAGCCCGAGGCCCGCGGCCCTGCTCCTGGTCTGGAGGGGCAGTGGACCCCGGGGAGGGTCGGAGGTCACCCCGAGATGCCAGGAGCCTCGGCAGCAGAGGCATGCAGCCTGGTCACCTGGAATCAGGGTCTTTTTTAAAGATGTATTTATTTATGCACACAGAGCTGGGGTGCAGGCCAGAGATGCGGGGGTGAGAGGCTTCACCAGAGACAGTGGGGAGCAGGACAGGCAGATGGATGAAGTCCACTACTGAGGGGGCAGCGGGCCGGTCAGGAGAGGCCTGCCGCGTCCTGGGGTCACCCCAGGTCGGGGTTCGCACTCGTGCTGCGGTGGTGTCCTGAGTCTCATAATGTGCTTCAACCCGCTGCGCCACAGGGGAGGGCCGGAATCAGGG
>NW_004567107.1:1182373-1183687 GCF_000260355.1 Condylura cristata | reverse complement strand
GGGCGTTCATCCTGAGCCAACAGCCCCGGGCACTGCAAACGGCTGACCTGCTGAGGGGAGGCGGGGAGCTCAGTGGGGTGATGGGAGCCCTGGGGGCCTTAGCGACGAGCCTTCGGGGAGCCCTCGGGCGAGCTGGGTCTCCCACACCGGAGGGCAGCTTTGGTGGGAGCTGCGGCTGCGGGCCGTGTGGGTGGGCAGCAGGCGGGCCCGGGGTCCTGCCTGCCGCTGACCTTGCCCGAGTCACTCTCCCGACCCTGTTCTCCTGGGGCGCGGGGAGGCCTGGACGCGTCCACATGGGCTCTGCCCAGCTGCGCCTGCCGGCCGGGCTCTGGGCATGACGTCCAGCGAGGCCACGGCCAGCGCCCCTGGGCCCCTCGCTGTGTTCGTGGGGGAGGCGGCGCACACGGCGGCCAGGCGGGGCTGTGCCATCGACCCTCCTGGAGAGGGGGCGGGGGACCCTCGAGGCTGCGAGGGACGTGGAGTGGGGGTGCGGGAAGGGCAGCTGTGGGGGGCAGGTGCCCAGCCCACCTTTCCGGCCTCGGTGTCCCCATCAGGAAAACGGGGCGAGTGTTCTGGGACTCTCAATCAGACGTGGGGGTGGGGTCCCCGCTGACCGGCTCCTGGGACCGTCCCAGGCGTGCGGCCGGCCCAGCCCTTGGTGCCCAGCGGGCTGGGGACGCCGTCCCTCTGGGCCCTGGGGCTCGCGGGAGCTGCTGTGAGCCGAGAGCCGGGGGCGTGGGCAGCCGGGCCCCAGTCACCCGCCTTCGCTTTCTCTCTGCCGCGGGTGCAGCCGTCCAGAGCGTGGGCGGCGTCCGGAGGCCCGAGGGGCCGTGAGGCTCCGGAGGGTCCCTCTGGGCCTGCTTGTGGCAGGTGAGAGGTCGAAGGGGGGTGAGGCGAAGGCCGATGCCAGGGCCACGGCAGCCCCCCACCGGCCTCCCCCCCCCACCCGGTAGTCACAGGCTGCGGCGCAGAGGCGGGACGCTGAGGGTTCGGTGCGCGGCAGCGGGAGGACGGGGCCCTGGCCAGGCTGGGCTCCCCCCAGGCTTCCCCAGGCTGCCAGTCCCAGGAGAGAGGCGGGGAGCAGGCGGGACCCCCAGGGCAGCCAGAGAGAGCGGTGGCCCAGGGCCTTGCAGGCGACCCTCTGCGGGCCCTGGCTGTCAGCTCCAGCAGGCAGAGCGGCCTCGGTTGTGGCCCGTGGGGGGAGGGGCTGGGGGGGCTGCCTGGTTCAAGGCTGGGTTTGCGCCCTCACTGAGCCACACTGCCCGTCTCGCATTGCACTTGCATGAGTTTGTGAGGAGAGGCTGGAGCCTCAGG
>NW_004567107.1:1179924-1181258 GCF_000260355.1 Condylura cristata | reverse complement strand
GTCCCTCTGCGGAACAAAGGGAGGCGTGCGGGGCCAGCGGCAGAGGGACGGGCCTCTGAGGCCCTGAGCTCGCGCTGGGGGCGCACTGTCCACTCCCTCCCCTCCCGCCGGGAGGGCCCGGCCCGGGTGGGGTTGTGGGGGCGCAGTGGGGGTCGCAGCACAGGGCAGATGCGGTCTGTAAAAGGCCCAGGACCCAGGGGTCAGATGCGCCTCGCGGGGGCGGGCACACCCCTCCGGGGGGGCTGTTCTGGGCGAAGCAACAGCCAGAGTCCCCCCCCCCCGATACCCTTCCGCTGTGGGTCGGGTAAAAGGCCAGCACCTGCGAGGAGCCCCCAGAGTGGGGGCCCCGGGGGCCGGCTGCCCCGCCGTCTGGTTGAAGCCACAGAGGCAGGAGCAGGTGGTCACTGCGGGGGCAGGCGGTGGGGCTGGCCCCGCCCTGATGAGGAAGCACCCGTCAGGGCTCAGGGGAAGGGGCTCCCTGCGCAGACCCACACGGGACGGCGCGGGGGGGCTCTCCGCGACCCTCCGAGGCCGGAGGGGTGGGGCGGCCCCGGCCTAGGGGCTACGCACCCAGCAGGCCTCCCCTGGCCGGAGCTGGGGACAGGACCCCAGTAGGGACGTGCCTCCTGCCAAACTGATGCCCGGGGGCGTCCCAGCAGGGGCAGCACCAGAGAGGTGGGGCAGGAGGGACTCGCCCCCCGCTGGGGAGTAGCGGGCTCCCTCCTACTCCTTTGTGACAGCGGCTGGGGGCTCCCCTCTTCCCGCAGGCCAGAGGGCTCCACCCCAGCCCTGCCGCCCCCCGGTACCCCACCAGGCACCCCAAGCGCCCCTGGAGGAGGCACTGTGGGCTGTCTGTCCCAGGTGACCTCACCCCGAGTGAGGCCCCGAGGGCCAGAGCCCAGCGGCCCAGAGGGCGTGGCAGAGGGCGTGGCGGCCTGGGGGGGGTGCAGGGGCGGGAGAGGCCGGCCAGGGCCCTGGCCAGGGGGGTAAAGCCCCCACGCCGCCGCCACCCCCGCTCTCCGAGTAGCGCCCACTGCAACCAGGGGTGTGGCCTTGGGGCGCGGCTCACGTGCCCCCGGCTGTGGACGTCGCCCCCGGGCCCCCTCCCCGGAGCCCTGTGCCCCCCACTCCAGCACTGTGAGGGCTTTCTACATCAGACTCGGTGCCACAGCCCGTGACAGCAAGGTCACTGCGGCCCCCTCGGCCCCGCCGCGAGCTGCGGACGCGGCCCTGCCGCTCCGCTGGCGGGCAGAAGATGCCCAACTTCACAGCGACCGGAGCAGCTCACACCGAAGCCGGCACGCTGCAGGCTGGCAAAGGAGGCCGAGGACAGG
>NW_004567107.1:1178538-1179399 GCF_000260355.1 Condylura cristata | reverse complement strand
AGTCCCGGCTTCGGCCCCCGGGGGCCTCCGCACAGAAGGGGTTCCCCGCACTGTGAGTGCAGAGACCAAACGCCAGGGCTGCTGTATTTTGGGGCTCTCCGGGAACGCAGATACAAGAGCGAGTCCAGGAGCGGTCGGCCTGAGGGAAGCGGGCGGCCTTCTTCCCCGCCCGCTCGCCGCTCGCCCGCTCGCCTGCTGTGATTTGATTATTCCGAGCCACAGTGCACTGAACCTCTCCCGGGAGGCTGCCACTGCTTTCTTGGGGGGCGGGGGGCGAGGAAGGAGGCCTTCGGGGTTGATGGAGGCCTTCGGAGGTGACGGGCCAGGCATGGAGTTGGGGGGGGCGAGGCATAGAGGCCTGAAGAGACCCTTGATCTCTTAAGACTCATGGACAGGCGGATGGAGGGAGCCGAGCAGGCCTGCGGGGTCAGTGTCTTCTCCCTATTTGTGCCTGGGAAAGACCATGAAGTGGACCCAGCTCCGGGGTGGACCCAGCAGAGCGTCAGACCCAGGTCGGGGTCACCGGGTGGCCTCTGCTCCAGGCCAGCCGCCCTGCGCTCAGACGGGCACGTGCCGGCTCAGCCAGACCAGGTGCTGGAGAGGTGTCGGGGCCGGGGCTCCTGCAGTGGGGGGCCCAGGGCAGGGGCTGCTATGCTCAGAGGCGGCTGCAACCTGGGGTAGGCTTCACAGGGGGCCCTCTGCTGAGCCCCAGATGGGGTGCCGGGGCCAGCATGGGGTTTCCTGGCCACGCAGGCCCTCCGTCCAGCCCCTTTCAGTAACCGGCATCTCAGGAGGGCCGGGGTGGCCAGTGCTGGAGGGAGCCCGGCCCCCAGCTCCTGAGGGGCGCCCCGGCACGTGGCC
>NW_004567107.1:1177437-1177963 GCF_000260355.1 Condylura cristata | reverse complement strand
CTGGTGCCCAGCTGGCACCCGTGCCGCGCTCGGGCAGGCTTGCGTCCACGCGGCCTTCTGTCCCGCGCCGTCCAGGAATTTTCTCGGGTCTGACCTGGCCCAGCCCACAGCGGAGGCCAGGCCGGGCTTGCAGCTCAGGCTCCGGCTGCCGGCCCAGGGCTGCGCCGCCGCTCCCGCCCCACAGACTGGACGCTCGCGGGGGCCGCGGGAGCCCCGACTTCACGGGCAGCTGTAGGAGCTTCCCTCTTCAAAATGATTATTCGGGAGGTGAGAGTCACACCCTGCGGATAACTGAAGGTGCCTCTGCGGGCGTGGGCATTCTTGCCCGTGGCCCCGGGACGTTGACACACCCCGGCGACCCCTGCCCAGCCCTGGCCGCCACGACCGTCCTGTCCCTGGACAGGGCCGTACCCTGAGGACAGTCACGCAGTGGCCGGCCCCGCGGCCTCCCCCATGGCCACGGCGTCCGAGCCGCGGGTTCCTGCCTTCCCACGGCTGCGTCGCGCCACGGCACCTGAGCACCTCC
>NW_004567107.1:1172364-1173023 GCF_000260355.1 Condylura cristata | reverse complement strand
GCTCCCATGCTGCACCCTGCATCCTGCCACCCCGTCTGCCCCACTCCCCACCTCCTGCACCCCCCATCCCCCACCTGGCACCCCTCCAGGTCCCCCCACACAGGCGGAGGGGAGGCCCCGCCTCCTGCCCCCGGCTGCGTCCCGGCCCACACACCTCTGCCGCCCGCCGGTTCCCGCCTCACCGCCTCCCCGGCAGGGGTCCCTTCCTGTCTGGCTCCCCCGTGGGCTGGCAGCCTTTGGGGACAGCTGCGGGCCTGATTCCGGGCCCCTCCCTGGCCCGTGGCCCTGGCACAGTGGGGGGCCGCTCTCGGGGGTGGGCCTGCGGCCAGGGCAGCCCAGGGAGGCCGTGAGGGGCGCAGCCTGGCCCCGGGGTGGCACCTTCCAGGCGTCGCCCGCCGGGCCCCTCCCTGTCCTGTCTGGGGCGTTCACACGCCGGCAGGACCCAGGCAGTGCAGGACGCCGGGGTGGGGGTGCCCAGAGGGCACCCACAGGGCAGGGCTGGCCCGGGCAGCTCGGCTGACCGCCCCACGCCGCCCGCCTGGGGTTCGTGGCGGCCGAACAGACGGGCGGCGTCTCCCTGCAGCCTGGCATGCGGGAGAGCGGGCTCATCTGTCCTGTGGCTGCCGAGCGTTGGTACCTGGCGGCCCAGCCGGCCGGGA
>NW_004567107.1:1167639-1169764 GCF_000260355.1 Condylura cristata | reverse complement strand
CCCAGGCCCAGCCCAGCCCCAGCCCCAGCCCAGCCTAGCCCAGCCCAGCCCAGCCCCAGCCCTGAGACCTCCCCTCGGTGACCCCAGACCTGTCTCCCAGGTCCTGCTGCCCGTGGCTCTGGCCAGTTCGTCACGGGTCTAGTTGGTGCCTGTGGCCACATATGTGACCTCCAGCAGTGAAGGCCAAATGCACCTGCGAGGTCTGAGGGGCTCGCTAGGGCTCACGCCACCAGGGACAGGCGAGAGCTGGGGGCCAGCCACCCCAGAAGCCAGGGTGGGCGGGAGACCGGCTGAGGGCCCGGCAGCTGCCAGAGGGCTGAGCCGCCTGCAGCCAGGGCCGAAGGGGCCTGTGGCCACGGGAGGCTGCTGCCCAGGAGAGAAGCCGCCTCGGCCCCGCTTCTGGCCGGGGGACGTGGCTCAGGCAGACGGTGCTTGGTCTCTGCTGTGGGGTCCTGCAAGGCCGTGGGTGTGCCTGGGACTGCGCCCCGGACTGCAGGGTCAGCCTGCCGGGCGGCCGGCTCTAGCCACCACTGGCTGTGAGGCCTCGGCCCCAGCCGCCCCTCTAGGCCCCTGACCAAGGTCCTCTCCATAGAGCCTGCTGTCAGGGCCTCCCTGTGGCAGCGGTCAGAGCGTAGCTCTGTGAAGCTGCCCACAGCTGCTGCCGCGCGAGGTCCATTCCCGGCCAGGGAGGACCCCAGGGCGCGGCGGACCTCTCCTGACCCGCCGCCGCTCCCCTCAGCAGTGTGCTTCGTCCATCTGCCTGTTCTGCTCCCCGCTCTGTCTCTGGGGAGTCCTCTCACCGCCTCCGCACCTCTGGCCTGCACCCCAGCTCTGTGTGCACAAATAAATAAATGAATAAGACATGGGACAGCCCCCCCGGCCATGCCCAGCTGCGAGCCTGGCCAGAGGCAGGCCCGAGACAACGCTGTGCCCAGCAGGTCCCCGCCCGTCTGGCGCTGCCCTTCCCCTCCCGCCGCAGCAGGACGGCCTCTTGCGCTCCTGACCGCTGGGCTCCCGGATGCGGCTGCAGGCCGGGCCGGCTGCCAGCTCCAGACCCGCGCCCCACGCTTCTGGGGAGGCCCCTAAACAGGCCGCTCCGGGCTGCCGGCCAGCCCCTGCGAGAGTGAGGCAGGGAGGCCGGTCGGGTCCTTGGGTCTCTGGGGTGTGGGGGCCCTAGCTGTCACCCCTCCAGCTGCGCCACCTTCCCGGGCCCTGGAGGCCCGGCTGTCCACTGCCTGTCCCTCCGCCCAGGCGAGGCCCCTCCCTGTGCCCCTGTCGCCCGGCCCGCCCAGCCCCTGGCGCCTACTCTGGCCTGGACACTTGATGTCACCGCCTGTCCCTGACCTGGGTCCGGGGGTAACTTTCCAGGGTGTCCAGATGCCAGGCCAGGCCGCTCTGCTGGACGAGCACATTCGGGCTCGTGCATGCCGGCTCAGGACCTTGGCCTCTGTCGGCCCTCGTGGCTGGAGCAGAGGGCAGAGGCCATGGTCAGCGGCTGGGTCCAGGGCCAGGGGCTCGGGCTCCAGCCACCCAGGGAGCTGCCTTCCCAGGGTGGGCGGGGCCAGGGGCTCAGGGGAAGGGTGCGGGGCAGAGGCGCGAGTCGGGGCGCCGCCGGCCTGAGCAGGGCCTGGGACCCGGGCCAACCTCTGGCGCACTGGGCTTGGCGTGGGCACCCCAGGGCGGGCCCCGCCCGCCGAGCCTGGCTTCAGCCCCCAGGGCTGGGGGTGCCTCTCTGCCAGGCCCCGTGGCTGTGCTCCCCACCGCGGTATCCCAGCCCCTCGGGGTTCGGGGTCCAGGGACAGACTTGTGTCTGGTGCAGAGAACTGAGTTGCGGTGGGGTGCCCCACTTCCCACGTCTGGGGGGCTCCTGGGCGTCCCCATTGCCTCTTCGCAGACCCCCGCCCCCGCGTCCAGGGCCCAGGGCCCCCGGAGCTGCGTGCCAGGAGCGCCGGGCACTCTGGGAGGGGCGGGGGGTGCCAGCGCCCCACGTGACCCCGGGGCGGGGCAGCGGGTTTCCAGCGGTGCCGCGGAGGTGTGAGGGTGGGGCAGGAGGGCGCCCCTCTTAGATGCAAACTGTTTGGTTTCCAAGGGACCGAGTCTCTGTGACAGAAGAAAAACAGGTTTG
>NW_004567107.1:1163721-1164624 GCF_000260355.1 Condylura cristata | reverse complement strand
CGGGCGCCTGGCAGCGGGTCAGCTGTTCCAGAGGGGGCCTGGGCGGTGCTTGTGGAGATTTACGGCCTCCCCGGGCCTCATCGCCTCGAATCTTCTTAACTGCTGCGCTAAACGGCGCCAAGACCTGAGCCCGCCAGCCCTCCCCGCCCGCTGGCAGCCGACTGGGCCGGAGGGACAGAGAGCTTGGCCTTGACCCTGCTGCTGGGCCCCTCCTGGGCTGGAAGGCTCCAGGGGACCCACCTGCAGCCGAGGCTGGGGGGCTCCCGTCTAACGGGGAAGGGGTGACGCTCGGAGGCGTGGGGGCCAGCGGGTCCCCTCTTCTGCCAGGCTCTGGGCCCTGCCTTCCCGTGCCCACTGGGTGGCCGGTGGGGGGCCCGCCTCTCACCCTTCTGGGCTCCCCGGTGGCCAGGGCTCCCACAGCCCGAGCATGAGGCCGTGGGAGACCTTGGGAGGGGCAGGCGGGCGCACCCCGCACAGCGGAGTCAGGCCCTCCAGGACCTCCATGCAGGGATGGGGGCACCTCGAGGCCGAAGCCCTCCCCCAGAGGCCGGAGCAGAGCACTGGTCCAGTGGGTAGGGCCCTGGGGGCCACTCCCTGCCGGGCAGAGCCCCACCCCGGCACAGCCGGGTGCCCTGCCGGCCACGCTGCCCAGCGGCCTCAGACCTCTCCTGCTGCTGAAACTGCTGGTTCCCAGGGAGCAGCGGCCACCCCACCTCCAGATGGCAGGGATGGGCACCTGTCCTGCCGCCCCCATGCCCGCCCCTGCGCCAGGTGGACCTCGCTCTGGAGGGCTGCACGGAGCCACAGCTGGCAGGGAAGGCACCGGGTAAACGTGGCAGGGGGGGCTGCAGCAGTGTGGGCGGCCTGTGACCGGCCAGACTGACTGTGAAGCACTGTTAGCTC
>NW_004567107.1:1161051-1162288 GCF_000260355.1 Condylura cristata | reverse complement strand
GACGCCCCAGGAAAGGGCGGTGAGCCGGCCGGGGCCTCTCCCAGGGCTGTGGACAGGCCTCCCGGCCAGGGGCCCTCCCAGGGGCCCTCTCCCCCCGCCCCCCAGGCCCCTCCCCACCCTCCCCAAGGTGGTGCGGCTTCCCACACTGGCACACTGCCTGCCCGAAGGCGCCCGGGCCTGGCAGGGGGAGGCGGCAGGCAGGGCGCCCAGCTTTCAGGGAGAGGGTGCAGCGGAGGGGTGGGGAGGGCCCGAGGGAGGGGCCCCGAGTTTCCTCGAAACCTGACTCACCAGTCTCAGAATCTTGGGCTGAACTTGGACTAGGGGTCAGGGCCCCTCGGGTAGGGCCGTCCCCACCCTGGGGAGGTGCAGGAGGGGCGTGTGGGGGCCACGCCGGGGCCAGGGCCCGAGTGGGAGGGGTGCTCTCAAAAGCGGGCCCACAAGGGCTGGGCCCAGGGGCCTGGGGGCGCGGGGCTCCCTGGAATCCTGGTCTGTGACGGCCCCAGAAGAGTGAGCAGCGGCCGGGCTCCGGGGCCGGGCCAGGGGGTGCTGTGCGCTCCACCCATGGTGGTGGCCGGCCACGCTGGGCGACACCACGGGAACAGCCAGAGGCGACCAATCCCACCGCGGGGCACAGGCCTTAGGGGTGCGGACGGGCTCCCTTTGGGGTCGGGGGTGGGCGCGGAGGGGACTGGGGCTCCGGCGTTTCTGGGCTCTCGCCTCAGTAGGGTCCTGCAGCGGGTGCTCTGTGCTGGCCCCGACTCCCGAGTGGGGCGCACGTGGGTCTGAGCAAGGCCACGCTGCAGGGGCGGCCCCGGGGTGGGCGGCCCCCAGGGCGACACGGCCCTCGGCCAGCCAAGGCCTCCCCCGGCCGGAAGCCTCCGTGGGGGCTGAGCGTGGGGCAGCGACCACCCGCAGAGGCGGCCAGTGGGGCAACGGAGCCCCGGAAGGGGGGCCGCTCCCCAACCCCTCCAGCCAGCTGGTGTGTGGGGCAGACGGAGCCCTGGTTACCGCGGGAGCGTGGGGAGAGGCCCCCACGCAGCCGGCCGGGGTTGGGGAGCCCCCAGTGCGGAGCAGCGCCCGCGGGCTGGCCCAGCGGCCTCCACAGCAGGCCGGTCTCCAGAGGGGAGGCTGTGAATGTCCGGCGCTGCCTGACAGTGCCCGTCTGACCCGGGCGTCTGAGGGGGAAACGCTGCTGCTCTGCCGTCCACTCGCCGCGGCCAGCGGAGGGAGAGCCCCG
>NW_004567107.1:1159117-1160381 GCF_000260355.1 Condylura cristata | reverse complement strand
GCAAAGGCGGCCACGCGGCCGTTGCCTGAGGTCACCTCGCCGCCCAGCCCAGCCCCATCTACCCTAGGCAGAGTCCCGTGTCCAGCGTCCACCGGGGTCCATCCAGTGCCCTCATCCCCATCCTGGAGGGCACTTCCTCGCCTCCCCCTCCACCTGCTGTCCAACCCCGCTGCCCGCCCGGCCCCCATTCCCACTGCCCACGTGGAGCCCAGTCCAGAGGGGGCATCTCGGGGCAGCCCCTGAAGGTGGAGCCCGACTGCCCGCTCAGGACCGGGCACCGGCAGCACCTGCCGGCAGCTGCGTCTGGGCACCGGGCCCCTCCGGTGCACCTGCCCCAGGCCTCGGCCGGAGACCTCGGCACAGACAGCCGGCCAGACAGCTGGACAGACGGCCGGGTAGCCGACCGGCCTGCGGTGGGGCGTGTCCAGGTGCCTCAGGACGTCCTGAGACTTGCGGGCACACGTGGCTCTGTTGGGGCGAGGGGCCACCGCACCCCACGCCCCGCCGCCCTCTGTGGGGCCCCCTGCAGCCGCTCCTGTCGGGCAGCGCCCGCCCCACCTGCACGGGGCCAGGCGTGACCGACGGGGGGACAGGCCTCCTCCTCCTCCGCTGGCCTCCGGCAGGGCGGCTGCTGGCGCCTGGCACCACGGCCAGCCTGGCCACGCGGCTCGGAGCCATCAGTGAAGTGGCTCCGTGGCCGGGCCGAGCGGCCACAGAGGGGGGCTGCAGCTCAGACTCGCTGTCCATTTGCCCCCGCCCGGCCAGCGGCTGCCCGGAGCCCGGGGGTTGGGTCGGGTCGCCCACGACGCCAAGCCCAGGCCCAGCCCCCCGGATCTAGCCGGGGCCCGCTGCCCGCCCTTCCCTCGGACGCCAGGCAGAGACACTCTGACCAGCAGCCTGGCTCTGGGGAGCCCGCGGGGCTGGGGAGCGCCGGGAGCCTGCACTCGAGAGCGGTGGGGCCCCAAGGCCGCATGAGCACCCCAGCCTGGGGCAGCTCTCCCGGAGGCCCAGCCCCCCACCCCGGGTCTGGGGGCGGCGCCCTGCTCATCAGGGCCCGCAAGAGCCCGCGGGCTGCTCAGCGACTTGGCCAGGGCCGGGCCGGGCCACGTGTGACTCTGGGCAGCTCCTCTGCCCTGGAGCGGCCACGCGCCTGCCCCCAAGGTTGGGAGAGCCCGGGACAGTGCCCAGCACACAGCCTCTCCGCGGGCGGCTGCTGCGGGCGGGGCGGCCGTGTGGGGTGGTCCGTGGCACCCTGCCACCGCGC
>NW_004567107.1:1156851-1158653 GCF_000260355.1 Condylura cristata | reverse complement strand
CTGCCCCCAGCGGGGCAGGGCACAGGCCCCATCAATCGCCCGAGGCCGCAGCTGCCTGCAAACACGCCAGCCCGCAGCCCCCCAGCCTGCGCCCCACCCCGGGCCGCACACGGCTGTCTTCCAGGTGAACATTCCTTAGAAAAATGAGTTCATTATCACCTTCAGCGGGAGCGGGGAGGGCGGCCCGGAGGGGCGCGGGCGGACACCACCCTCTGCGGCCGGCAGCTGGGCCCTGGGCCACGGAGGCGGGGACCCCCTTCCTGCCGGCCTGACCAGGGAGACAGATGTGTGCGCCCAGGGGCTGGTCGGATATCGCATTATGATAACAAATCACCCGCCGATTGGAACTTAATTACGGCTCTTCTATCTTGGTGCGGTCACGCACCTGGGCCCCAGCCCTGGGCGCTCCGCGAGGAGGCCAGCCCGCGCCCTGGGGACGCCACGCCACCCCTCCCCCTCTGCAGCAGCGAGACAAAGGGGCTTCTCCTGCCCAGAAGCAGAGTGGGGGTCTGCCCTGCCCCTCCCACACAACCCAGGAGGGGCACCCTGGCCCGGCTAGGCAGGGCAGAGGTGGGGCCCGACCCCTGGGCAGCCGCCGCCCTGGCAGGGGGGCCTCCGTCCAGGGCCGCCGCCGGGGGCTGGCTTTCTGGCGGGAAGTGGGCTTGGGGGCCCCGAGATGGGGCGGGAGCCCTCATCACCCCCTGTGGGGGGCAAACGCTTCCTGTGGGCTTTTCTGCTTTGATTTTAGAGCTTTAGAAATTGCCCTTGGAAGCAACGACAGCGGCTCGCTCTGGGGCGTGGGCTTGCTGCCGGGCGGCCTCCCCAGCCCCAGGACAGGCAGATCCTGGCCGCGCTGGCCGCGGGCTTCCTCCATGCCCGGGTCCCGGCTTGGGCAGCTCCTGGCGCTTTCCCGGCCCTGCTGTGCCAGGCCCCTAGGGGGCGACTCAGCGTGCGGGGCCCTGACCAAGGGGCCTGGGCCTGGCCTCGCCGCTCCAGCCGGCCTCCAGGGCCGGCCGGTGGCCGCACTGCCCGGGAGAGGAGCAGGGAGAGGACGCCTGCCCCGCAGGGCCTCAGGGCGGCTGGGGCAGGGGCCGGACCCCAGCCTGCTTGAAGGCGGCCGTCTTGCCCGTCTGGCTCGGGGCAGGGCTTCCGGGAGGACACTGCTGGGACGGCTTCGGGGGACCCTCGGTGGGCCGGGGCTGCTGCCCCGTGTCCATGCTGCCTGGTGACCGCTGAGGCGTCCTGAGCCGGGGGCCTGCTGTGTGGCCGCGCCTGACCAGGTGCGGGCTGAGGGAGAAGGGGCAGATGTTTGGGGTGGAGAGAGCGGCCCCCACAGCAGGCCAGGGCAGGGTGGACTACTCCGGCGGGACTGGGCTGGGGTCCCTCATCCTTGGGGCTCGGCTCTTTGGGGTTCCTTTGGCCCCCACCAGCCCTGAGGCGTGGGGAGGGCCGCTCTGGGGGTGCCTGAGGTCCTGGGGCCCGTGTGGTGCCGTCCCTCCCTGCTGCAGCTCTGGGGTCTGGGTGGACACCTCTCCACGCTGCCAAGGCCAGGCGGGCCCGGCGAGCGTGTTCAGAGAGGGGCTGGCCGCTGAGTCAGCGAGGGTGAGCTGTCAGCGGCGCCGGTGGCCAGCGCTGTGAGCCATGTCATTGCTTTGGGGACCAGGAGGGGCGGGTTGGGCCTCCGGCTTCCACCCAGTTCCCGGCAGGGCTTGGACGGTGCTGTGCAGCCAGGGAGGGGCGGGCGTGGGCCCGCGTGGGCCTCGGGGGTGCATGGGGGGTGGGCGTGGGCCCGTGTGGGCCTC
>NW_004567107.1:1154301-1154859 GCF_000260355.1 Condylura cristata | reverse complement strand
CGGGGCCCGGTGGTGGGGCCAATGCAGGCCACGGGGCTTCCGGTCACCTCACCTCTGTGGCCTCAGCGCCCCACTCTGCCCTGGAGGCCTGGCGGGGGGGCAGCGGGCCGGCACGGGCTGGGCAAGGGGCAGCAGAGGGGCTGTGGGCCCCAAGGCGCTCCCGGGGAGAGAGGGTGTCTCCCCTGCTCTGAGCCTCGCCTGTGGGGGTCAGTGAGGTCTCCTGTGGCCGCCCAGCCCCACCCGCCCCGGGCCTTCCCCCAGCCAGACTTGGGGTCTGGTCCCGGCCCGCCTCTGGCCACGCTGGCAGTCCCTCCGGCCTTGCCCTGGTCTCCTGGCTGACTCGCCTGGCGCCCCTCGGTGCCCCTCACCTGGGCGTGGGGGGGTCGGTGTTCTGGGGGGCTCGCCGTGGGCCCCTCGCCCTTCCTGGGTCCCCTCGGGCCTCCGGGCCTGGGCTGTGGCGGGCCCCGGGGTGCACGGCACCGAGGGTGGGGTGCTGAACCCCGCAGAGATCCATTTTCCACCTCCTGAGAAACTTCCAGACGAGCTTCCCCAGCGCTG
>NW_004567107.1:1148676-1149610 GCF_000260355.1 Condylura cristata | reverse complement strand
GCAGTGACGCCCCGGCGTTGGTGATGTGGCGCAGGGCCGGGCCGGGCCGGTGATCGTCAGCTCCCTTCTGGCTCCTATAGCCCAGCCGCAGCCTTGCTGGAGGGGCCGCCAAGGGCCTTCCCCACTGAGTGGCCACGTCCCTCTGCCCAAGAACCGGACCTGAATGCAGGGAGCGTGGCCACAGGCCGTCCACCACGCCCTCCCAAGCCTAGCTCCGATGAAGCCTTGCAGCGCCCCCACCCCGCCATGGGGCATCCTGGCACCGCCAAGCTGTGACATCAGGAGTCCCCGAGCACACCGGCTGGAGGCCTCTGCGTGGGCGCCGGGAAGACGGTCCCCGCTGGCCACGCTGTGGAGAACAGCCTCGCTGACTCCCGGTCAGCAAGCCCAGCCAGGCCCACCTGGCCAGGGGCCGGTGCCTGCGGGGTGCCTGCCTGCACCTTTGTGAAAGGCCACAGCTGGTGGCTGGGAGCCCCAGGGCTGGGCCGGTGCCTGGCGGGGGGTGGGGGTGGGGGGAGTGGCAGGAGCCCCACGGCTCCGGGGCGCCCCCAGAGGCTGCCCGGCCTTGCCTCTCCCAGCAGAGGGCGGCCAGTGGCTTGTCAGCCCGGAGGGCAGGCCTGTTCTGGCCTGGGGGCTCGAGCGCTAACGGTCTCACGAAGGAGCCGCCACGGCCTGTGCCTCTGGGCTGGGGCCGCGGCCACGGGGCGCCCCCCCAGGGTGAGGGCGCTGGCCCGGGGTCAGACCTTTGTGCCTTCCTGACAGACGCTCTGAGCCGTCAGGTCCCTGCAGGCGCCGCTCTCGCCGCACCTGCGCTCTCTGGGGCCCCTGGGGGGCTGCAGCTGCCTTGGGGGTGCCCTGGAGCAGCCCCTGTGGTCCCGTGCCGGCCTGCGGTGGGATTCTGGTGCGTGCCCAGCCCCTCTGGGAAGTGCCCTGG
>NW_004567107.1:1146631-1147616 GCF_000260355.1 Condylura cristata | reverse complement strand
GCGGGCCCTCTGCAGCGGGGTTCCTCGGCTGCTTCTCTGCGACCAGCCTCCTGTGGCCCCTCGCCCCCACGCCCCGCACCCGCCCTGCGCCCTGATCCGCCGCTGGCTTCGGGGGCCTCCGGCGCCTGCCCCCGCTTTGCTGCCTGAATCCCTCACACTGCTCGCGGGAGAGGCGCCTCTCCAGGTGGCTGACAGGATTCGGGTGTGGCTGGACCGGGCAGACCCTGCCCTCCGCCAGTGGACACTGGGCAGTGCCTGCCCAGTGCCGTCAGTGACGCTGCGGCAGCTGCTACCGGGCAGGCTCCTGAGCAGGGCTGCGTGCACGAGGGCACTCTGGGGCCGGCGGTCAGCACAGACCGCTGTCCTCCACAGCTGCCGGCTCCCTCCCGCCCACAGAGCCAGCGGGCCGTTCTCTCCCGCGGCCTCGGCCTCCCGTGGCGCCTGCAGGCGGCTCTCAGCAGGTCCACCCCCGGGCAGGCAGTGGACTCTGGCCCCAGCACGGACCCTCAGGGCATCAGGCATGTTCTCGCCTTCGTGGGCCCCACCCCGCACTGCCGCCTGGCCTCCCTCCCTCCCTCCCTCGGGCTTCTGCTTCCTCTGGACCCCCGTGGGTGGGGGGCAGGCAGCCCCAGAGAGCGTTCTGGAATCACACAGCCATGGGGGGGCGGAAACTGAGGCTGCCCGAGCCTGGGCCCAGCAACCCGAGGGGCAGCCTGCCGGGAAGACGGCCTTCCCCGGGCAGGGCTCGGGGCCTGGCGTGCGGTCAAGACCTGCCCCGTGCCGGGCTCAGGGCCCCGGTCAGCTCCCGGCCGGCCCGTGGCCACCCAGCCCGCCCTTCTCCCCGCTCCTGTCCTTCCAGCGGGGTGTCTGGGCCGAGCCCGCGGGGAGCCTCGGAGGGTGGAAGGCGAGCTGGATTTGCCTGAGCAAACTAAAAGTGGGGGTCCTCTGTGGGGGCCCAGGGGTCGGTCTCAGGCTGTCACCCCTC
>NW_004567107.1:1143917-1145036 GCF_000260355.1 Condylura cristata | reverse complement strand
GCAAGGGAGGGGGCCCGGGAGGTTTGCTTAGCAGCTTGGACTTTAGTCCCAGGGCAACGGGGTGCAGGGAGGGGCTTGGAGCTGGGAGCGGCCCTGCTGGGAGGGGTGGGGACAGGCGACCAGCTGAGGGCCCCCCGGGGGGTTGGGGGGGCCTCTGGGGGACCCTGAGCCGCAGCCTGGTGCCGGCCAGGGCGCCCCGCCCCCGCCGAGGGTGCAGAGCCGAGGAGGGTGGTCTGTGGGGGCCCACGGGTCGGAGGGGCCGCAGCTTCCAGCAGTCCCTCCAGGCGCCCCCACGCCTCAAGGTGAACCCTGTCCGATGCTGCCACCTCGCCCGCGGCCTGTCCGGAACACTTAACCCCGCCAGCGGGTGCCGGGAGGGGCGGGCACTTCAATCCCGCAGGATCACGGCTCCTCAGTCAGATCCTCGGAACCATTTCCTGTTATCTTTCTGGGGCAGCTGACGGCGGGCGGGGCGCGGCCCGCTCACCACGGCCTGAGACGGATGCCACCGGAGCCAGCGCCCGATCGGCCGAGTGGGAGGACAGAGGCCGCGGCTTCTCAGCGCCGGCCGCCGGGGTCCTGAACGCCCACCCCCGCCGTCCCCTGCTCCCACCTCACAGGCAGGGTTGAGGGGAGCGGGCGGGCGGCCCCTCTCTGGCCGGGCCGGGAGGGCTGCCCCCCACGTGGGACAGGGAGAGTGGGCACACGCGCCTGGCTTCCGCCCTGGCCCCGGGCAGGCGCCAGGGGCAGCGGGCTGGGAGGGCGTGCAGGCCCCGCCCGCCCCTCTGCCACTCCTTCCCGGGGGCCTGAGCCTGACGTCCTGGGCCCGCGCCAGGGCCCGTCCCTGGAGGCCGCTCCCAGGTCTGGCCTGGTGCTGGCCACTGTTCCCCAAGCTCGCCCCATGCAGCTCGCAGGGCGCAGGAGGGGACCCTCGGGTGCGTGGGCTGCTGCAGTCCGAGGGACTGGACGTGCCGGCGCTGGCGGGGGCTGCCCTCGTGGCCAGGCCTGACCTGTGCCCTGCGCAGGAGGCAACCGTGGAGACTCGGTCCAGGGGTCCGGCCCAGGGGCCGGCCAGCGGCTGCAGGCCCCTCCCCCAGCCCTCCCCCCAACTTCCTTCTC
>NW_004567107.1:1141218-1142809 GCF_000260355.1 Condylura cristata | reverse complement strand
CCTGCCCGGACCCTCACCCCAGCCTGAACGGGCCAGCCCCCAGCCCCCAGCCCACCTGAGGCACCGGCGGCCCGGGGCCTCTGGCCGGCTGTGGCCAGGCTCCCCGGTCGCTGTCCACCGAGCTCCCTCTGCCCTGGCTTGCTCGTCCTTCGCCCCCTGTGGGCGCGTCCCTCCCCCGGGGCTGGGGCTGCCCGGGCGCAGCGTCCTCCTGATAACAGGAAGAGCAGCAAGGAGCAGCAACGCCCACTTCCCAGGCACCGGGGAGCCCGGCTCCCCATTATCTCTTTCAGCCATCGGTGACTCAGCAGAGGGTGTGGTCATGCCCACTTTGCGGATGGGGAAACTGAGGCGCATGGCTGGGCAGAGCAGAGCTGGGCGCTGACCTGGGCCTGTCCACCTGGGCTGCACCTCCCCCGGGACCCAGGCCCGAGCACAGGTAAAGGCCCAAGGGGGCGGAGTCGTCGGGCAGCAGGACCGTCCTTCCCTCCGTGCCCAGCCTCCAGGGTCACCCTCTGCCCAGTGCTGCGGGGTCTCGGGTGGGCTGTCCCGACCAGGCGTGCCTGGGAGTCAGGCGGGCCAGGGGTGCCCGCTGCCCACAGGTCATCAAGCAACGTGGGCACAGTGGTCCTGGGAACTGCTCTTCCGGGGCCGGCCAGCAGCGGAGACCGGGCTGAGGAGCGGAGGGCTTGATCCTGGGGGCCTGCCCCGGCCACCTGGCCAGCAGGGGGTCAGCTTCAGAGGCAGTGGCTGAGCCCCAGGACAAGAGATGCAGTGTGAGGACAGTGGACCGGGCTGCAGTTAAACAGGCTGGTGCCGGAGGGTGCGGCCCGGGGCCAGGAGCCAGCCCCAGCCCCGTGGGGGGGGGATCCCCTCCAGCTCCGCGGGGGCTGGCAGTGGAGAGGGCCCCAGTCACGTGGCCACCCCAGGCCTCCACACCCTCCCTCTTGGACAGGACTGGCAGGCCTGGGGGGTGGGATGGGGGCAGTGCTGGTGGGGGAGACGGTGGCTGATGGGCTGACCCCTGCTACGCAGGACAGTGAAGCAGGACAGGGGCTTGCCTGGGCAGGGAAGGATCCTCCTCGCGGGGCCTCTGGGCAGCTACTCGAGCCCCTCGGGCCTCCCTCTCCGCCACTGCCCGGCCCCACGTGAGGCCTGTGTGACTGCTGAGCCCTGTGCCCGAGCCTGTCCGCGGGGACAGATGGGGCTGGCCGGCTCCGGTGGGGGCGGGGAGGAGGCCGCTGGCCGCTGGGCTGGCCAGGTAACTCACACCAAGCCCAACCGGACCGCCCAGGCCGACAGCGCGCTTCCTTTCGTTTTTAAACAAACAAATCACGAATTTAAAAGTCGGGGCAGGGAACTACCCAAGATTCAAAACCAGCCAGGGCGGCCGCAAAGTCAGGGCCCGGCTCGCCGCCGCCCCTCCCGGCCGGCCCGGAGGAGGGGTCGGAGAAGTCGCGGCCGAGCGGGGCGCGAGTGAGCCCCCTGCCCCTTCCTGTCGGCCGGCGGGTCCCTCGCGGGCTCTGGGGGTGTCCTCGGACTCTGCCGCCCCTCAGGCGTGCAAGTGGCGGCGGAGGGGAGCCGGCGGGCCCCC
>NW_004567107.1:1138133-1139024 GCF_000260355.1 Condylura cristata | reverse complement strand
CGGCAGAGAGGCCGGCCCTGGCCCTGACCTCCTGAGGGTCCCGGCCAGGCGCGGGGTGCAGTGCCAGCGGCCCCCGGAAGAGGCGCCGCCTTGGGGCCGGCGCCCTGGGAGCGGGGGGGGCCAGGGTCTCCTCGCACCAGGGTGCGCCCCTGGGCCTGGTCCACCTTCTTTCTTCCCAAGCTGTGAGCAGCTCTGATGCTTGGGAGCTGAAGGTCCACCCCAGCGCCTGCTAGCCTGAGCCCTTTGTCCACGCCAGCCCGATCTCTTGGGGGTGGGCGTCGGAGGCCTGGCCACCTGGGCCAGGACCCGGAGCTGCTGGCCAGGCTCCACCGCCCCTCTGGGTCGTCTGGCCACTTTCGGGGCCTCGGGCAGCCAGGGCTTCCGCCTCCCCGCACCCACTGCCCGGGGCTGTGGGCCCAGTACTTGCCCTCTCTTGCCCAGAGTCCCCCAGCTGCCGCTCGCCGGGCCACCCGGTGAGGGCAGGGACAGGCCCGGCGCAGCGCTGGCGGTTGGGAAACTTGTCCAAGGCGGCCCAGGGTGGCTGGGGCCTGGCGCCCGCCAGGAGGGAGACCACGGGCCGGACGGTAGGGCAGGAGGCCGGGTCTGCAGCGCAGGCCCCAGCTCTGCCAGGCCCCCGGGTGCCCGCGGCAGAGCGGGGTGTGGGAGCCAGCAGGGGCGGGGGTCCTGCTGGCCACACTCTGGGGGGCTCTCAGGGACCAGGCGCTTAGCCCCTGGAGAGGGGCTTCTGGCAGTGCCGGGGCCCTCGGGACCCAAAATAGAGTACATTCCGGGGCTCCCGAAATAACAGGGTCACGTGACTCCCGGGAGGCCGGGCCTGGGGCCGGACTTGGAGCGGCCTGCGAGCTCCGTCCGGTCTGTCTGGGCTCGGAG
>NW_004567107.1:1112633-1113277 GCF_000260355.1 Condylura cristata | reverse complement strand
GCCGTGCGGCCTGGGCCTGCGCTTCCCGCCGCCGGCAGGGTGTGGGGGCAGCGGGCGAGGCGTCCAGGTCCACGCCTAGGGTGGTCAGGAAGTGCGCCCTGGCTGCTGGCTTACAGCTGGGGGGCAGTGGCAGGCTTCTCCCGGCACAGATACCGGGGCGGGGGTCCCTGGATGCTGGGCCCAGAGCTTTGGGCACTGGTGGGCCTGCGGGCTGTGTGCAAGGGGCCGACTGTCGGGGTGCGGTGTCGGCACTGCGCCACGGCCAGGTGGTCTCGCCCTCCCTCCGTCCCAGACGAACCCCAACTTGGCCAGGCTGGTCCTGGGGGCCCTGGGGCGCAGCTGCTGAGGGGCCCGGGGAGCGGCGCCCTTGGTCAGTGTCGCCTCTGGCAGGCTGAGTCCCCAGACCCGCTGGCCGGCGGGGGGCCGCTGCCCCCCGTCACCCTGATGGCCGCCGTCCACTCGCCGAGGAGCAGGTGGGGGCGCTGCAGGTGCGGGCAGGCTCCTGGCCCGCCGTCGTCACGTGGTCGCTGCTGCCCACACCGGCCCTGTCCCGCAGCCTTGGGCCCGAGCGGGCGGGGCGTGTTTTGCCCGAGGCCCGTGAGCCGCCCGCCCGGGGTGTTGGGGTGTGGGGGGGTGTGGGTGGG
>NW_004567107.1:1108125-1109351 GCF_000260355.1 Condylura cristata | reverse complement strand
GAACTGTGTGAGGGGAGGAGGCCAGTGGGTGAGGTGTGTGTGGGGAGGAGGCCTGTGGGGGAGGAGGCCTGTGTGTGGGGAGGAGGCCTGTGGGGGAGGACTGTATGGGGAGGCCTGTGGGGGAGGACTGTGTGTGTGGGGAGGTCTGTGGGGGAGAACTGTGTGAGGGGAGGAGGCCAGTGGGGGAGGACTATGTGGGGGAGGAGGCCTGTGGGGGAGGACTGTGTGGGGAGGAGGCCTGTGGGGTCAGAGGCCTGTGGGTGAGGACTGTGTGTGTGTGGAGGCCTGTGGGGGAGAACTGTGTGAGGGGAGGCCTGTGTGTGGGGAGGCCTGTGGGGCAGGAGGCCTGTGGGGGAGGACTATGTGGGGAGGCCTGTGGGTGAGTACTGTGTGGGGAGGAGGCCTGTGGGGTCAGAGGCCTGTGGGTGAGGACTGTATGGGGAGGCCTGTGGGTGAGGACTGTGTGTGTGGGGAGGCCTGTGGGTAAAGACTATGTGGGGAGGCCTGTGGGGGAGAACTGTGTGGGGGGAGACCTGTGGGTGAGGAGGACTGTGTCTGGGAGGCCTGTGGAGGGAGGACTGTGGGGGCGGCCTGTGTGTGTGGGGATCCCTGTGGGGGAGGAGGCTGCCCCTGGGAGCACCGGCTGCCCCTAGGAGCACCAGCTCTCCTTTCCCGGGGCCGAGGAGGCCCGGCCCAGGGGTGCGTGGGACACACTGGCCCTGGTGGGGCCCGTGGGGCCTCCCGTGCCCCTTGGTGGTGACCCCCCCCCCCAGTAGCCACAGGGCCTGGCCGTCCTGCCCTCCTAGGCCCCTCGTTCTCAGCAGGCAGACAGGTGGCAGCTGAACAGAAGCGGGGCTCCCCTCCAGCCCTGGCCGGAGCCCAGTGCCCCTTGGTCACCCTGTCCCCAGGCGGGCTGGGCCCGGCTTGAGGAGGAGCTGTGGCCTTGGGGCCTGGGCCCGCGCGTTCCATGGCCTCCCTGGCTGCTCGGCGCTCGGCCTCTGGCCGGGGGCTCTGCCCCTGGGTTCCGCAGGTGGGGCCCGGGCCTTTGGGGCCCTCATCTGCAGGGGCTGCACCCCCGTGCTTGCCCCCCTGCCCCCTCCTGGGCGCCCGGCAGCCCCGAGGCTTGTGCTGTGGGGACACAGGCTGCAGGCTGCAGGCTCAAGTCAGGTCCGGGCAGGTGTGTGTGCTTGGGCGGCCGCGTGGCCGGGGGCGGCGTGCCGGCCCCG
>NW_004567107.1:1105216-1107899 GCF_000260355.1 Condylura cristata | reverse complement strand
CTCAGGGAAACAGCCGCCGCCCCGCCAAGCCCCGGTACCCCACCTCTGCGGCCACAGGGGCGCAGCCTGGCGCGCCCGGGCAGGGGCTGGTGCCCTCGCTTGCAGGTGGACGCTTGAGCCCTGGACGCGTTGGCCGAGAGGCGGCCGGCGGGAGTCTGAGCTGCAAGACCACGCAGGCCGGGTAACCGGGGTGGGGGTGGCAGAGTGCCCTGGGGGCCGGGGGGCGGGGCCTCGCCCCCAGGGCAGGGCAGAGCGCCGAGGGCCCTGGGGCAGGGGCAGAGGGGCCTTCTGGGGGAGGGTCGCGGCCGGAAGGACAGGGCAGGACGGTTCTCGGGGCCAGCCACCGGCCGGCGGGTGGGGCTCCCCGGGCCCTGAGGGCAGGGCTGGCCTTGGGGGTACCAACAGATGCTGGGTGCCGTCTGGGTGTCCCGTGGTGCCCCTTCTCGGGGCACCCTGGCCCGGCCCCTCTTTAAGGGTCTTGCCCGGGGTTGGAGAGGCAACTTAGGCCTGATTTTCTGGGGTCTGGGGTCACGGTGTGACCACCTGGGTTCCAAGGGAAGGGCTGGGGGGTGATCCGGATGAGGGGCTGTGCGGAGTCCTGGGCCCGTGGGTGCCTCTGGGGCGCGAGGGGCCCAGGGTGTGGCGGGGCCAGCTGGGCCTGGGGGCCCTGGCCCCTGTGCCGACCCCCGCTGTGCACGGCCGGATGTTGACGGGAGCCGGGCAGCGCTGGGGCCGAGGCAGCCTCCGGGGCCTTGTCTGCTGCCCACCCCTCCCCTCTGCCATTGCCGCCTCGTGCGTGGAGGAAGGAAGCTGAGGTTTGGGTGTTTGCCATCACTGGACCCCAAGGCTGCCTGCGTCCGCTGGGGGCGCTGGGGGCTGGGAGAAGCCTGGGGAGTCTCCTGGGGTGGGGCTAGGTGCTGAGGGACCCCAGCCCAGGCTGACTCCGCCGTGGGGCAATGCTGGCCTGGAGGGGTGACCAGGGCCCCGGGGCGGCGGCAGCAGCGGGAATGGGGCGGGACCTCGCAGCTCGGGGCAGCTGAGAGGTGGGGCCGCCCGGGCGGGAGCGCCCCAGCTGGCCAGTGCCGTGGCTACTGCCCGGCCCCGTGGCCGCCCCACACTGGGTATGGCGCTGGGCCCGCTCTGTTCTGGCTTGGGCTCTCCGGTGCGGGCCCTGGGGGACCAGCGGCCTGCCCTGCTGGGATGCCGGGCATGGGCTGAGCCCGCCTGGCGAGCGCCCGCCAGGTGTGGGGGCGCGGGTCTGCAGGGTGCAAGAGGAGCAGGCCCTTGGGGGCGGGGGCCTGGGGCCCCTCAAGGGTCTGCCCGGACACGGTCCCTCCCTGGCTGCTGAGGAGCCGGGACTTGGCTCCCAGTGGGGGCGCGTGAGCTGATGCGGTGGGGCAGGGTGCCTGGCACCCCGTCCCAGAGCACAGCCCCTCGCCCACCCGCCGGGCCCGCGGGCCTGGTCCTCGCCCAGCTGGGCGGCAGGGCTTGCCTCTTGGGGAGACAGCCTTGGGGGGCGGGTGGCCACGGGGCAGCACCACGCTGGGCCTCGGCCCCACAGGGGCCTCCAGGGCAGGGGCTGGGAGCTGGGGGGTGACCGCGGCTCCTGGCCGGCCCGAAGAGGAGGCAGCCTGGACTGTCTGGCCGGGGCTGGCGCGGGCCGGGCCTGCACAGGGAGGTGTGCCCTGTCCGGCGGGCAGCTTGTGCCTGGGGCCCGGCCTGGGCAGAATCGGGCTGCCGCGCACCCTTGGGGCCGCTGGCCGTCCTCGCTTCCCAGATTGGGGGACACTGCTGGGGGCTCCGGGCGGGCACAGAGGGCGCCCGGAGGCAGGACCCGCCCGGTGCCCAGTGGAGGTCAGGGGTGGCAGGCTCTTGTCCTGTCAGGGTCCCCCCAGCCTTACTCTGTGACCCCCCCTGGGCGGGCGGGCCTCAGGCCTGGCGGGGACCCAGGACTCTGCGTGCCTGGGGCTGCAGAGCGCCTGGGCCCATCTCGCTGCTGACCCCGGCCGGGTCTTTGGCCAGCGGGTCACAGATGGCTCCCTGCGCCCAGAGCAGCCCTGTGTGGCCCGAGGGCTGCCAGGGACCGGGTCCCTGCTCCGGGCCTCCCACAGTCCCTCCCAGGGCCCGCATCCGGCCATCTGATCCTGGCGGGCCCCTGGCCCCACTGCCCCACGCCAGGTCCATCCACGCTCTGCCCGGCACCCCGCCTGGCCTCCCGGGTCCTGCTGGGGGCTCCAGGCACAGCCTCGCCCCGGAGGGCCCCCCGGTCGCCCTGGCATGCAGCGCAGAGGCTGTGCCGGGCTCCCAACCTGTGGCCACACGCTGGCCGGCGGCCGGGCCTGGCCGCTCCTCGGACCCTGGCCGCGTGCGCCGTGCCCGCTGTGGGCTGCCGCCGGGCGTCAGGAGGAGACGAGGCCTGGTCCCCGCGTCTGCCAGAAGCTCCGGGCTTCGGCCAGTGGGAGCGGCCTGTGGTCACAGGTGTCTGGGCGAGGGTGGTGGCCGGGCGGGCCCTGGGAAAGGGGAACTCGCCGGCGCCGGCCGCCCCGGCCTCCTTCCCTCCTGGCTCTGCCCCAGCCGGAGGCCGCCTGACGGGGCTGATGGGGCCCCCCGTGCAGCTGTGCCTCCTCGCCTCGCTCGCGGGCAGCGGCCTGGCCCTGTGGGCAGGGCACCGCAGGTGGCTGGC
>NW_004567107.1:1103548-1104775 GCF_000260355.1 Condylura cristata | reverse complement strand
CTCCCCCGGAGCAGGTCCCGTCTGTGGACGGGCTGCAGAGGGCGTGGCTCCCGGCCAGCGCACCTTGGGCAGAGGGCGCGTGAGGCTCCCGGTCCCAGCGGGAGGGGTGTGGGGCCTCCCTCCGGGGCCCAGCGGAGGGTGCCGGGCCTGGCTGCCCACGAGGAGGCCCCGCTGGCCTCTCCCGAGCGCGGCCCTGCAGCCCTTGCCGCTTCCCTTCTCCGGGCCCCGGAGCGGTGGCCAGCGGCTGGACGCGGGGGTTTCTGGCTGCTGGCATTGGGGTGCCCCCTCATTTCGGGGTCCTCCTGTTATGGACAGGGGTGAGGCTCTGACCCGCCTCCTGCTGTGCAACGCCGGGTGATGGGCAGCAGCCGGGGCCGGGGCCCGGCGGGCCCTGGCGGGCAGTGTCCGTCCGCAGGGTGCTTCCCTCCGGGCGAGGGCCGCTCCCGGAGCCGAGTGCGGGTCTGGCCGAGGGGCCGCCTCTGGGTCCCAGCGTCACGGATGCCGTGTGGGGACGCTGCAGAGTCCCGGGGCAGCAGGGTGACGCGCTTCTCTGGAGTCCCTCGTCCATGTTGACCCTTCTGGCGTGGCCGCCCCGGGGTGGTGTGCGGGGCCCAGGGATCAGCGAGGGCGAGTCTGGGTGGGGAGGGCCGAGGGCAGGGGCTGCAGAGCAACCGGGAGGAGGAGGTGGGGTGCTGCCGGGGGCCCCGACTCGGCCTCCGTGTGACGGGGCCTTGCGTTTGGGGCGTGGGAATGGGAGCTGCGGGCGCTTCTGGTGGTGACTGAGTGGACCGTGGCCGTCCTGCCTGGTGACCAATGGGGCACGTGGTGGGGGGCCTGCTGGGCTGGCCTTAACCATCTGTGGGGTAGGAGGTGTTCTGGGGGCACAGCCTGCCCCCGCCGCCACGCTGCCCCCGGCGTGGGCACACTGTCCTCCCCTCCGTGGCCAGCAGGGAGAGCCCAGCCGGGAGCCGGGGCCGTGGTCCAGCACTGAGGGTGCGGGGAGCCCCCCGCAGCTGCCGCCTCCCCGCGCAGAGCGAGCCCACACACCTCAGCTTCTCCTGACGGGGCCGGGGCCAGGCCCTCGGCCGGGCTGCATGGCACCGGGGGACTCGGCCGCCCTGGGCCAGCAGCTCTGGGCCCCGGCGGTGACCACACAGGCCTGGGTGGGCGCCGAGGGCCCGCGCCCGGCTGGGAGGCCCGTGTGCCGGCGTGAGTCCTGTCCCTGAT
>NW_004567107.1:1101813-1102927 GCF_000260355.1 Condylura cristata | reverse complement strand
CGGCCCAGGCCCGGGCAGCGCTCCCGGTCACGGTGCCCAGTGCGCCCGTCTGTCTGCATCTGCAGGGCGGGACCACGAATGCCCCAGAGGCCCCGGGCGCGTGGACGTGTTGTGGACGTGGCGTGGGTGCGTGGCCGGGCCCCGCTCTGGCCTCATCAGTGTCACAGGGTCCGTGTGTGCGGGGAGCACTCTCCCCCCGCAGGCCTCGGGGTGGGGGTGGCCACTGCCCACACTCTGGCTCCGTCTGGCCCCCGTCCAGGGTCCCCGCGGGTCTGGGGCCCACTGCCGCTCCTCCCTGGCCTCTCCCAGGCCACCAAGCGGGCAGCTGTCCTGCTGTCAGCCGTCGGCGTGCAGGGCTGGACACCGGTGCTGGGCAGGGCCCGGGTGGTGGACAGAGGCTTCCTGAATCTTCGATGCCGCCCTCCCCGGTCACGGGCAGGATCAGAGGTGTGCACTGTGTGGAGGGACGGGGCCGCTGTGGTCCCCGGGCCACGGGGCTGTGCCTGGGTGCCTCCCGGCGCCTGCCCGCCAGTGGGAGCCTCCCTCGCCCACACCGGCTGGGGCCCGGGCCTGGGCCTCTGGGCGGTCTCTGCGGCCAGCTCTCCCCCAGAGGCAGCTCTGGGGGGGCTGGAGGCCCCGTGCCCAGGGACAGGAGCGGAGGGGAGGGGCCGGAGGGGCGTCTGCGGGCAGAGCACACCCAGCGGCTGGGGCCGGGTGACCCTCGTGCCCCCTCCCCTGCCTGGCCAGATGCCCTCCTGGTCCCTTCCCCGCCCTGCCCTCGGCGTGCTGCTCTGCGTGGGGAGTTGGGGTGCGGCTGGGATGGCGCCTCGCTGTGGGGCTCTGCCAGCTGTGCCTCTGGGCCCCATCAGATACCTGCGGTGGTGGGGTGGCGGCAGCGCCTGCAGGGGGGCCCAGGGCAGTGGGCAGAGCGTGGTGACCGCGGGTCTCCTCGAGGCCCGGCCCCAGCGCGCCCGTCTTCCCCCACTTGAGCTGGCGACGCTGACTTGGGGGCGCCCTTCTGCTCCCTCGCCGGCCCTGCCGCCCACTTCCTCTGCAGGGCAGGGCTGGCGCACCTGCCCGCCAGCCCCGCCGCAGGCCCCGGCCTGGACGCCGC
>NW_004567107.1:1099952-1101113 GCF_000260355.1 Condylura cristata | reverse complement strand
GCCACCGAGGGCCCGGCTGACCTCCGGCGCCTACCTGGCGGGGGCTGAGATTTGCGGCTGGGGCCACTGGCCGGGGAGAGGGCAGAGTGACCCCAGAGGAGCTGAAATTTCAGCCGGAGCCATTGAGCCGTAAGGCGACACCGTGTCCCCAGGGCTGGGGGGCAGGTGGCGCCCGAGAGCTGACCCGTGGGGCTTACGGCCCCCCCGCCCCCCAACTCAGGCCACCGGGTCCAGGGGTCACTGAGCTCGGCCCAGGCCCCGGCTGGGCCAGCCCCTCCGTCAGGGCTGGGGAGCCTGGAGCCCAGGGTGGCCAGGGCCTGTGCGCCCCATGACCAGCCCCTCCCTGCCTGCCCGCCCCCAGCCCCTGAGAACCCCCTTCCGGTGGGGGCTGGGGTGCTGCACGCCCCCCTTCTGCTCCCAACCCCGAGGCGCCTACAGCCCCTGCCAAGCCACCACTTCTGTCTCCCGCAGGTGGCAGGGTGAGCAGCTCTTCCAGACGGGGTGGGGGTTCCCTCCCAGGAAGCGCCTGCTGCCCCCCTCGGGTTTCAGTTCCCGAGGTCCTCAGCAGGGCGCGGAGTGTCCGGTGCTGGCCCAGCCGGCCCCCACCCCCGAAGACCTCAACGCCGCTCCTGAGCTCCCGGCCCCCCGGGGCCCCCTCCCCTCCCCGCACGCCGCCCGTCCCCAGGGCCGGGGTGTCCCCTGAAGTCTGGGGCTCTCCCCGCCTGGCACATGAGGTTGGCATTTCCTGCCGCCACCCCCGCCTGCCAGGCACAGGCCGGAAGGAGTTGGTGGGGGTTCCCCGGCTTCCTGCCGCGGGGTCTGGAGCAGCAGCCTGGGCGCAGGGGGTTTGGGTGGGTGGGCGGCCCCGCGCCTCGGCCGCTGCTGGGTGTGCCGTCCGGGCCGTGGCCTCCGCCTGCAGCGCTGGCCGGTGCCGCGCCACGGGACGCGCTGTGGCCTGGCTAGTCTGGGCAGAACCGTGGACCGGACACTCTGGGCCCGCGAGCCCCGGAGCTGCACTGGGGAGTCACTTGTGTGGCCTGACGCGCCCTTCGTGCGCCTGTTCCAGGCAGCCCCCGCCAGTCCCTCGTCCAGGACGAGGCTGCCGGCCGCCTCGCTCTCAGACGGGTCTTTTCTCGGGGGCTCCTGGGGGCCGCCGCCCCC
>NW_004567107.1:1094224-1098872 GCF_000260355.1 Condylura cristata | reverse complement strand
AGCGGGAAGCCGGGCTGCAGCAGCCTCGTGTCTGCGGCTCTGGCTTGACCGCCCCGGTGGTCCCGGCGACCGCGCTGGCCCCCGCCGTGCCCCGGACTCAGTGACCGCGGGGTGGCTGCAGTACTGAGCTTCGCCAGTAGGCGCCGCTGCCACCTGGCTTCGCCGCCCTCCTGGTCTGAAGTCGGGTGAATGGTCTCCGGCCCGGTGTTCGGGCCGAGGGTCGGCAGGCGTCGGTCGGCCGCCTGGCTGGAATGTGCGATCCGGTCCCTCCCCCGTCTTCCTCACGCCAGGGGCTGCGAGAGGTGTGTCTCGAGCGTGGTTGGACAGGTGACCGCGGGCGACTGAGAGGACCTGGGCTGGCTGCCCTAGCCTGGTGCTCATGGGGCGCCGGGGGCAGGAGCCCAGGGGTGCCGCCTGGGTGAGCGTGGTCCCACGGCCTCCAGCAGGGGGAATTGCTGGGCGGGACAGGAGGCCGTGCCACGGTGGGCAGTGGTGTGGGGCTCGCTGCGGCCGGCGGCGCCCCCGCCCACCGGTCTGCGCAGGCCCTGGGCAGTGGGTTCACACCTGAGCGCCTCCCTCGGGGAAGCTCCTGCCTGCCGAGCCCCGGGGTGGGGCGGGGTGGCCTAACGAGCGTTGCTGGGGCTTTGAAACCCCCGAGATGAAAGGCGGGCGTGTGGGAGGTCCCGGCCTCTCCCCAGCCTCTGCGGGCCGCCAGGCCTGGCGCGGCCCCCCGGAAGCGCCCTGCCCTCGGCCGCCTGCGAGGCCCCATCGGGAGCCCAGAGTCGGGGAGCTGGGGTCCGGTGTCTGGCTGCCGCCTCTCTAGGACTTGAGCCGGCCCAGCGGTGCGGCCAGGCAGGTGGAGGTCGGCTCAGGCGGCCCCGCCCCGCCCCGCCCAGGCAGCCAGCACTCCCCCGAAGCCGCCGGCCTGCAGACCCAGGATGTTGTTTCTGGGGCCTGGAGCCGGCCGCCCCACACCTCCCCCGTGGCCCCCGGGGGCTGAGCTGTCGGGGGCCTGGCTGGCCGGGGTCCAGCCTCCGGCCTCAGTGCCACTGGCCGCGGGGCGCCTCGGAGGGGCTTCTCCACAGAGGTTCCCGCGGCCCCTGACGGCCCCCTCCGCTCCTCTCTTGCAGACTTCTCCACCCAGGTGAACTCCTCGTCCCTCAGCTCCCCCTCCGGCCGGGGCCCCATGGCCGCCCCCTCGCTGCACCCCTCGCTGGGGCCCGGCATCGGCGCGCCCCTGGGCTCCCCGGGACAGCTGCAGTCGCCCATGAGCACGCTGGGCTCCCCCATCAACGGCATGGGCCCGCCCTTCTCCGTCATCAGCCCCCCCGTGGGCCCCCACTCCATGTCGGTGCCCACCACGCCCACGCTGGGCTTCGGCACGGGCAGCCCACAGGTAAGTGCCCCGGCCGCCAGCCTCGCTCCTCTCCTGTCGGGGCCCGGGGTGCG
This sequence comes from Condylura cristata, assembly GCF_000260355.1. Classification (NCBI taxonomy): domain Eukaryota; kingdom Metazoa; phylum Chordata; class Mammalia; order Eulipotyphla; family Talpidae; genus Condylura; species Condylura cristata. The sequence goes on along the minus strand of NW_004567107.1, from coordinate 1,097,423 downwards.
TTCGGGTCTGGCCGACGCCTGGGCCTGGACGCCACTGTCCGCCCCCACGTGGGCAGCCCGGCCGCCCACCTTGGCCTCCAGTCTGGGCTCACCTGCCTCCCCCGAGCTGGAGCCGGGAGCCCTCCCCCGGCCTCAGGGCGGCCCCGTGTCAGCTGCCCGGGTCACCCTCACGCTTTCCCGGCCCTCTGCGCCTCGGCGGGGTGCACGGGCGCGCGGCTGGGCCGGGGCAGGCAGCGTGCTCCCACTCACGTCACCCGGCTGCCCGGAGCTGGCAGAGGCCGGGCACTGGCAGCGGGTGGCCTGGCCGTGGTATTTTTAGCACGGCGCCCCCCTCCCCCGCCAGCTGCACCGTGCCACACAGCGCGTGCCCGCCTGGGGGCCTGGTGCCCTGGGCACTGTTGGCCGGGGCGTGGGGCGGCTGGGGCCACGTGGCTCCCCGCTCACAGTGAGGTCCTGGCCCCGGGTGCGTGGAATGGAGGCTCTAGGCCCCCAGGACCGACGTGGGGTCACGTGCAGGCGGGGCTGGGGGTTGAGGCTTGGGGGGGCGTGCCCCGTGGGCCCCAGCTGCCATGCTTCCTGCCGCTCAACCCGTGCGTCCGCGCGTCTCTCGGCCAGCTGGCCGGTGACTGCCCGCGTGGCCAGCCCGCGCCCGGCCTCCTGGCAGCTTTCGGCCCCGCCCCACGGTTCCTTCCTCGGCAGCTCAGTTCAGTTTCTGGACTTCAGCAGTTTGTCTTGGAAACCTGGGGTTCCCCATATTCTGGGAGTGTGGGTGGAGTTCGGGGGGGCCTGCTCCCACCCACGGCCCCCGTCCCCCCACAGCCCCAAAGCCACAACCGCGAAGTCGTAGCTGCCGGCACCGGCGAGGCCGTCCGCCGCCCCCTCTGTGGGCGGCCTGGCGCTGGGGCGCCGCCCTGGAGTGCAGGGCCGGAGAGCAGCTGAGGTGCCCGCTGGCCTGCGCCAGGAAGTGGACCCCAGGCCAGGCAGGGCAAGGCCAGATGACCGCCCAGGCCTCCAGTGCGGACTGGGGGGCGTACCATGCATCTGAGGGGCCCTGCCCCGGGCCAGCCCAGCCCCCCGGGTGTCCTGGTCCCCAAGTCACCTGCTCTGTCATGGGGGGACGCTTGGGCGGCAGATGCCTCCATGGCCTGCCCTGGGGGATGGTGGCACGCTTGAGGCCACGAGTCTGCTTTCAGGGTGCAGCGGGCCCGCAGTGTGGGGCTCTCCCGAGTGGACCCACAGCCGGGCTCTGAGGAAGGGCGGGTGGGCGTGAGCTGAGGCCGGAGCCCTCTGGGCCGGGTGAGGTGGTGCCTGTTTCAGTGGGTCCCAGGGGCTCCGGTGAGAACCGAAATAAATGCCAAGGACGAGAAAGGGGAACCGGGAGGGGCCCGCCTCGCCCTGCCCGGCAGGCCCAGCTGCGTCTCCCTGGGCCAGGTGTGCGGGGCTGCGGGCCTGGCGGGGAGCTGCGGAGGGGTCTGGCACGCTCAGCTCCGGGGGCCAGAACCTGGGCGTGCGCCCATCAGCAGGGCACTGGGGCCCCTGGGCCCGGCCTGGCGGGGTGGGCGGCGCCGGGGCATCTTCGGTGCAGGGAGCCGAGGGGTAGCTGGGCCGGGGGCGGGGGGCTGCAGCCCAGCCTGCCCCTGCCCACATCACAGGCCCGGGCTGGCCGCCGTGTGGCGGAGCCCTGCCACACGGCACTGATGCCCGCAGCCCCCAGGACCCTGAGCAGTGGCTGCGGTTTGGCCTCAGTTTGCCAGGGCCTGCGCTGGGCGCCGGAGGACGGGGCAGGCGGCCCCACCGGCCCTAGTTGGGGCCACCTCAGAGGTAACGTCCGAGGGCTGGCCCCATCGCCTCCCAGTGTGGAGGCCCGGCCCACTCAGGCAGCCCCGGCTCTGTGTCCGTGCTGCCCACTGTCACCCGTGCACAGGGCTTGCCCAACGCGTGGGGCACTTCTCCCCGGTCCTCCTGACTGGAGGAGGCAGACGGGCCGGGCGCGCTGGCCGGCCCACCCACTGCCCCCTCGCCGGCCGCAGCAGGCTCTGCAGCAGGAGCGGTGGACGGGGGCCCTTGCCTCGGGCCTTGGTTTGCTCTGCCGCCTGTGGGGTCACTGCAGGACCCTGAGCCTCAGGGCCCCAGCTGGGGAGTGGAGAGCAGTGTCCCCAGAGCACTGTGGGGCGCCCCCTGGGTTCCCACGGCTGGGAACCCGCCAGCACCTGCAGGCAGCGCATGGGCAGACCCAGATGGTGGCGTGTGGACCCCGTGGCCCTCATGGTCCTGCCCCGGCCCACGGTGGGAGCTGCACAGCAGAGGGGGCTGGAGGTGGCCGGGGCGGGGTCGCTGCTGGGGCTGGAGGAGGGGCGTCGGGGTGCTTCCCCGGCTCTCCCTCTGAGGACGGCGCCGGGTGGGGGCCTGGGGAGGCTCGGGGCTCCCATCCCCGCCAGCCGGTCCTCCGCCTGCCTCTGCCTCGCGGGGGGCGTTCCGAGGTGGAGGGGCTGGGAGGGGCGGCCCGGGCCCAGCGCTGGAGACAGGCGCCAGCGGCTGCGGTGGGAGTGGGAAGGCTGGGTGGGCCGGAGGAACCAGAACTGCTGTGTCACCGCAGCTGCGGTGGCTGTTGCCAGGGTGACCGGTGAGTTTCCCACGCTTCCTCCTGGCGCAGCACAGGCCCGGCGGGCTGAGGGACGCCCGCCCCGCCTCGCTCCACCTCGTGACCGAGGCCCCTGCAGTGTGGCCCGGGGCCCCATAGCGCCGCCCCTGCCGAGAGCAGCCCCGAGCCTTGCCGTGGGCCGGGGACCCCTCGCCTGCCTTGGGGGACGGCCCCTCGCTCACGCCCCCGACCCGGGAGAACCGCCGCCGAGAGCCCTGCCACCGGGGCAGGCGAGGGAGGCCGAGAGCTAGCCCCGGGTTCCAGGCCTGGGTCCGCGGGGAGGGGACGGGGCCCCCAGGGCCGGGTGGCTGGACGGGCCTGGGCGCCCCAGGCTGGGCACGACCCGCTGCACCCCCGTGACTGGCAGGATGGGGCGCAGCAGTCTTTCCTGCTGCAGGCCCGGGCAGCCCGCCCGCGGTGACCCTGGTGTCCCCCCCCAGCTCAGCTCCCCCATGAACCCCGTCAGCAGCAGCGAGGACGTCAAGCCCCCGCTGGGCCTCAACGGCGTGCTCAAGGTCCCGGCCCACCCCGCTGGGAACATGGCGTCCTTCACCAAGC
>NW_004567107.1:1089196-1089790 GCF_000260355.1 Condylura cristata | reverse complement strand
GTCCTTCCCAGAGAAGCCTCGGGGCGTTTCTCCCTCACCCCACTAAAGCCAAGGCACAGCCACATGCGGGGCCCTGCCCAGCCCGGGGGCCCCCAGGGAGCGTCGGGTCAGGCCGATGCCCACGGGTGTGGCCTTGGGGGAGGACGGTGGGGCCCTGGTCTTAGGAGCCTTGCGAGGGCCGGGCTTTATCTCGGGGCCGCAGCAGGCCTGTGGGGCGTGGGGACCCAGGGGCTGTTTGGGGCTCTCTGAGCTTCAGCATGGGGGTGCCACGGGGTACTGGGGGTGGGCCCAGGCTATGCACAGGCCCTTGTCTCCCAGCAGCTGAGGGGCGCAGCCAGGCCCAGTGCCCACCCAGCGGCTTCCAGCCTGGCCCCCAGGAGTGGCCTCTGGGGACATGGGGGCATGGAGCTGGGCCTCTCTGGCCTGGGCGAACGGGGGCCAGGGCCAGGTGGCACTACACAGCCTGCCCATCCTGTGTCCAGGGGAGGTGGGCAACGGGAGGCCGTGCCTGCAGCTCAGAGCAGCCGACCTCAGCGCCGCCCGAGCCTCGTGGGCTGGGTGCCCCGCACAGGCGGGCCGCCCTCGCTTGGGGAC
>NW_004567107.1:1087154-1088423 GCF_000260355.1 Condylura cristata | reverse complement strand
GGGCAGGGGCGGGGCGGGGGTGGAGGGGCCAGACACCTCGGCCTTGCTGCCCCGGAGCTGGGGGGCGCGGGGGCCCCCCGGGCGGGCGGGGTGAGGTCTGTGGCCAGCAGGTGGCAGGCCCTGACCTGCGCCACCCCGCAGACTCCAAGGGGCTGTCCAACCCCGCCGAGGTGGAGGCGCTGCGGGAGAAGGTGTACGCGTCCCTGGAGGCCTACTGCAAGCACAAGTACCCCGAGCAGCCTGGCAGGTGAGCGGGCGGGCGGGCGGGCGGGCGGCGCTGGGGGCGCCCGGAGGCCCGTGGGTGCCGTCCGAGCCACCCGCGCCCACCCAGTGCTGGGCCAGAAGGGCCGGCCAGGGGCCCAGGAGGCGCCAAGGAAGGGACATCGGGGGCGCTCTGCCCCAGAGGCCTCTCCCGGGAGTGGACGCAGCCCGGCCCGGCCCGGCGCGCGGCGAGCTGGGTAACTGGCCGCCGGCCCCGTCTGGTTTGGTTTAGGGGGGCCGCTTGTTTTTCCTGGCTTCCTGCCGCCCCCATCTCGCCAACTCAGCAGAAAGCGGGTGTCTGCTGGCCACGCTCCAGCCAGCCGCGGGGCCTCCCCTGAAATCGAGACGTCGTTAATAATTAATGAGCCACATCCCCGGGAGCTGGCCGCCGGCCGCCGGCCGCCGTGGGGCAGGCAGATGGGGTGGCCCTCGCGGCCCGCAGCGCCCTGTCCTCCAGAGCCCCAAATGTCTTCCCCGCCAGTCTCCTGCCCAGCAGCTCCAGGAGGTGGGGGACGGACCAAGGAGCACCCCTCCTGCCCTCCCGCCCCCGCCGCTGCAGCCCTGGGCTCCAGCCTGTGGCCCTCTGGGGGGGCGGGCGCCCCAGCGCCCCAGCGCTCTGGCCACCCTCCCCCCCTGAGGCCAGGGTGTGCAGACACTCAGATCAGCCCTGCGGGCCGGTCCGGGGCTCTCAGGCTGCCCCCAGCCCCTGCCCGCTGGCCATCAGCGGCCCCGCCCTCTGCGGGGGGCTGGGCTGCCGCTCGGGATGGGGGTGCTGGCCGTGCCTCCTCACGAGCGTCCCCCACAGGTTCGCCAAGCTGCTGCTGCGTCTGCCAGCCCTGCGCTCCATCGGCCTCAAGTGCCTGGAGCACCTCTTCTTCTTCAAGCTCATCGGGGACACGCCCATCGACACCTTCCTCATGGAGATGCTGGAGGCGCCCCACCAGATGACCTAGGCGGACCTCGCTGTGCCCTCTCAGCCCCGCGGCCGCGGCCCCTGGGACCCTGGGG
>NW_004567107.1:1085162-1085708 GCF_000260355.1 Condylura cristata | reverse complement strand
TTGCTTCGTGCAAGCAAGTCCTCGAGGACCCCCGGGCGGAGCCGGCGATGGTCGCGCAGGGGAGGGACACGCATCTGTTTTGAGGTGCTCGAGCGGCAGAGCAGCCCCGTCGCGGGGCGCGGAGCTGACCCTTAGGGACGACAGGCAGAGTAGAGAGAAATGTCTAAAGCATCGGGAAAGGTAAAAAATCTATTTTTGTACAAATGTAACTCTATCCCTCCTGCACGCGCGGGCGGCCGCCGAGCGCCCCCCGCCTCCGGGGCCCCCGCGCCCGCCGGCTCCTGCGTGACGTCCGGAAACCGCGGCCAGCGCCGCCGAGGACCGGACCGGACCGGACTCGTGGAAGAGCAAGAGAACTCTGCGAGCGGAAACCGCGAGAGCGGAGCCTTTACAAATATATCAGCGTTCAGTTCTGCTTGTTCCGCGGGGTCTTCCTGTCTGTCTCCGCCCGCGGCACCCCGCGTGCTCCCGGGCAGCCGAGGGCTGGCTCCCCGCGCCGGGCGGCGGCGGCCCAGCCCTGCGTCCACACAGGAGACGTCCCCGGAG
>NW_004567107.1:1083659-1084510 GCF_000260355.1 Condylura cristata | reverse complement strand
TACATCTGTCCCCCAGAGAAACCCACGTCTGCTTGGACCAGGGTGGCCACCCTCTCCAGGGCCAGGCTGTGGCCAGGGCTGGGAGGGGCCCCGGGAGGGCAGGAGCCCTACGGAGGTGAAGGGCCGAGACCCTCGGAGCTGCCAGTGGGCCCAGGACCAGCGCGGGGGCCCGGGGGCTGCTTCCCCGGGGAGCGGCGGCCCGGCTGGCAGGACGAGGGACGGCAGCCCTGGCTGCGCCCTCGGGTGCCACGTTGCTCTGCAGATCGGGGTCCTCAGCACTTTGCTGGGCAGGGCCCAGGCCGGCGCGGCATATGGGTGGGCGCCCAGCGGGTCGGTGGTGCCCTGCCCAGCTCCCCAGATCAGCCAGAAGCCGGGGGCTCCCGCTGCGCACGCTGTAGTGAGAAGCGCGAGCATGTGGCTCTGGTGAAGGAGGGGAGCGGGCAGCTGGGGGCCCAGGGTGGCCGGAGGTGCCTGCGGGGAGTGGTCCCGCAGCAGCTGGCCCGGGGCTGGGCATGGGGCCGCTGTGCTGACCTTCCTGGCGGCCCCAGGCGCCGGGGGTGCGTGCGAGCCCCCGCCTCAGTCTCCAGGCTTCGGGGAAACGGGTGCCGGCGGGAGCCCCTGCTGCTGCCGAGCACTGGGGCTGGGTTCGAACTCTTTAGGGCCCCCCAACAGGGATTGGGGTACGGCCACCTTGGTAGACAGTGGGCGGACACTGCCCAGTCATCTGCCCGCAGTCTCTGCCCATTGATGACTGGCGCTGCCCACCGAAGCGCCAGTTCATGGCCACGGAGGCAGACGCCGCGGTGCCCACGGGAGCTGGGGGGCGGCCAGCCGGAGCGGCGGCGCTGGGC
>NW_004567107.1:1081294-1083334 GCF_000260355.1 Condylura cristata | reverse complement strand
CCCCCTCCTGCAGCCCGATTCCTGCCCACGGGCCGCGAGGCGCTGGGGTGGGGCTGAGGCGCGCTAGAGGCCTCCCTGCAAGCAGGTGTGGAGGGGAGACGCAGCACCGCCTCCAGAGCCCAGCCCTGGGCCTCTGACCACCCTGTGCAAAAGTCAGGGCTCCGGTGAGCGGGGGCCCTGGGGTGGGGCGGGCGGCGCTGGCGAGGGCCTGAGCATGGCACAGGCGGCAGCAGCCTGCCCCAGTGCAGAGACCTTGTCTGTGCCCTGCAGACCCCTGTCCCTCGCTGGGTTCTGCGCGTCCGGGAGACTCTCCAGTCGGACGGGCGGGCTGCTGAGAGGCCCATGCTCTGGCCAGCCGGAGGTGAGGCGTGAGCGGACAGCTGGCCGGTAGGTCCAGAGCGGGGTCTGTCACCCCGCTGACCGGTGGTTTCTTCCTGTTGGTGGCATCAGCCCTTCTTAGGTCTCTAGAAATGCCACCCCTCCCTGGCGCTGGGACCCTCCCCCGTGCCCCAGCCCTCCAGGCGCCACACTTGGTGGGAGTCTGTGGCCCTTCTGTTTGGTGGTCGCAGGCTGTGGAGCTGAGTTGCAGTTCTCTGGGCCAACAGTGGGTGGCACTCTCACCGTCCCCTTCAGACGTGCATGTCAGGGTTTATACGACCTGTGGCCTGAGTCAGCCTTGGGGACGGGTCTCCCCCGCTCTGTCCCTGCAAGCGACTCCTGATTTGTTAGGCAGCAGACGAGGCCGACCCCGGCAAGAAGTGCCCTCCCTGCAGAGGGCTGGGGAAGTTGCCACAGCTGGACTATTTGCATCTGTCCCCCAGAGAAACCCACGTCTGCTTAGAAAAGGGGGAACATCTGGCACCTCCCCCCACCCAACAGAAAAAATGCCGACTCAGTGCAGGGCGGTCAACACCACCCTCAACCGCCAGAGGGCAGCCTCGCCCCGCTGAGCTGGCCGGCCCCCGGCCGCAGTCCCTGTCTGCGGGCGCCGCTTGCCCTCCCTCTCCAGTGCCGGCTCCTGGTCATGGACAGGTGGCCTCTGTCCTCACTGTCCGCTCGCCTTCCTGGGGCCGAGGACCTGGCCGAATGGACTGTGGTGGGCAGTGCCGGCAGGGAGGCCCCCGCACATCACGCCCCAACACCAGCTGCTCCGGGGATGACCGGGAGCCCTGTGGCTGCAAAATGGGAGAGGAAACCCAGCTTCATGCCGCATCTGGGCTCGTGAGCCCAGGACAGGCTGACGCGGGCGGGGCCTCAGTTGCTGCCCCCCATGCCCCGTTTGAAGTCCCCTCTGTCTGGGCCCGCACTGCCGTTCCCCTCTCCTGTCACGGCTGGCCGGCGTGGGGTCAGCTGGCCAGCATGGCCAGCAGCCTCCCTAGAGGGCGCCCGCGGCCCTGTGCCGGTGCCGGAGGCGGCCTGTGGCGCCCACCCGCCGGCCCCGCAGCCGTGGCTGAGGAGGTGCAGAAGGGGGCGCCGGGGCTCCCCTCCGCCCGCGGGGTGTCTCACTGAAGCTCCTCGCCCTGCTCCTGGGGGCTGCCCAGACGCCCCCACGCCCTGCTGTCCTGGGCCGCATGGAAAGCTGCTGCATCCAGGCGTCGGCTGCCGAAGCCCCAGACACCGCGACAGGGAGCCGGGAGACACAACCCACGGGGCCGCTGGCCGGTGACCGTTGTGGGGTGTCCGGGCTGCAGCGGCACTGGCGGGGGTGCCAGCCCGCCGGCCTGCCCCTTGCGGGGTCCCCCAGCCCAGGCGGCTTCCCCCACCGGCTGGCTGTTCAGCCTGCCGCCGCACTCCACAGCCCCAGGTCCCCTCATCCCAGGCAGACCCCGGCGGGCGGCCACGGGGCCCCGAGCCCGATGCTGGGCTGGGCGAGACCCCCTGGGGGCCGAGGGGTGCCCGTCACCCCGCCAGTCCCCACGAGGTGGGGCAGGACAGGCGAGCGTCCCGCTCAGGAAGGGGTCACCTGCCCTGGCCTCACCCGACTGCCCGGGGGGCTCACGGTGCAGTGACGGGCGCCCTGCTGCCGGGGCGCCCCAGCCC
>NW_004567107.1:1080441-1080995 GCF_000260355.1 Condylura cristata | reverse complement strand
CTGGGGACCCTGGGGGCCTCGAGCCCAGGACTGCCCGTCTCGACCGGCGGCAGGGCGGGAGGGTGTCGCTGGGCGCCCTGCTCCCAGGTGGCCCTGCCGCGCGTCTGGCGTCTGGCCGCAGCCCCCTCGGCAGCTCTCCCCCACTGTCCTGCCCAGGGCGGCCCACGTGGGTCCCAGAGCGAAACTAGCCTGTCCCAGTTGGGAGGAACTCCCAGGGGGCTCATGAGCCCCTCCCTGCCCCCCACCCCCTGTTCGGACCTCGAAGCAGGCCGGGTGGAGGCCCGGGGGGCTGCTGGCCTCTGCGTCCTCCCCGCCTGGCCTCGCCGGCGGCCTCACCAGCAGACCCCCGGACCAGCCCTCCGCAGGGAGCCTCAGGCCTCGGCCTCCAGGCCTGTGCCCAGGGCGCTCCCCGGTCTGCCCCATGCCTGGGCCCTTCAGCTCGACGTCCCTTCTCCCGGAGTGGGCTGGGGGGTGCCGGCCGCCCCTGGCACAGCCCCACACCCCGGGGGTCCTGGTCAGCCACAGCGCTGCTGGCGGGACTGCGTCTCCCCTGC
>NW_004567107.1:1077840-1079061 GCF_000260355.1 Condylura cristata | reverse complement strand
GGCCGCCGTCTGGGGTCCGTCAGCCACAGAGCTTGAGTCACGCCGGCGCCGCTGGGGGTCTGGAGACAGATTTTCCGTGGAAAGTAGCTGCTGGCTCTCTGCTGAGCAGAGCCCGTCCCCCCGCCCGCGCCCGCCGGGCCTTGGCAGCGGCTGGGCTGGGGGGGCACACGGGGGGCGCCAGGCAGCGTCCTGCCAGGTGCCGGGCCAGCACCTGCCCTCCCTGCCGGGCCCGGGTTTTGGGGAGACCCGACAAGCACATGGCGCTGGGCCGGAGGTGCCCAGGAGCGGGCGGTGAGGCTGGGGGACCCGGGCCGCAGAGCTCTGAGGGTGGACGGAGGCCGCCCGCGTCCCCTGCTTCAGAGGCAGCGCCCGGGACGGCCTCGCCCTCTGCCCCGGAGGCCCAGCAGACGGGGAGACGAGCCCACGCCCCTTGGAGGTGACCTCCGGGCCCGGAAGGGGCAGAGCTGCGGCCTGGGGCCCCCGGCACGGCCCCTCGCAGGCAGGACGCAGGCTAGGAGCACCCCCGAGTAGGCAGCAGGCCCTGGGGCCAGCAGGCAGCGGTGACCACCCCCGGGCCGCCTCCCCCCCCCGGAGACCCCCAGAGCCCACGCTTCAGCTGCGTCCGGCATGTCTCCTGGGACAGCCAGGGGCCGCCGGGCTGGCCGGTCCTGGTCTGCGGGGTCCGGCCCAGGCCGGGATGGCAGGGTCCCTGGAGGCTGGTGGCGTTGACGGTCAGTGGGGGCCAGGCCGGGGCCCCGAGATGGTGCGAGAACCAGGCTGTGGGGCTCTGGGCTCCGGCCAGCTGAGGACCGGCCGTCTACCCTCCTCCGGGCCCTGCGGGACACCCTCTGACCTGTGTCCCAGGCCACTCGCACTTCTGGGGCGCAGGGATGGGCAGGACCTGCCGTTGTCCAGCCGCGCAGGGGCCACTGCTGTGCACCGCCGGGCATGGTGGGTTAGGCTGGGCCTGGCCGGGCCTGCAGAGGCCCCGGGCAGCTCGGGGCCAAGGCCTTGCTTGTCACCAGCTCCGGGCAGGGACAGCACGCGGGCCTGGCTGCGGCGGCGTGGCCGGAGGCTCAGCACAGCGGTGTCCCCTGAGAGTGTGTGGCCGGGGCCTTCCCGAGCTCCCAGCCTCGAGCTCACTCGCCTGCCGCCGGGGTGGGAGGTGGGGGTTCCTGTCAGGGAGCCGCGTCTCATTTCAGAGCAGTGGGGGCGGGGGGC
>NW_004567107.1:1073346-1077339 GCF_000260355.1 Condylura cristata | reverse complement strand
CTCGCCCGGGGGGCAGCCGTCCGGTGCCCCGTGGGCAGGGCAGCGCCGAGCCCCGCTCTCCAAGGGGCTGTGTCCATGGCAGGGCTTGTCCTCCGCCTGCACCTCGGGGGACCTCGCCCCTCCCCAGCGCCCTCCTGGGGACTCTGAGACCATGGAGAGGTCACGTCCAGCGAGCCTGTCGTGGAGGGCGGGAAGACACTGACCCGTCCGCTCCCCACGTGCGCGTGGGGAGGGGTGGCCGAGGCCAGGGCTGGCCTGCCCCTGGGGCCGGGAGGGGCTGCTGGCCGCCAGGCCCCCCGCTTTCATTTACGGATGGGGTGCTTAGGGAGCCTTGTGCCCCCCCCCCGTCAGAGGTGCCTGCTGGCCCCGGGTGCGGCCGAGCTTCTGGCCTCGCTGGCCCCGGATGGGGTGCTTAGGGAGCCTTGTGCCCCCCCCCCCGTCAGAGGTGCCTGCTGGCCCCGGGTGCGGCCGAGCTTCTGGCCTCGCTGGCCCCGGGTGCGGCCGAGCTTCTGGCCTCGCTGGCCTGCACCGGGAGGCTCCTGGCTGACAGGCCCCGGCCGGCCCAGCCGGGGCCGGGGCTGCTGTTAGCAACTGCAGAAACAGTGCCGGGGAGGTGTACCTTGGCCCCGAAAGGAGGCCACTGGGCGCGGGCAGGCTGCCTCTGCCATGGTGGGCGGGCCCGGCCCTGGGCGCGGCCAGCCCCTAGTGCCAGGGCCAGTGCGGCCGGCCAGAGCCCGGGACACGCAGGACACGCCAGGGTCCGCCGCGGCGGCGCCAAGGCGAGGCTTGAGCCATCTCGGACAAGAAGCCGCCGCTTTTCCGGGGGGCGCGCCCGGCCCCGGCGGACTTGTGGCGGCCTGGAGGGGCCTGCCTCCCTGCACCCCACCTGTCCCCGGGCCCCGCCACGCCACACCTCCCGGGCCCCTGCCCCCTTGCCACCTCCCCCCCCCAGTGTGTTTCCTGAGCTTCCCGGGGCTGCGGTGACCCCATGCCCAGGTGGGTGGGCAGGGCCGGAGCGGGCAGGGCCGATTTGCGCCATGTGAACACGGCAGCTGGCTAGATGTGGGGAGGGACGGGAGGGAACCGAGAGCCGTGCGGGCCCCGGCTGCCCCTCCCCCAGCTCTGCCCTCTCCGGCTGCCCCGGCAGCACCCCACACGGGGCTGCCTCTGAGCTCTGTCCGGGCAGGCCTGGGGGAGCAGCCCTGGGCCCCCCGCTCCCGACCTGCCTTTGTGTTGGGAAACCCGGGAGCCGGGGTGTCTCCTCGGAGGCCAGCGCAGGGGGGCGCACGGCGGGGACACGCACGGATACCCGCTGCCACTGGACAACACACCGGCTGGCTTTGGGGGCGCATCTGACTGAGGGCGGGAACCCCCCTCCGGGCCATCATGGCCGTGCCTCTGGCCTGTGCGTGAGCCCTCGCCATCTCTTGGGGTGCAGAGGGAGAGGGGAACCGGGGCACCCCTTCCACCTGGGGCGCCCCCCTCGGGCCAGGCCGTGCCCACCGCCCTCCCCACAGGGGCCGGCCCGCCCGTGTCCCAGCGTCTCGGCGAGTTGCTGCCACGCAGCCTCGCCTGGGTCTGCGGCCGGGGGGCCCCGCATCCGGCCCCAGAGGGCCTTTGGCTGGAGGTGCGTGAACAGCACCTCAGGGGCGCCGTGGACACTCCCGGGGCCAGCCAGCACCTGTCCAGGCCTCCCGGGAGCCCAGAGACGCCCCGGTGCCTGCAGGCGGCCAGGAGGAGAGTCACACACACAGCGGAGCTGGGGCCTCTGGGACCCCAGGCCCGGCCCGGAGGAGCCCACCCACAGAGGTGGGCGCGCTGGTGGGGGGCCGAGGGGTGGTCACGGTCCCCCCGGCGCCTCTGAGCGCCCGGCCGGCCCCCAGTCCGGCCTCGGCCTTGGCATGGCGCCTCCTCACGGAGCCCAGCATCTGCCCTGGCCGCCCTCGCTCGGGGGCCGCGGAAGTCCCCAGCCCCCATCTGTCCCCCCAGTTGTCCTTCCCGCCAGGGGGGCCTCTGCACCGAGCTGAAGCAGACGGCAGGCTCCCTGCCGACGCCAGCGGGGCCCCCCGAGGGCACCCCTCGCCGCCTCTGGCCAGCTCCCGGCCCTCTCCCTGCCCTGGGCGCAGCTGACGGGGCGGCCGGCACGCAGGGAGACCGCTAGGCGCAGCGCGGAAGGCCGGCGGCCTGCGGGGTGGGCTGGCGGCCAGGACGGCGGCGGCTGCCACGTGGACCCTGCCCGACCCCCTTCCAAGCCTGCTCAGGAAATGAACTTCCTCCTCCTCCTCCTCTGGGCCGCTTCCCGGAGGCCCCGCTGTGGGGGAGGCGGCTGAGGGGGTGGGGCGGGGGCTCCCCGCCTCCCCCTGCGCCCCCCCCAGGGTGCGCGGGTTCGCAGGATCCTGGGCTTGGGCGCGTTCAGTCCGCGCTTCCGCCCCTCCCACCCCGTCCCTGCGGCCCGCAGAGCCCTGCCGCCTCCTCTCCGGGCGTGTCCCCGGCGCTCTGGGGCGCGTGGGTCAGGGTCCTGCCGGCGCCCACCGAGCCGCAGCCTGCCCGCGGGGCTCCGCTCCGGTGCTGGGGTCCCAGCCTGGGCGTCCTGAGGCCGTCGGCCCAGAGCGCCCCCCCGGAGCTCGGTGCCAGGGCGGGGACCGGTGGCTGCCGGAGCCCTGCGCGGAGGAGGGTGTGGGGCGGGCATGCCCGCACCCCGCCGCCTCTGTGCCCAAGCCGGGGTGGCCCCAGACCCAGTGCTCAGCTGGTCTAGCTGGAGCTGTGGCCCGCATGCCCCCAGGGGCTCAGCGGGGCACCCCAGGGCGGTGCGGGCAGCCTGGGTGGGCGAGCCGGGCCTGGGGTCCAGAACAGGGGTGCGTGGGGTGCGGGGCAAGCCGCCCTCCGCACAGGAGTGGGGCTCTCCCATGTCGATCCCCCTCCCCCACCATGGCTGGCACCTCCCTGGTCCCCAGTGTGCGCCCAGTACACTGGAAGGAGCAGCGTGCCCGAGGCTCTTGCAGGGGGCCCGGGCCCAGGACTGTGCCTCGCGTTAGGGAGGCTCCGGTCTGTTCTGAGGCTCTTCCTGGGGCCGGAGCCCCCCTGGAGCTCAGGATCGGAGTGGTGCCGGCCGCGCGTGGGCAGCTCCCCACAGGGGCCCCAGCAGGAGCCTGGGAGGCTGGGCGCCCCGGGGACGCTGGGACAGGGGCGCTCAGGGTCAGCGGGGCGGTCACAGCGCCCACACCGCCTGAGCCCCGCCGGCGGGTCCTCGTTCAACCTCCACCTGGGACCAGGGCCGGCCCCGCCGGCACCCAGCTGGGGTTTCCGCCTCCTAGTTGGGGACCCCAACAGACTGGGGGTGGTGGCCGTGGCCGGAGCTGCCTGAACCGTGGCCCACGGGCCCGGTCCCCCGGTGAGGGGCGGCCCATCTCCCAGGAAGGAAGCCCCGTTGGGGCCACCCCGGCGGGTTCAGAAGAGCTGGGGCGCAGGCGACCTCAGAGGGGCCCAGCGCTGGCCTGGGCCCTGCAGACTTCCTGGAGGAGGCGGCGCTGGAGGCCGACTCTGAGGGGTGCGAAGGAGCGTGGTGGGGGTGGGCGGTGGCCTGCAGGCGGAGGCACGGCCACCGCTGCCCGGCACAGAGTGTGGCGGGTGCCGGGCTCGAGGCGAGCGAGAACGGCCGGCCAAGGCGGGCGCAGGCGGCAGGCCGTGGGTGGACGGCGCGGCTGCCGCGGGTCCCCAGGTCCGTGCCACGGTGCCCGGTCCCCTTGGGGGTGGCAGCCGCCCTTCGTGCCAGGTTCCAGCCGCATGGCCGCAGGCAAAGGCAGCGTGTGGGGTGGGCCCGGCCTCTGGTGGGCAGGGCGCTCGCCGGCTGGCTTCCGGCTCTATCCATCCCCTGCCCCGCCTCTGGCGCGTGTCCTGGAGACCGTGTCCCAAATCCGAGCTCCAGTGTCCCCAGCCGCAAGGAGGGCTGAGCCCGAGCGGAGGAGGGCGATGGCGCGGGGCAGGGCGGGGGGG
>NW_004567107.1:1068178-1071316 GCF_000260355.1 Condylura cristata | reverse complement strand
GGGGCAGCCACGTGGCCGCCCCCTCTGAGGCGGGCCGGGACCGCTGGCGGGGAGGGGGGCCGCTGGCCGGGCTGAGGCTACCTGTGCTGCCCAGGCTGGTGTGGCGCCATCAGCCCCAGCGAGTCCTGGAGCACCTCGCGCCCTCCTCCGCCCTTCCCCGTGCCCACCCGTGGCGGCCCCAGCCCCCCCTCGACCCGCTGGCTGACTGACCCCAGCTGGCCGGGCGGCGCTGGGAGCCGCCTGGGCAGCGCGTGCAAGCCTGAGGCCCAGCTGCCCTCCGGCCCCAGGCGCCCTTCACCCTCTGCCCCCAGTACCCCAGCATGCTTGGGGGCCCTCCTGGGGGCCCCATTGGGCATCACTTAGGGTCAGTGGTGCAGGGCCACCTGAGGCCCCACCCAGACCCCTCCACCGCCTCCCACTTGCGGGAGCCGTGGGCTTTGGGCACTTTGGGGAGTCAGGCAGGCAGTTGGGGGTGCCTAGGAATCTAGTCTGGTCTAAGCCAGACCTGCTGTCTTCCCATAGCAGCCTCCGGCCCCCACCCCCACCCCAGGTGCCACGCGGGAGGGTTCCCCAGGCTCAGTGGGGGGTGGGGCCGCCCGTTGCGCCTTCGCCTCTCCAGTGTCCCCTGACGGGTGCAGCCCCCCAGCTCTGAGGACGGCTCCGGGACGGGTGATTTTGTGGGCTCGTCCTTGCCCCATGGACGGTCGCCTGCAGGAGTGAATCCTGGACGCAGCCCAGCGGCCCTGGCCCCGGCAGGCTGTCAGTGCCGGGATCGGGGTTCCCCGCAGGCCAGGCCGGCCCCTCCCGCAGGCTCTGACGTGGCTCAGCTGCAGCTCTGCCCCTCCCCCTCTCGGCCGCGGCTCAGCCCCCAGCTTGCGAAGGGGGGGTGGGGTGCCTGCACTGGACAGGGACAGGCCCGTGCTACAGCCCGGCGAGAGCCCGTGGGGGCCTGGCAGGCGCTGTCCTCGCTGCCTCCCTCCCTTCTCCTGTGGGGTCAGCTCCAACGAGAACCCTGGCGCACACCGGCCCTGGGGGCCAGGTGGTGGGCAGGAGGGTGTGCCGGGGCCCACAGACCCTGGGGCTGAGCCGGGGCAGCCCTCCTGGGCTGCTGGAGAGGGGACGTGGGGACGCGGGGACGTGGCATCTGCGGCCCTTGCTGCCGGCCTTGCCCTGTGGGCGCCCCACAGGGCTGACTCATCAGCGCAGGGAGCAGAGCAGAGGGGGGCCCAGCTGTTCCAGGCGCGAGCCCCTGTGCTGTTGCAAGCTGGAGAGGGAGGGGACGGAAGGAGCGGCCGCCTCCGGAAGGCTGTCTCCCAGCGCAGGGCCATGGGGCGCTGCTGGACACGGTCCAGGACACTGCCCGCTCTGGGATCCAGGTCTTTCCAGGGCTGCAGGCCCTTCTGGTGACTCCCTGGCTGGGCTGCACAGCGGGAGAACACTCATGTCCCTGCTGACTCAGCCACTGGGGTGGGGAAACTGAGGCAAAGAGGAGGAGGCAGCGGGAGCCGGGGCCCGGGGTTGCCAGCCTGGATTTCTGTCGGGACCAGTGCTGCCTGCGCCGAGTGCCAGTCCAGCCCATGAGGCAGAAGCCCGCTCTCGCTCACTCACTGGCACCCCTTCCCCCAGCGCAGTCAGCTCCCAAAGCCTCTGCCCCCGGGCTGGGCCGGCTAGGGGACCTCTAGGCCAGCTGTGACTGTCAGGCCAGAGCGGGATGTAGGCTCCTTTGGCCTTCAGGCCCCTGCTCTGGCTCAGAGGCCCCCCCACCGTGGCCACCCTCCACCCTGTCCTCAGTAGATAAGCTCTCGAGGCCCTGAGGGCTAGGATGGGGGTGAGTTATTTAAGGGACTAGCATTTGGTTAATCTGGGCCCTAGCCACCACTGTCCAGGCTCATTGGGTCCTAAGTCATTGGAGGGACTCTACCAAGTCACCAGGAGATGGGGGTCTGCTACGGGACCCTGGGGGCTCTTACCCTCCAGGGACACCCCACCCTGGCCCGTGCTCCTCAAGGAGGTAGTGTCCCCGTGCTCTCCTGAGATGGGAAACCATTTTGACTTAAATTTTGTGTGTGGCACGAGAGGACCCAACTTTACCCGTTTGTGTTCGACGTCCAGTTTTCCCAGCACACTTGAGCAGACTGTCCTTTGTTTGTTGTATATTCTGTGCTTAGAGTGCATAGCCTGTGTTGAAATTAATTCACCACATGCATGGATTCATTTCTGGGTGCTCTGCTTTATTCCGTTAACCTGTGTGTTTTATGGCAGTACCACACTGTTTTGATTATTTCAGTTTTGTAATATACTTTAAACCAAGAAGGGGGATGCCTCCAGCTGTATTTTTCTTTATCAAGACTGCTTTGACTACTTGGGGTCTTTCTTCCATATTATAGAATTGTTGTGTTTTGTGAAAAATGCCACTGCACTTTTGGTAAGAATTGAATCTGGAGACAGCTGTGGGGAGTTTGGACACTTTGGCAATGTTGATTCCTCCGATCTGTGCATGGGCATGGAATATTTCCCCATTTATTTATTCTTCTTTTATTTTTTTTCATCAAAGTCAAAAATAATGAAAATTTGAAGGGGGTGGGTGTGGACGCGTGCCCTGCTAAGGTCAGCTGGGGCATCGTCCCAGGGGCTCCTGCACGGCCATGGCCTCCCCCCTCCAGGGCAGTGTTCTGAGCTGGACAGTGCCGTGTGCCATCACCGGGCACTTAGACTCTGGGAAGTTCTGTGAACTGTGTGGGGCAGAAGCCCCTGAGGTCACAGCTGCAGCCCTGACCCGTGTGGGCTCTGCCTCGGTGGTGCCTTCTTCCTCCCTGGCCTTGAGCTGCGGGCGGAACTGGCATTGTGCGTTTTTCCTCATTTTGCCAGCCAGCCATGCCAACTTTCTGGAGAGCCCATCTGGGAGCCCCGGCCGACCAGACTGGACATGCCAGATGCCCACCAGAGCTGTGGGTGCTGGACCTGCTCACCGCCGCCCCGGGCTCAGGCCCCCCCATTTTCGCATGGACCCTCATACCATTCGTCTGAGGTTCTCACAAAGGCCCAGCAAGGCTCACGGGGGTTTGCAGACAAATGGCAGAGGCCGTCGACAGCCCAGGCGGGACACTGCTGCCTCCAGCTGTTTGACCAGCCGCGTGG
>NW_004567107.1:1066215-1066628 GCF_000260355.1 Condylura cristata | reverse complement strand
GGCCTGCGCCGTGGTGGGTTATGGAAGCCTGGGGAGCGCTGGGAGGCGCCCTGCCCACGCCCTGGACACAGCGGCCGGCCCGGAGTGGCATCTGAGGACATCCTGGAGCAGGGTCTGACTCCGCCCGGAGGGTCCCCGGCCCGGGCGCCCTTGGCGCTGCGTGGCTGTCGCCCCCAAGCGACGGCGGGCGCCTCTGCCAGCTGCTCTCCCTGCTGGCACCCCTCCAGGGGGTGGGGGAGGGTAAGGCCCGGCGCGGGCCGTCAGGCCACGCAGGGGCCAGCGTGAGGCCAGCTGGAGTGCCCCTCTGCGGGCCCCGGGGCCGAGACGCCATCTTCCAGGAGAGTGATGCAAGCGCCTTTACGAGGCAGCTGTTCTGGGGTGTGAGCTTCGGAGGGGCCGGGGCCGGCGCACGG
>NW_004567107.1:1030604-1034263 GCF_000260355.1 Condylura cristata | reverse complement strand
TGCTGACCTCTCAGCCACGTTGTCACAGGGGCAAGGTTCCCTTTTTCACAGCGCAGTAGTATTCCACTGTGCCCACGGATGGCTCTGCTCCCTGTCCTGGGCCCGAGTTGTGCCCTAGCAGGGCAGCTGTGGGCCTGGGCGTGGACCTCCCTGCAGGCAGGGGCAGTGGGGTGGCCACGCCCCGTGGCAGATTCCCGGCAACAGCCTGAGGGCCTCCGTGCCCGCCCCCGGGGCTGGCCCGTCCCATTCTCTCCCACGGCGCCTGGACTCCCTGTCTACGCTCCCTCGCCAGCCCGTTGTTTCTGGCCTGTCCGGCGTGGCCCTTGTGGCCTGCCCTCCCTGGGGAGCCCGTCTCTGGCCACCCACCCCAGGGAGCCCTTCCCCCGAGGGCACTGCCCCCCGCCCCGTGTTCAGGGGCTCCCGGGGCGCGACGTGGCTCTGAGCGGCCGGGCGGCACGCTGGCCCTGCCTGGCTTCTGATTTAGGCCCGGGAGGTCCCGCAGACGCTCGCTGGCATTTGCCCCCTGTCAGCAAGCCACGCCTGTGCACCAAGGGGTGTTGACAGCTACAAGGATCCGGGGAGGGGACACTGACCCCGCTCGTGGCAGCCGAGCCCCCTGCCGCCGCCCGCTGGTGCCGCCGCATGAAGGGCCGCTGACCTCGGGTGGACCGCTGACCTCGGGTGGACTGCCAGGGCCAGTCCGTGCAGACGCTCTCTGCGCCTGGCCTGCTCTCGGACTAAGCCAGGAGGGGCCTCAGCAGCGGGCGGGGGCGCGGGGGCTTCTGGAGGGCTCTGTGTCCGGCCTGCTGGCCGCAGGCTGTGCCGCCTCTGCGTGGCTGGCAGACCCGAGCTGCCCACACCAGCCGGGCGGTCTGAGTGCCCCATGCTCACTGGCAGGTCCGTGTGCTCTCCAGCTGCGCCCACCAGCCCCCTCCCTGCCCGCACTGCGCTGCCTCGAGTGCGGCCCCCCCTCCCAGCAGCCCCCCTCCCAGCGGCCCCCCCTCCCAGCGGCCCCCCTCCCAGCGGCCCCCCCATTCCAGCGGCCCCCCCTCCCAGCGGCCCCCCCTCCCAGCGGCCCGCCCCAGCCCATAGCTGCGGGCGCAGGTGCGGGCTTCCTGTGGGCAGAATCACAGCCGTGCCGGGGCGACACTCCACGCGCCTGCCCCTCCCACGGAAGCGAGGTCACTCACTTGGCCACTCAGCAACATGACGGAGCCCAGTGTGGGGGCTGGGCCCGCGCTCAGCCTGCGCTGCTGTGGGGCCTGCCGGCTCACGGCCTCCGCTGCCCACCTGCCTCTGGGCTCCTCTGCGCTCCCTCCAGGCGTCAGGCCCAGACCCCTCTCAGTTGCCGCCTCCTGCACCAAACCGCCCCCCGCCCCTCCTGTCGGGCTGGGGCCTGCTCCGGGCCCAGTCCCGCGCCTCCCGCCTGGCCCCCGGGGCCTGGGCGAGCCCGCTGCTCGCCTGTTCCGGACGCAGTGGTCCCT
Source organism: Condylura cristata (assembly GCF_000260355.1). Lineage (NCBI taxonomy): Eukaryota > Metazoa > Chordata > Mammalia > Eulipotyphla > Talpidae > Condylura > Condylura cristata. The sequence goes on along the minus strand of NW_004567107.1, from coordinate 1,032,779 downwards.
GCCCGGCCGCACGCAAGGCCCCGACTGAGGCCCCGAGACCCCGGGGCCGTGCCGGCCTCCCCGCAGGGGTGGCTCATGGGCCGCACAGAGGGGGCTGCTCTGGGAGGAGACGGGCCGGCAGCCAGGGACTCCCTCACGCGGCCACTGGGGAGCTGGGGGCCCAGGCCCCCACTCTCGGCACTGCCGGACTGCAGAAGCCGCCGTCCCTGTGAAGCGGGCCCAGGCCTGTGGCCTGCTGCCGCCCTGCCCCCGGTGCCCCGACCTGACCCGCGGAAGCCCCTGCCCCTGCGCCTGCGCTGTGCGGGGGCCTGGCCGGGAAAACAGGGCGCAGGGGCCGGGTCTCAGCTCCTGCACAGGGCGGGGAGGCTGGGGGCGGCTGGGGCAGGGCGGGCTTGTTTGCACCCAGACCGCGTCCAGGACCCGGTCGGACATGGAGGCCGCACCCCCCTCCCATTCCCCGAGCGCCCAGCGTGCACGGGGCGCCCGGGGGGCTTTGGGGTGATCTGACCTTCCCGGGGCAAGGACAGGGCGACCTCTCTGGCCCCCAGGAGGAGCCGCGCACCTCCCCCGAGTGGCCCACGCGGCTCTCACCCGCGCACGGCGCCCCAGGCGGGCACCGGGCCGAGGAGCCGCTGCGGGAGTGTCCGGGAGGGCGGGAGTCCGGTCCCGCGGCCTCCTCGCGGGCCTCCCGCCCCGGTGAGCTGGGCTCAGGCGTCCAAGGCTGGCCGGGGAAGCCCTGGCTGGCAGGCGGCGGCCTCGGGCTGGGCAAGGTGTCCTGGTGCTTCCGCTGCTGTCCGCGAACATGTCCCGGAGGTTCTGGAAAACAGCTCCTCTGCAATGGGGAAAACAGGGCCGCTGGCTCCGGCCGGGAGGAGCGTCCGCTCCGGGACGCGGGCCCGGAGGGCCCGGCCAGCGCTCTGATCTCCCTGGCCACCGGCGCGCCTGGAACCGGGCTGGGCGGCCAGCCAGCGCCGACCGGGCCAGCGGCTGGCACGTGTCGCTTCCCACGGCCGTGGCCAGGCCTGGGCCGTCTGGGCACCTGTGCCTGGCAGCGCTGCTCAGTCAAGTGGACGAGTGTCCAGGGAGCGTGTCGGAAGTGCCCAACGTGCTGGGCCGGCCGTGCGTGGGGGCGGGCCTGGGGAGGACTGAGGGCCACCGGGGAGCCCACGGCGTCCTGGCCCTCCCCCTCACTCCGTGGGGGGACAGCAGTCGGGCTGCTGGTGGAGTGGCGCCCCGGAGGGGGACCCCACGCCTGGCCCTGCGCAGCGGCATGCCCCCCCAGTGCCCCCGCTGCCCCGGCCTCTCCCTGCAGCACCGTCCACAGAGCCTACAGCCTCCCTGCCCCGGCCAGCTGTTGTCTCGTTAGGGGCTGTGGACAAGCGGTGTGGGTGCGTGGCCAGCCGGTGCCCTCTCCCAGGCCCCCTCGATGGTCCGGCGCAGCAGGTGGCCTTGGGGGCTTCCGTGTCGTGGTGACGGTGCCCCTCATGGGCTGAGGTATCCCCGGCCGCCTGACCCTGCGCGAGAGCTGCCGGTGCCCTGGCAGCGGGCACCAGTGCAGGGGCAGGTGTGGGCGCCTGGCCCGGCCTGGCGGCGGGCACCACACTGCCAGTGTCGACGGCCCCCGGCACAGCTTGACCTGGGAGCCCAGGCGGGCGGGGGGTGGCGCCCTCCACCCTCTCAGGCAGGCGCTGCTCACACCCAGCCATAGCCCAAGAGGAGCCGAGCGGGCCCTGGGCGCCTGCCCGTCCCGAGGGGGCCGTGCCCAGGGCTGGAGTCCCCTCCCTGCCCGGGCTCCCGGTTGACTTTCTTCTCCACCCGGCCCCAGGGGCTGCTGGATAGGCCCAGACCATCCGCAGAGCCCGCTTCGGGGGGGCGGGCCGGTGTGGGGGGCCCAGAGGCTGACGGGAGGGAGCGAGGTGGGCGGAGGCGCTTCCGTGTTGGGGTCCCACCCGCGCGGCTCCTCCCCTGTCCTCAGGCACCCCGTCCTCTTTTGTGGCGTGCCTGGCGTAGATCCGGGGCCGGAACTTTCCAGAAGAGGGACGAGGCCTGCCCTTCCCTGCCCTTGGTTCTGCTCCATGTTGCCATGTGAGCACCCGTCTGGGGCAAGTGGAAATGGGCTTCGCTGAGAGCTGTCCCGGAGGGCTCACGGCCCACTGTGTGCAGGTGAAAGGGCAG
>NW_004567107.1:1027641-1029260 GCF_000260355.1 Condylura cristata | reverse complement strand
CCCCGCCAACAGGGCCGCAGCGCTTCCTGCCATCAGTGGGCTGTGGGCCCCAGTCCAAGACTGGAGGGGACCCCCAGGTTGAACCCAGCACTGGGCCCTCTTAACAAGTAAGCTGTCTGTCCGACACCTGCCCCCCGAGACCCCCAAGGACACCCTCTCCCAGCTGCCCCCTGCCCAGCTCAGACCCAGGCCCTCGGAGGCCGAGTCTGGGGCAGGCGGCTCTTCCCGGGACAGGCGGGGCCCGGGGCCCTGGGCCAGCTCCCAGCAGCCGCCTGTGGGCGTGGTCCCGGGCAGCTGTCCAGCCGCCGCAGGGCACACTGCTGTGCAGCCGGCCCACAGCTTGTTATGGGGACACGAGCATGTCCGCCTTTTGGGGTGAGTGCACAAGCACCCCCCTCACCCTGTGCTGTTGCCGCCTCCCTGCCCCAGGGAGGCCAGGCGGAGGGCCGGGCCCAGGCAGGCTGGAGGGCTGACCACCAGGCCTGACTACGTTGCCGCCATCACAGCAGAGGCAGGGGCCTGGCCTGTGGACAGGCGGCGTCCTGCCCTGGGAGGCCCCGGGTCACCTCAGGGCCACCACACACCCACTGGGATTGGTCTCCCGGAGCCCTCCAGGTCCTAACTGACCCCTGGGGGCTTGAGTTCCTCCAGGGCCGCCCAGTGGCCCGAAGTGACCCTCCTCCCGTCCAGTAAGACTGGATGCCTGCGGGAGCGGGGCTCCTGCTCCCCTCTGAGTCTGTCTCTCCCGCGGGAAGGGAGCCCCTGGCTGGGCCTCGGACCCACGGCAGGAGGAGCCCGCTCCACTGCCCACTGGGGGCGGCTTCCTGGGGCGCTGTGGGTGCTGAGCCTGGGCTCCGGAGAAGGAAGTGTTTGGACCACCCGGGGCGCCTCAGGGCAGCCCCATCCCAGGCCAGATCCCGGGACAAGGCCCCATTGTTCTCTGGCGGGAGAGAGGTTAATAGCATCAGGCAACAGGGTTTATCCTTCAGGTTATCTGTGCTGAGAAAACGAGTCACCCCCCAGAGTGAAGCTAGCGGCTAGCGCCTGCCTGGGAGCTGGGAGGCTGCTGGGTGGGTCCAGCACGGGCAGGGGGCTGCTCCCCCCCTTTAAGACAGGACAGGGCGGAAGAGGTGCTGCGGGCCAGGCTGCCGGGCCCTTGACTCTGGTCTCGTTAAACAGCCCCATGGGTGCCCAGAGCCCCCAGGACCCCCAGAGCCCACTGACCCTGGCAGAGGGGCTGCCCAGGGCCTGCAGCTGGCCCCGAGTGGGCTTCTTCCTGGGTCTTCCAGCAGAGCCCCGCCGCCGGGCGGGTGGGGGCCGTGGCCGCTGCGTGTCCCTCGCACGAAGCTGGGCGGTGGAGGGTCTCCACAGGCCTGTGAGGGCACAAGGCGCAGGGGTCTCCCTCCTTCAGCTGTTGTGAGTCTGGGCTTCGCTGGCCAGGCGCCTGGGAGCCGCTCGCCTTGGGGACCTGTCGTCCAGGCCCAGCGAAGGAGCCGGCCAGCAGAGGGTGACCCCGGACAGCTGTCCACTGCAGCTGCTGGCGGCTGGCTTGGGCTCGAGGCCCCGGCCCCTGGCTGCTGGAGCAAAGAAGGCCTGTGGCAGACGGTGCCCTCCCTGCC
>NW_004567107.1:999863-1001028 GCF_000260355.1 Condylura cristata | reverse complement strand
TTGCTTCTCCCTCAGGGTCCTCCAGGCAAGGACGGGCTCCCGGGACACCCCGGACAGAGAGGCGAGACGGTGAGTGTGCCGGGGCGGTGCCCCCGCGGTCAGCTGCCTGTCACGGAGCCAGTGGCCGCCGCACCCCGGGGGCAGCAGGCAGCTTGGGCCGGTCGCAGTGAACCGCAGCACTCCGTGGCCAGGCAGCGGCCTGCACCGGGGGCTCCCCTTCCGCCGCTGGCGGGCCCAGCCCTGCCACGGAGCTCGCCGGAGCCAGCCGGGACCCCGCTGCCCCGGGACACTCGGGCACCAGCACGAGGCTGCCTCTGGCCTGGGCGCCGGGTGGAGCTGGCTGTGCCCACGCGGCCGGGCTGGGGTCTGTGGGGTGCATCAGCGGGTGCCCCTCCCATGCGGGCCCGGGACAGCTGTGGCGCGGGGCTTGGGCCCTGGGCACGGTGGATGTGTGGACTGCGCGTGGCCTGGGCACGTGGCTGTGGCGTGTGCCCGGGCCGGGCCTGGTGCAGAGACCTGTCGCGCTTCCGCTCGTGGGGCCTCTGGTCTCCGCGCCACCCGTTCCCGGGACCTGGTGAGACCGGCGGGCAGCCACACGCCACCCTTGCCCGGCGGGCTTGCAGGGGCAATGCCTGTGGCACGCAGACGCACTTGCGGTAACAAGCCCACCCCCCCCCCCCGGCATGGAGTGCGGGGGGCGCCGGCGGGCTGAGACCCCCCGCGGAAACCGGTTTCCGCAGTGAGTGCTGCGCACGGGGCCCTCGCCCCTTAGGTGGCCGGCCCGGCCCCCGCTGACCAGCCCTCCCCTCTGGTTCCAGGGCACGCCTGGGAAGCCGGGACCCCGGGGACAGCGAGGCCCCACGGTAACTACCTGTGGGCTCCCGGACTCGGGAGCACGTCGCAGGGGACGCCAGCGGGCGGGGGGCCTCTGGACGCCCCGGGGCTAGAGCTGACCCCCCTTTCCCGCCTGCGCAGGGTCCACGGGGTGAGCGAGGCCCCCGCGGCATTACTGGGAAGCCCGGCCCCAAGGTACGTCTGGCCTCTGCTTCTGGGGGAGGGAAGCGCGGCGTGGGGGATTCAAGAGCTGCCCGCAGTCCACTCAAGAAGCCAGGCGGACTTGGCCGCAGGCCCCGGGCCAACACCGAGCACAAAGGCCCGCTCTGGC
>NW_004567107.1:998830-999763 GCF_000260355.1 Condylura cristata | reverse complement strand
GCCCGCCTGCCCACCTGGTGGGCAGGGCTGAGCCCCAGCCCCCGGGAACCACGGCCTGTCGGTCTCCCTGCTGGGCCCTGCATGAACCCCGGGGCGGGGGGGGACGCGCACCGAGGGGGCAGGTGGGCGGCTCAGGCCCCTCATTCTGTCCTCATGGGCCTTTGGGTCCCCGCCTGCCCGGTCGCAGGGGGCACAGTGGCCTGGGAGCCACGGCCAGCCGCGCGCCCAGCTCTCGGCCACTGGCGAGGTCCCGGCGTCAGGCCGGCTTCTCACTGGCAGCGTCACCAGAGCAGCAGTCACGAGCCTTCTCTGCCTCCCCACAGGGCAACTCCGGAGGCGATGGCCCCGCCGGCCCCCCTGGAGAGCGGGTGAGACCCGAGGGGGCTGTGCTTATGCCACCTGGGGGCCCAGCCCCCAGCGTAGCCGTCTGCTGCCCGTTGAAGGCGGTGGCGGTGCCAGCCGGGCCTGGCCATGGAGCGTGGGGGCCGAGACTGGCGAGCCCCTGCCAGGGCTGGCTCTGCATCCTGGGAGGCTGGAAGAAATGGGGAGAAGCCCTGGGAGCGGGGGAGGTTGTGCTGGCCACAGCCGGAGCCCACCCTTGGCCCACCCCGGGCAGCTGCTGGCCCCACTGTGGGGGGGGGCTCCAGCCTCTCAGCCTGCCCCCTCTGCCCCAGGGACCCAACGGCCCGCAAGGACCCACAGGCTTTCCTGGACCGAAGGGCCCCCCGGTAAGTCACGCGCCTTCCCATCTGCCGGCGGGAGAGGAAGCCATCAGGCGGGTGGGGAGCAGGGCCCGGGCCAGCGTCCAGGCGGGGAGCCGTTCAGGCCTGCTCAGGGCCCCGGCCGGTGCCCGCTCGTGTCCTGGCTGCGGGGTGCAGAGCCGCTGGGGGCCTCCCATACCTGGAGGTCGTGCGCCCCGGCCGGAGGCCAACG
>NW_004567107.1:994562-995849 GCF_000260355.1 Condylura cristata | reverse complement strand
GGGAGGGGTGGAGCCAGCGGGTGGGCTGGCCAGGGTGAGCACCACACTGCCTCTCACCTAGTTCTCATCACTTTGCAGGGGGCACTTGGACTGAAGGGCAGCGAGGGGCCCCCTGGCCCTCCAGGCCCCGCGGTGAGTGGGCAGGCTCAGGGCCTGGGCCCCCAGCCCCGGGGTGAGAGGGGCCGTGCCAGAGAGCCCCATGCCGGTCCCTGGCTACGTGGAGGTGTGGCCGCCTGAGGGCACAGAGAGGTCCTGCACCCGCCCGCTGGTGTGGGCCGCATGGTGGGGGGGCCTGGGGGTCTTTCCTGCTGTCCAGTGAAAAGCGCGGCTCCTGCCGCGGGAGCACTCAGGCCGAGGCCTGAGCCTCAGCCCTGGGCCCTTCGCCAGAGCACATGCCGCCCAGGGCAGGGCCGCGGCCCCACGACCCCGCGGATGGGCCAGGGCGGGCCCCTGGAGGAGTCCAGACGCACTTGCGAGGTGTCCCCAGACGCTGGCGGCGGACGCGGGCCTGGGATTATGGGAGTGGGAGCGCTAGAGGGGCCCGACACGGCACCCTGAAGCCCAGGCTGAGCCAGGCGCTGGGAGCCTTAGGTGTCGTGGGCGGCAATTTGGGGGCCACATCGGCCTCTGACCCCTCTCGCCCCGCCCAGGGCTCTCCGGGGGAGAGAGGCCCGGCAGGTGCTGCTGGGCCCATCGGAATTCCAGGGAGACCCGGACCCCAGGGACCTCCAGGGCCAGCCGGGGAGAAAGGAGCGCCTGTGAGTACCGCTTGGCCATGCCTGGTGCTGGCTGGACTGCCCGCCCAGGACAGCCTCACCCCCACATGCGGGCGGGTCAGGGCCCCAGAGACCTGGCCATGGGCTCCACCCGGCCGGACTCGGGGTGCCGTGGTGGACAGCCACAGGAAGGAACAGACCCTCTTCCTACCTGCCCACTTCAGTGGCCCCCACCGCTGCCCTGCAAACCCCCTGACCGGGCCACCCCCACACCATACCCACCTCTGCGCTCGGCCCTGCACACCCCGAAATCCTACAAGCCTCTGAGAGTCAGCGCCAGCTCCTGTCTGGACCAGCGTGCCAAGAGGGGTCGCCGTGTCAGGGGTGGGCGGTGCCGCTGGCCACCGTGGCCCCAGAAGGACAGGAGCCCGCAGGCTGGCGCGGAGGCCGGGCGGCCTGGTGGGGGGAGGGGCACGGCTGCCCTGCAAACCCCCTGACCGGGCCACCCCCCCACCATACCCACCTCGGCCCTGCACACCCCGAAATCCTACAAGCCTCTGAGAGTCAGCGC
>NW_004567107.1:993231-994462 GCF_000260355.1 Condylura cristata | reverse complement strand
GCTCTCCCTGGCCACTCTCTTCACAGGGTTTCCAAGGCAAGACCGGCCCTCCCGGCCCCCCCGGCGTGGTCGGCCCTCAGGTGAGACACCTGCACCACCAGCCACACAGCGGGGCAGAGCCTGGGGCCAGCTCCCGGGATGGAGGGTGTGGGCGCCACTGTGCCCGGGCCACGGGGCTCGCGATGCTGGGGGCCGCCCGCTCACGGGGACCGTGTCACGGGGAACCTGGGCCGCGCGGAGTCAGCCTCTGTCCGCCCGTCCCCCACCGCAGCCGGCCACTCACCACAGGGTTGGCCTGGCCAGGCAGGGTCCGAGCGGTGACCACATCCGCCCACGCTGACCTCGTCCTTTCTGGATCTTCCCGGAAGGACTCAGAGGAGCGTGGGGGTTTTGGGGCGGCCGGGGCCTCTGCTGTGGCCGGGCTGTCCCAGGTGGGGGTCAGGGCCACTCGCCCGTACACACGGCTGGAGGTTTCCCGAGTGACGCCAGCATCCCCACAGGGCCCCACGGGGGAAACTGGCCCCATGGGCGAGCGTGGCCACCCTGGGCCTCCGGGCCCCCCCGGCGAGCAGGGGCTTCCAGGCGCCGCTGGAAAGGAAGGGACAAAGGTGAGTGGCCAGGCCGCTGCCCAAGGGGGGTGTCAGCGGGATGGTGCCCTCGGTCTCGTGACACGCCCCAGCCACACACCTCCCCAGCTTTGGCCCAATGTGAGGGGCCAGAGCCGACCGCTGGGGGCAGTGGGGTAGGGTCCAACAGCCCTTGGCTTTCTGCCTGGGCTGCACCCGCTGACCCCAGCTGCTGGAAAAGGACAAGCCATGGACGCTGACCGGTCCACGTGGACGGAGCAGAGGCGCTCCTTGCAGCACCCCAGCCCCAGGGCCCCCCGGGGTGGCCCAGGCAGAGGCTGCCTGTCCTGCCCTCTTCATTGGCAGCCTGACTGGCCCAGGCCAGGAGCCACGAGTCGCATCTGCGACAGGCCAGAAATAGGCTCCGGCCTCTCAGAGGGCCACGTGGAGAGCAGCTGGCGGTGACAGTGCAGACACGTGTCCCCGGGAGACCAGCACACCGCCGGGGACCCGCGGGGCTGAGGCCCAGCATTGCTGGGGAGCCCCCTGGGCCTGGAGCCCGGACCAGACAGCCTGAGCCGGTTCTGATTTCAGGGTGACCCAGGCCCAGCCGGCATCCCAGGAAAAGACGGTCCCCCTGGCCTGCGGGGCTTCCCCGGGGATCG
>NW_004567107.1:990799-991486 GCF_000260355.1 Condylura cristata | reverse complement strand
CTGATGCGGTGGTTCCCGCGGGCAGCAGCCTCTGACCAGTCCTCACTCCTGCAGGGCGAGAAGGGTCCCCAAGGCCCGGCGGGCCGTGACGGCCTGCAGGGTCCCGTGGGGCTCCCAGGTCCAGCTGGCCCTGTGGGTCCCCCTGGAGAAGATGGAGACAAGGTGAGAGTTGGGGGAGCCGGGCAGCAGCCTGGGACCAGGGACAGTGGCCGGCCCACTTCGCCCGGCAAGGTCCCCCTCCTGGGGCACCGAGGCCACGGGGCTCTGGCCTGCCGGGTGGAGACAGCCACGCCTCGGCTTAGCTCCGTTGGGCGGTGGGGCCCCGGGCCCTCGTGGGGCGCCCCCGGCGGGGCAGTCACCTCCGGCGCCGCCCGTCCTGGCCTTGCGAGCACAGGGCTGGCCGTGTGCCGCGCGGGGCCCTGGGGTCCTGTCGTCCTGGCCGGCCGCACCCTGCCCTGTGGTGAGACCTGCCAGGGCCCCGGCTCGCGCCCAGTCTGGGGTCCACGGCACCGTGGCCGGGTGGGGGCGCGGATCTAGAAAGCGGCGGGCGGCGGGCTGACGGCCTCCTGCCTTCGCAGGGGGAGATCGGGGAGCCCGGACAGAAGGGGAGCAAGGGGGACAAAGGCGAGCAGGTGAGTGGCCCGGGGCGCGGGGCGGACGCGCCCTCCTGTGAGCGCCAAGGCCCGG
>NW_004567107.1:985518-986841 GCF_000260355.1 Condylura cristata | reverse complement strand
GACCCACAGGGCCAGTCGGGCTGCGCAGTGCCAGGCCTGACCACCGCCCCTCTCCCCTCTCCCCCGCCAGGGGTCCCCGGGCCCGACCGGTGAGCCAGGCCCCTCCGGCCCTCCAGGGAAAAGGGTGAGTGTCCTGCCAGCTGCGCCGCCTCCCCCTGCCCTCGCGGCCTGGCTCACGGCCGCCGCGTGTGGGAAGCGTGTCCCGCTGCCTGGCGTCAGCGCGGGCGGGCGGCGGCGTCTGCACTTGGGGCCACCTTGGGGCGAGCGCGGGCCAGAGCGCATTCCCTGGCCGGCACGCCTGGGGTTTCTTTGCCCCCAGTATGCAGCTCTGCACCCCAAGAAGTGGATAGCTTGGGGGACGGCCCGGGAGGGGTGCTGGGCCGACAGCACCTCCAGGGGGCCCCGGGGCAGGGAGGCCCCTGCGGCAGGCGGGGCCCGCCGTCTCCGCCAGCTGCACCAGCCCACCCCGTTCCCCACCGTTGCAGGGTCCCCCCGGTCCTGCAGGCCCCGAGGGCAGACAGGGGGAGAAAGGCGCCAAGGTAGGTCCTGGCCGGCGGCTGCGCCTGGTGGACGCTGCGTGCTGGACGCGGGGGGGACGGTGGGCGCGGGGGCGGAGGGCGCCTCACCTGGACCTGGGCACTGCCCCGGAAGGGGCTAGCGCGTCTGGCTTGGTGCCCCTGTCCGCTGGCCGGGGCCTGGTGTCCAGCGGGCCACACCCTGGCTGCCCGGGAGCTGGGGCGGGGGGGAAGCGAGGCTGGGCGGGAAAGCGGCGCGGGATGGAGAGCCGGCCGGCGCAGTTCCCTGGGGACTGTGGGGCGCTCTGGGCAGACCCCGGGTACCTGGAGGCCTCTGGGCTTCCGAGCAGTGGGCCGGGGTGACCGGACCCGCTCCGCCCTCCTGCAGGGAGAAGCCGGCTTGGAAGGCCCTCCTGGGAAGACTGGCCCCATCGGCCCCCAGGGGGCCCCTGGCAAGCCGGGCCCTGATGGCCTGAGAGGGATCCCCGGCCCCGTGGTGAGTGGACGGGCAGGCCTGGGGTCGGGGCGGTGGAGGGAGGGCTGGGCCTGGGGGGCGGCCGCGCGGTGGGGCTCACGCCAGGGCTGACTTACAGGGTGAACAAGGCCTCCCGGGATCCCCAGGCCCCGACGGGCCGCCCGGCCCTCTCGTGAGTCACATTCTCCCTAAGCTTCTCCTGGAGGGTGGGAAGGGGAGGGATGGGGTGAACTCCAGCCCTCTCTGCCGCACCACAGGGCCCCCCAGGACTCCCTGGCCTCAAAGGAGATTCTGGCCCCAAAGGTGAAAAGGTAAGATGGACTCAGGCGCCTC
>NW_004567107.1:983849-984838 GCF_000260355.1 Condylura cristata | reverse complement strand
CTGCGGGCGCTGGCCGGCACAGCCAAGGCTGCGGAGCCGGCGGCGAGGTCCACTTGCTGCCGGCTGGGCCTCGGGGCTCCCAGCCAGAGCTGGGGCGAGAGTTCCTGGGTGCTGGCTCACGAGGACAGGCGAGGCGGGGAGACGCTGGCATTCGGGGGCGCCCAGCCCCAGCCCTGCTCCGCGCGTGCTGGGCCAGGCCGGCGCAAACGAGAAGGGGCCCCGGCACCAGCCTGTCGCTGGAGCCGCGCGACTCGAAGACCCCTCGGCTGAGTCCCTCGGCCCCGGGTCTGCGCCCGCCACTCCTGGGCGCACGGGGTGGAGGGCGCTGGCCGAGGTCGGGGGCGGGTGGGGCGCTGACGTCCTCCCTCTGCCCCACAGGGTCCTCCCGGCCCCAAAGGTGCTAAGGGCTCCTCGGTAAGTGGTGTGGCCAGCGTGGCCATGCGCCTGCGGGTGTCCCCAGGGTGGCGGGGGACCCCGGGCCTCCTCTCCCACGCTGGCGACGGGTGCCCGTCCTGCCAGCTGCCCCAGACCCCGCCTGGGCCCTCTGGGTCGCTGCTCCAGGGTCCCCGCGCCTGCCTGGCCCCTGACTGCCCACCCCACCTTGGGCATCTGGTCTCCCCACCGGGACGGCGAGGTGCACCCCGGCGGGCAGCTGGCCTGGCACCCCACCGCGAGCCCCTGCACACAGCCCCAGGCACGCTGGCCCGTGGGTTTCAGTGGCCTTGCGCCGCATCACCAAGGCTGTGCTCTCCTCTGTCCCCAGGGTCCAACCGGCCCGAAGGGTGAGGCGGGCCACCCAGGGCCCCCCGGCCCCCCGGTAAGTGGGCTTGGAGTCTCGCGAGCGGGGGTCCTGCTAGCCCCGGGGCGTGGGAGCCCGACCCTGAGGGTCGCGCCCGGCACTTCTGGTGGGGCTGTGCGGGTGCGCCTGCCCGGGCCCTGGCCGGGGGTGTCGGTTTGTGAGGGGAGCGGGCGCGGGGGGTGCACGTGCG
>NW_004567107.1:982073-983197 GCF_000260355.1 Condylura cristata | reverse complement strand
CTGGGCGGGGCCGGCTGGCACAGTGGCGCGTGGGCCCTCGGAGCCGGGGGCCTCGTGTGGAGGAGGCGGTGGCCACCGGGCGGAGGCCAAGGCTTTGAGGCTGCTCAGAGATGGGTCAGGGCTGGGCCCAGCCGCCCTTGGCCGGCGGCCTGCTCAGAGATGGGTCAGGGCTGGGCCCAGCCGCCCCTTGGCCGGCGGCCCTGCCCATCTCGAAGGGGTGAGAACCCAGCCCCTGCCGGGACAGCCGACGGTGAGCCCGGCGTGGGGTGCTGGGCCGCACTGCTGGGGTACAGGCTCGGCTCGGCCTCGGAGCGTCGCCGAGACAGACCCCGCCCCTGGCCAGACGCTGCCCCTGCCGGGTGAAGCGTGGGCCTCTCCCGTGGGCGGGCCCGGTGGTCCGGCCACTGCCCCCGTGCGTGGGCGTCCGGGTTACCTCCGGCTTCTCTGCCTGGCTGCCCTGCGGGGGCCCCTCCCTCGCACATTCTCGGCCAGACGGGCTGGATGGGCGTCCAGGGCAGCCCCACTGACCGGTCCCCGTCTGTGATGCAGGTGAATACTGGGTGGACCCCAACCAAGGCTGCTCCCGGGACTCCTTCAAGGTCTACTGCAACTTCACGGGCGGCGGGGCCACCTGTGTCTTCCCCGACAAGAAGTCGGAGGGGGTGAGTCCACCCCCGGCCGGGGCTCCCCGCAGGCCCCGCAGCGCCGGCGTTGGGGCTGGGGAAGCCGGAGGTGGCGAGTCTCCCCCGCAGAGCCGGGTCTTAAGTGACATTGGAGAGACTCCGCGGGCATCCGCCCGCCTGCCCGGCCCTCCCTAAGTGACCGAAGTTCCTGCCCAGGACCCGAGGCCCTCTGGTGGGATGGGGGGCCGCGGGCGGGCCGCACTCTGACCCCAGATGTCACTCCAGAGTTTGACAGTGGCCTGAGGGACCGCTCCCGAGGCACCCCCAAGGCCCCCTCTCCTGACGCCCCCAGGCCCCCTCCAGCCCCACCCCGTCCTGTAAAGCTCCCGTGCATGGCTCCGCCAGGGGGCAGGGGGCCTGTTCGTCGGACTCGGGCTGCGCCTGGGGCCAGGCACCGCCGGCTCGTGCCCGTCGGGAGCCGCCACGGGTGACGTGTGGATG
>NW_004567107.1:978981-981088 GCF_000260355.1 Condylura cristata | reverse complement strand
CCGCCCCACCGCCCAGGGCCGAGAGGGCCCCAGCAAGAGGCCGTCAGCCGAGGGCTGTGGCAGCCTGGCGTGCGGCCCTGTCGCCTGTGCCCCTGGTGAGGGCCTGGCCGCTTCCCAGACGGCCAGGCTGGGCCCCATGCGCCTTCCCGGCCCAAGCCTGACCCCGCTTCTGCAGGCCCGCTTGTCCCCTGTGGCTGGGGTGGGGTGTCCTGGCTACTCCAGGCCCTGCACCCCGGCTGTGGCCCCGGCCTCCCGCGGTCCCAGCCCGCATGCCGCACCTCCCCCTGCTGCACCCCAGGACTGAGCTTAACCTGGCGGTGCTTGGCGGCTGTGTTGCCCGCTCACGCCCTCGGGCCCGGGGCCACGCTCCGGCCACACTCTGCTCTGGCTCTGCTTATCGGGGCCCCCCGGCTCTGCTCTGGCCCTGCTTATCACGGCCCCCCGGCTCTGCTCTGGCTCTGCTATCGCGGCCCCCCGGCTCTGCTCTGGCCCTGCTTATCGGGGCCCCCCGGCTCTGCTCTGGCCCTGCTTATCGGGGCCCCCCGGCTCTGCTCTGGCTCTGCTTATTGCGGCCCCCCGGCTCTCTGGCTCTGCAGAAGCGCTGGCACACAGAAGGACCCGGGGGCTCCTTGCGGAGTGTCCAGATGGGCACGGGCTGGGCGCACAGGCGCGGCCGGAGGACAGTGGCCTCAGGCCCCCCCAGAGCCCACGCACCCCACTGAAGAGGTCTGGGTCCCCGCGCCCTCCGCTGTGCCGCCTGGCCAGCCAGGCAGTTGCCATGGGGCAGACGTGGCTTGTCCTGGAAGTCCTTGCGCGTTCGCCCAGCTCTCAATGGGGAGCACAGGGCTGGGCGCGGGGCTGACCGCCCCTCCACAAGTAAGGTCTGCCTGGCAGACCATGGGGGACGGCAGGGCCCGCCCCCGCGCCCGGGTCCTGCTGCCGCGGGTCCTCTGTGTCCAGTGCTGCCCGCCCCTGCGCATGCTCCCCCTCCCGAGTCAGTCACCCCGTCCTGAGGTGCGCCGACAGCACAGCCGGTGGGTACCCCCTCCCTCCCCAGGACCTGCCTGGGCAGGGGCGCAGGGCCCCGAGCCCGCAGTGGGCAGCGGCGACTCTCATAAGTCAGCGCGGCTCTCGGGGACGGGCGGGCAGGGGGCACAGCCGGTCACGAGCACTGGTCAGTCCGCTCCGTCCTGGGACCTCCAGGTCAGTGGGGATGTGACCGAGACGACTGGCCCTCGGGGCTGCCGGGACTCTGTGGGGCTCCCCCATGAGGGTCAGGAAGTAAAGAGCAGAACAGACGGGGCCCCGGCGCCCCGCACCAGCTGACAGGTCCTGCCTGGCACGGGCGCCCAGGCAGCCCAGAGGGTCCCTGAGCCCCCTGCCCGCTGCCCAGGGTCTACTGTGGGACAGCAGGGACTTTTATACAGAGGGGCCTGTGTCCACTGAGCCAGGCCAGCCACAGCCCACAGGACGGCCTTTCTGTCCCCTGGGGACTCCCGGGAAGGGCAGGAACGGCCCAGCAGACGCTGACCAGGAGGGTGTCGGCCACCGGGCCCTGGCCTACAGCCCGAGGCCTGGAGGCCCTGCCTGGGGATTTGCTGTCTGGCCACCGGCAGGGGCTAAGCGCCCCCCACAGGGGGTTCGTGTGTCAGTGTCACCCAGGAGCCCAGCCCAGAGCGGGGTGTCCACAGGGCCCCCTGGCCAGGCAGGAGACCGGCAGCCAGGCCCGTGGACAGCGAGGCCGGCCCGGGGCTCCCGGAGAGCCCGGCTGCTGCGTGGACCCAGGCGGGCGCCTCCCTTGCACTGAGCACCTCTGTGCCCGCAGCTCTCCTACGTGGACGCCGAGGGCAGCCCGGTGGGCGTGGTGCAGATGACCTTCCTGCGGCTGCTCAGCGCCTCTGCGCAGCAGAACGTCACCTACAACTGCTACCAGTCGGTCGCCTGGCAGGACGCCGCCACGGGCAGCTACGACAAGGCCATCCGCTTCCTGGGCTCCAACGACGAGGAGATGTCCCACGACAACAGCCCCTACATCCGCGCCCTGGTGGACGGCTGCGCGGTGAGTGGCCGCCCTGTGCCACCCCGCTCCGCCCCGCGCCACTCCTCT
>NW_004567107.1:972138-972991 GCF_000260355.1 Condylura cristata | reverse complement strand
AGGGGGTGGCAGAGCCCCTGTGTGGGCCCCTGGGGCGGCCGCCACCCCAGCGCTCGCCGGGTCTCTGCCCCGTCCGGGCCAGCCCTGGGCTTCCCTCCGCGGACGGAACCGACTCGGGCGTTGAGGCTGGCCGCTCTGAAGGGACATTGGTCAGGAAAGGCCAGTACGTCGCCGCCTGGGCGCGGGGGCAGCCTGCTGGCCCCCTCGCAGGGCCCGGGTTTGCACACGAGTCAGGCCCTCCCCGGGGTGGGGGCTGCCCGGGGCCCCGAGACACCCCAGAGCCTGCAGGGCACCCATGCCAGGAGGCGGGGCTCACCTCTCTCTCCCCGCGCACCCTTCTCCCCGCGGTCTCCTGCAGGAAAGAGTGGGTCAGGGCACAGCTGGCCCTGGAGGCCAGGGCCGCGCCCGAGGGCTGGTGACTCCATGGCAGGGCTCCCCCGGCTCTCGGGGAACGGGGGCACCGAGGCCGCCTCCCCAGGGCGAGGAGGCTGCCCTGACCGGGACCCAGGGCTCCGGGGGCCGGGAACTCTGGAAGCAAATTGCGCGCTGGCCACTGGCCTGGTCTCTGTCGCCGCCTGTCGCGTCTGCCCAGCCCCAGACCCGCTCCAGGCCCTCGGGCTTCGTCCAGTGGTTACCTTTAGGCCCAGCGGGTCCTGCCTTCCCCGGGGCTCCAGGGGAACCTCGTTCTCCTGCAAATTCCAAAGACACCTGCAGAGAAGCACTGCCCGCCTCGCCCGCGGGCGGCCTCGGGCCCGGCGGCCCTGCGGTCTGGAGCCGGCTACGGAGCCGGGGAGCCGCGTGGCCTCCCAGGCCCCCCTCCTCGTGGTCAGCAGGGGCCAGCAGCGAGGGGTCC
>NW_004567107.1:971253-971793 GCF_000260355.1 Condylura cristata | reverse complement strand
GGCTCTCCCCAGGCCCCATCCTGGCTGCCGTTGTGGGGTGGACTCTGCATTACAAGCCCCCGAGTAGGGGAGCCCCGGCTTGGGGCATCAAGCCGTCCAGAGCCGTGGGGCGACGACGGTCAGGGCCCCTGCCTGCCCGGCACCGACAGCCGTAAGCAGCCCCGGGCGGGCCCGCCCTGACCCCCACCGCGTGCCCTGCGGGCCTGTGGGTGCAGCTGGCCATGTGGGTCTGACCCAGGGCCCCGGAGTCTCACCTGGACAGGTGTCAGTAGCCTGGACATGCAGAGTGCGGACGCACAGGGCCAGGAGGAGCTGGCCAGCGGGCCCCAGGGCCACGGCGACTCCGGCCAGCCTCATGGCCTGTGGGCTGCGACCTCGGGTGTCGGCTCTGGCAGGGCAGGGCGAGCCGAGCCTGGGCGCTGGCTCCCCACGCCCTCGGGGATGCCACTTCCCCAGGCCCTGGTTGCGCCAGCAGAGGGAGGGGACAGCCCCAGAGGCCCGCCGGCCCCTCACAGGCCCCGCCCACCCTGGCAAGGCCCC
>NW_004567107.1:969713-970893 GCF_000260355.1 Condylura cristata | reverse complement strand
GCCTCGGGACCCGCCGTCGCCCCGCGGTGTCCAGGAGCCGCGGCCAGCCAGTGAGGGGCGCTGGAGTACAGGCGGGCTGAGGCCGGTGGTGGGTCTGGGCTGCGAGGTGAGAAACGGCCCTGGCAGCTGGCCGCCGCGCCAGATGGGTGACCTGGGGTGTGCCCGGGGTCCGCCCAGTGTCTGCCCACACAGACAGGGGGACGCAGTCAGAGGGGGCGACCGGAAGCTGGGCCACGGCTGTCCAGAGGGGGCGACCGGAGGCTGGGCCACGGCTGTCCAGGCGGTGCCCGGCGGGGTTCTGGCAGACAGCAGCGCCCAGGACGATGCCTGGGAGTGGGGCGAAGCAGGGGAGGCCACAGGGGCTTGGGGCTCACGTGAGGGAGGCCACGGGCGGGTGGGGGAGGCCCAGCTGGCCACTGCCGGAGTCGCGAGGGCTGACCGGGCCTGTGGGCCGCACACAGAGGCCACCGTGGCCGGGGCGTCCTGTGGGGTCGCCCCGTCGGGCCTGGCACAGAGGGAGCCGGCGCCCTCGGGGATGCGTGGCGGGGCCTGTGGGTCACCACTGCCCACACGGCCCATAGCGGGCCCGCGGGCACCAGGTCATGGCGCGGGGCCCCCCGTGGCCCCAAACAGCACCCCCCACCGTGACCCACGCCGCTCGGGCCACGGGCGCTCCGGGCAGGGCGGGCGGACGAGGGCGAGTTCCTTGGCTCAGGAGCGCCGGACGTGCGAGGGGCGGACCGGTGGAGGCCTGGACTCTCGGCTCCTGGGGCTCTCAGGGTCTGAGCCCGGCGACGCTGACAGGGACCCCAGAGCAGGCCACCGGCCTCGGAAGGCGCGTCTGTGGGGCGGGCGGCGGGGAGGCCGGGGAGGGACAGGCTGCCCTGGGAAGGAGCCGGGCAGCCTCGCCGGCCGGTTGCTGACCAGTCAGCTCTGCCGGCAGGAAGGGGCGCTGGGCAGACGAGGCTGCCTGGGGGGCACTGAGCAGGCCACAGCAGGTCGCCCACCTCTGCCCAGCAGAGGCCATCGGGCCCAGGCTCCCTCCCTGGGCCGCCGCTGCCCACGTGGGCGAGGCCGAGGGCGGGTGCCCGCTTTGGCAACTTCCCATGGGGTGTCACGAAGGGCCGTTTCACAAGGCGGTCAGCGGGAAGTTGTGCAAAGCCCCGCGGCTGCGGCTTCC
>NW_004567107.1:966925-967901 GCF_000260355.1 Condylura cristata | reverse complement strand
GGGGGGTGCTGTGGGCCGTCCTGGCGGCCGGCTGCCTGGCTGCAGCGTGGGAGGCAGCGGCTCGCTGAGCCCTGGGGTGCTCGCTGTGCCCCAGCAGCCCACAGAGTGGCCCCCAGCACCCCATCTGCCAGCGTGGCTTCCTCAGGGGCGCGGGCCTTCCTCAGGCCCCTGTGGCGACCGCATGGGGCGTCCTCGGCCAGGTCTGTCCCTCCCCGCTGCCCTCCGGCCTGGAGGCACGGGCCCCCAGAGGGACACGGGGCCTGGCCCCGGGGCCCTTCAGCGAGGGTCAGGGAGCCAGGCTGGCGGGGTCCCCTCCCAGGCCCAGCCCCAGGCCCTCGGGGGCGGCGGGACAGAGTGTCGCCAGCCCGGCTCCGCAGGCCGGGCACAGAGGATCTGTCTGACCAGAGCAGCCGGCTGGCCAGGGCTGGCCAGGGCTGCCCGTGGCTCAGCACCCGGGCTGCTGGCCGCCTCCCCATCTTTCAGGCCCAGCCTGGCCGCCTCTGCCTCGAGTCTCCTGCTGCCGCCCGGGGGAGACAGGGCCGGCTGGGGAGCCGAGTGAGCGCTGGCCCTCTCGGCGGGGTGGACGCTGGCAGCGGGCTCCGAGGCCGCGGCCTGCCCTGGACCGCGCAGCAGCTTTCCCAAGGCCACGCGGGCGGCCTGGGGTGGAGGCCCAGCCCCGCCCTCGCCTGGGGGTGCCTGGGGAGCCCGCGTGGGCCCCGCTGGCCGTGGCAGGCGTGAGACTTTAAAGCAGCTCTGTGGTGAGATCATTCCCGTCCCAGAAACCCCCCATTTATAGCCAGTCCTGGTTTGGGGGGGTCCACGGAGCAAGCTGCCTCGGCACCGGCTCATTGTAGATCAGCAGAGCCGCGCCGGGACCCCGACGCCCTCCTCTGCCACGCACCGGGCGTGGCGCTCCAAGGAGCTGGGCTGGAGCGGGGCTCGGGGCCCGTGGTCAGCGCCCTGGACGCTGCCGGGG
>NW_004567107.1:965570-966085 GCF_000260355.1 Condylura cristata | reverse complement strand
CTCGCCGCCCCGCTGGACCTGCCGCCAGGGGGTTTCCAGCTGGAGGACACGCACGGCCAGCACTGGAACGGCGGCCGGCACGGCCTGGCACGGGGGCGCAAGGTCCCTGGCCCCGCTAGTGGACATGAGGCGGAAAGAGCCGCAGCCGGCCCCGCCGACCCGAGACCGTGGCACCCTGCCGGGCCCGGCCACGGCTGAGCTGCCCCTCCCGCCCGAGTGTCCTCTGGTGTCTCCAAATCACCGGACAGGCCAGCGGCTCCCTGCGAACAGCTCCCACTCCCGTTCCTGGCCACAGGGGTCATCAGTGGGGACCGAGCAGGCCCTCCGTGTGTCTGGGCGCCCCTGGCCGCCGCCCTGGACAGACGCCGACGGCTTCGTAGCGTTCCAGTGGCTTTCAAAAGCCCCGAGCCCGGGGTGCAGGCTCCCGACATCCCCCGCCGGCTCCTGGGCTCCCGGGCCCTCTCCGCAGGGTGCGCTTGTCTGCCCGGGCCACGAGGGGCCCTCACTCCACCTGC
>NW_004567107.1:961020-963225 GCF_000260355.1 Condylura cristata | reverse complement strand
CCCGCGCCCCCGCAGCCGCCGCCCTGCCACCTGCTCAGATCCTCGCCGCCAGCTGAATCCGGCGGGGAGGCCCCAGCCAGGCTGTTTTTCTAGGGCTGCTTTCTCGGTGTTTTAATTTTCTACCGTGCTAAATTCTGCTTCCCTTTCCTTGAAGAAAATAGAAAGGGAGAGACAGAACTGGGACACGGCTTCGGGCGCGCATTCTGCCCCCGCAGCTGGGGGTGGGCTAGACAGAGCTCCGAGGCGGCGCAGGGCCCTGCCCCCTCCTCCACCCACGTCCCCGGAGGAGGGGCTGTCCTGACCCTGCAGCCTGTGGGGCCCAGCCCCTGGCCTCCCGGCCTGGCCTCCCGCAGAGGCATGCCCTGGCCTGAGGGCAGTGGGCCAGAGCGCCCTGCAGGCCAGCTGGGGGAGCGGGGCCAGGCGCTGCCCCTCACTGTAACAGCAGATGGACACCGCTTGCCTGCAGGACGCTTGGGGACACGCTGGCCCCCGGGGACCTCCTGGGCTCCGAGTGTCGCTGATGGGGCTTGGGGTGGGAGAAGAGCCTTGCAGGGGCCAGGCGGGGTTCCGCGCTCCATATTCAGGTCCTCCGCGTCTCCCAGCAGGGCCCAGAGAGGCAGCAACCGTGGCCAAGGCCACACAGCAGTGACCCTCAGAGGGGAGCCGCCGGCCTGGCCAGGTCCCACTCCGCCCTGGGTTTGCGCACATGTAGGGGAGCCCTCTCTGCCCCCAGCTCTCTTGCACCCTGCCCCCTCCCCCAAGCCCCCAACCTGTGATGGGCGCCCCTGAGCCACCCTCTGCTGGGGGCGCCCCAGGGCTGCATCCCCAGCCATGCGTCCCTGTCCTCCCCCAGCCCAGGGCGGGTCAGCGCCCCAACTCAGCACAGGCACCCCGGGCGGCTCAGAGGGCAGGGTGCCCTCGGGGGTCCTTTGCCACTTGCCAGAGAGCCAGAGTGGATGAGGGTCCTTCTGTCCTGCCCCCAGGTCCTCTCTGATAACACCAGTGTGAGCGGAGGAGTGGGTGGGTGAACGAATGAATGGTCACCCCCAAGGAGGCGCCAGCCCGCTGGGGCGCCCCGGCCCCGGCCAATCTCGGGCCTTCAGCCTCCCGGGATCTGCGTTCCCGAGGACAGGAGACCCTGCGCGCCGCTGTCTGCTACCCCGAAAAGCCGTCCCTCGCCGGGGCGGCCAAGGGGCTGGAGTTCTTGGCGGCGGCGACTGGGGCAGACACAGGGCAAGGCTGGACACAGGCGGCGGGCTGACCCCACGAGTGGCCACGCCCCTCCCTGCCCCTCCCGACCTCAGGGAGAGGCCCGCAGTGCCAGTGGCGCGTTGACTCGGGAGCAAGGGTGGAATCATTTATCATTCAATTACCCGGCGCAGAGCCATTATTTAAACGACCAGCCACACACACAATCAATCTTTAATGAAACAGTCACCGCACCCGCAGCCGACGAGCGCCGGCCCTCCTGGAGCCTCCCGCTAGGAATACAAATGGCGCGGCCCGTGGCCAGCGTGCTGCACCGGCCAGTCTTCCCAAGGCGGCCGGGGCGCCTGGGGGTGCGCCCACAGCCTGGCGTGGCAGCCGAGCGGGCAGGGGGCATCCGGGACCGGGCATCTGTGGCTTTGGGGGCCCGCTGCTGCTGCGGCTTTACCCTCCTCTCTGCGCGACCATCCCTGAGCCTCACGGGCGCCCTCCAGAGACCCCGAGCAGCCAGCGAGGGGCACCTGCGGCCCAGGCCCCGCCCACGCCCCACCTATGCGCCCCTCCCCGCCCACAGGGCTCCTCCCACGCCGAGCCCCGCCCACGCGCCTCCCGTGCGTCTTGCCCCGCCCACATGCCAGGCACCTGCCCACACCGGCTCTGCTCGTGCCCCGCCCGTGCCCCGCCCACACCCCCGCTTCTACCCGGGCTCGCCGGGCCACGTGCTCTTCCCCGGCCGCGCCACCTGGGGGGACAGTCCCTCGTGAAGGCGTCCCAGTGCCCAGAGTGGAAGGCTCCCAACTGGCTGCAGGAGCAGGACGCCGCGGCCGGGTGTCCACAAAACCCCCGTGACTTCTCCGCTGTGTGCCAACTTGCGAGCGACCTGGAGAAAGACGGGGCTCCCGCCCCTCTGATCACCGCCGTGCTCACCGCCCCTCCCGCCGGCAACCCTGCGCCGTCGGGCCCTGCCTGTGCGGCCGCGGTCACCACGTGGCGGCGGAC
>NW_004567107.1:958364-960060 GCF_000260355.1 Condylura cristata | reverse complement strand
CCAAGGGCAGCCACCTGAGGGGCTGCAGAATCGGCCCTGGGCACATGAGCGGTCTGGGGTTAGTGCCGCCCCAGCCCGAGCGGGGCCTCGCATGTCACGCTGCCCACGGTAAGGAGCCAGCCCCGGACGAACGATCGTCATCTGCCACCCGAGAAACCGGAAGGAAACAGCACTCCCAAGTGATTAGCCAAGTCCTGGAGTCGCTCAAGAACATACAGAAGATTTGATGCCATCTCGAGCCTCCCGTAAGATGAAATCCGTGATACCTGCTGCTCCCGAAACTGGCCAGCGTCAGGAGACAGAAATGCATCCACACCGGGACGGGGAAGCGGGAGCACAGGGCCCAGACACGGAGCAAAGGAGGCGCAGAGAAGAGATGGCACGCAGCTGGTAACGCCTGTCCGTCTGAGGAGCCTCTGGAAGCACAGATGTGTAAAGCAGGCGTGGAAGCGATGAAGTTTCTCGACGTGAGAACTGTAGTGTCCAGGACGAAACACGCACTGGAGACGGACGCAGGAACCCCCAGGAGGAACCAGGAGAAACAGTGACGTAGCCTGAGTGACTTGTGGGACCCCTGGAGCACCCCGGTAGCCTGAGGGATGTGTAACTGAGGTTTGTGAAGAAGGAAAGAAGAATATCAAAGAAACAAAACCTAACTGTACCCGCCGGGCCCCGGGGCCGCCCGAGCGCCACTCTGGCCGTCTGGCCTCTTCCGGCAGCCCGTGGCAGTCCGGCAATCGCCCGCAGCCACAGAAAGCAGCCGGCGGCCTGCAGGCCTCCTCCCCAGTCACGCCAGGGCAGGGAGCTGCGCCCCGGAGGGCCGGGGCGGGCGGCCGCGTGGGGCTGCGTCCCAGAGACAGCCGCGGGCGCCTCGCCCACAGTAGCAGAGCCCGGAGGGTCGAGGCTTAGTTTCACGCCGCGGCTGACCGGGGTGACACTCCTCTCGCCCCAAGCCTGGAGAAGACCCCCGCGTTCACCCTCCCGCCGCGTTCCCCTGGCTCCCCGGCCCACGCGGGCCTCTCGCAGCCCTGCGGGACGGCCGGGGACAGTCCGCTGCACCAGCCCGGCCTCTTCGGGCCGTGTGGTGCTGCCTGGCAGACAAAAGGCCGCTACACCCCACGGGCTCAGGAGACTCAGGGTTCAAGGACCCACAGCTCACGGAGGCTGAGTCCCCAGCACAGCCAGAGACAGCGCCAGGCGCTTGAGTCCGAGCAAAGGCCCGCACCAGGCGCACGGCCAAAGGAAGGCGGCGCAGCGTCCACCGGGGCGGCACAGCGTCCATCCGGGCTGCAGAGTGTCCACCGGGGCGGCGCAGCGTCCACCGGGCGGCGCCGCTGAGGAGCCTGGAGCAGCGCAGACGCTGGCGCGACTGTCCAGCCCGCATCGCCCTGCCGGAACCGGCCCTGGGAAGTGCAGGTGCGCGTAGGCTGCCTCCACGCCCCCGCGACGCGGGTCCCCCCCGCTGACCTGCCCTGCGGGAGCGTCGGCCAGGTCCTCCGAGCGGAGGGAAAATAGCCCTCGGGAGATGCATGTCAGGGGGAACCGGCACCGTGCGCTGCCCACACCGTCCCCTTGGGCGGCGGACAACGGCGACTCAGACCGGGCGGGCCCCGCTGTGGGCTCCCGCCTGCGCGCAAGCCTGAATCGCGTCCTCACGAGCGACCTGGAGCCCAGAGCCACGAGTGAACTAAGGCGC
>NW_004567107.1:954240-958079 GCF_000260355.1 Condylura cristata | reverse complement strand
TGCTGCGGTGGCTTCGGCTTCTGCGTGCTGCGCCCTGACCCGCTGCGCCCCCAGGGAGGACCCAACAAAAATTTTCTTTAAAGAAAAATCACAGTTGTTCTAAAAAGCACCAAGAAAAAGAAACAAGATGTGAGATGAATAGAAAACAGTGAGGCGGCAAATGGAAAGAGCCCTGGAAATGACCCCACTGCGCGCGGGCTGACCCGCGCTTCGCAGGCGGGGACGGCGCATTGGCGGCTCAGCAGGACGTCGCTGTCGCTGTCCGCTCTGAACCTGTGCCAGTTACCTGGGCAGGAGCAGGCGGAAGGCGGCGGAATGAACGCGCGACCCCGCCCGCTGGAAGGAAGCTGGTGGGCGCCACCGCGTGAGACCAAGATCTCACAGCAAAGGTTTCACCGGGGAAGTCGTGTCTTCCTCATCATAAAGGAGCCAATTAATCGGCAAGGAAACCGCAGCCCTGAGCTCTGTCGTGCGCCTGATAACAACACGCAAAGCCGAACAGAAGGCTCAAGGCCACTGTTGCTCACGCACGAAGATGCAGAAACGCCAGCAAAATCTTAACAAATGGGAACCAACAAGTGATTTAAAAGGGACAAGACCACCCCCAGGCGGCCCCAGGAACACAGTGCTGCCTGACACTAGAGTCAGTAATTCGGGTTAACAACAACAAGCCTGTAGTCACATCCCGATGACAAACGCTGATGAAACCAGTCAGAAAACTGGAACGTGAGGGGCCTTCCTGACCTCCGGAAAGCTCGCTCGGGCGCGCTGAGCACCAGCTGCCTCCCCACGGGCGAGGGCGCTGCCTTCGACACCCCCACTGTCCACACCCGGGACTTGGTCAGTGCAGCGAGATCGGGACAGAAATGACGACAGCAGTCTCATCGTAAGGGGAGAGATGCAGCTGTTCCAGAAGAGACGACCGCTGCCCGGGGAGTCCGGCGAACTCCCCCCACAGCGAGCTTCTAGAACCGAGAGTGGGCGAGGCGCCACGCAGGCGGCCCCGGCGACGCACAGCCGTCGGGGCTGCTCCGAGCCGTCGGTGAGAAGTCCGGGAAGCGAACGGGCAAACCATGTATAATCTCAGCTTGCGACGCGAAATGGGGACGGTTCTGGCCCAAAAAGCCGTGTCCGAGGGCCGAATCACGGCAAGAGCAGACAGCTGTAGCGATTCCCACGCCCGCGGCTGGGACGCTCAAGTGGCCAGGATGGTCCATTCTTCCCGCGTGGCTCCCGCTAAGCTGATCAAAATCCCAGCAAGCTTTAAGAAAACGGCATCCACAAACCAATTCCACAACCAGTGCAGAAATCCAGTTTCCAGAGCAGCCAAGCGGCTTTCGGAAGTCAGAGAGCTCGGAGCTGACCCGGGACTCGCGGTCCCAGCAACAAGGGAGCGTCGCACGGGGCGGCGGCTGGACGGTCCAGAACGGACCTGTTCCTGCAGGCCAGCTGGCTTTCGACCAGGGCGCCGAGGCCGCCGTCTTGCCACGCGTGGGCAGTGGGGCCTGCACGCCACAGGCGGTGAGTCTCCTCCTCGCTCGCTCCAGATGCAGCAGCCATCGGGCGGGTCCTGGGCCCCGCTGAAGCCGCGGGCCAGAGGCCGCGCAAAGCTGCCGGGGGCGACCTGGGTGGGCGGGCAATGATTTCTTCGCTAGGACATCGCAGTGGTGAAAGGAAACAGTGACCACTGGGACTGACCCACTGAAGGGCCGGCTCCCCGAGGGGGCGGTTTGGAGAGCGAACGCAGCCGGGGTGGGGCTGCAGCTCTCACCCCGGGGAGCCGTCGCCCCGGGGTGAGTCAGGGTTAGGCCACAGCGAGGAAGCGGACACCCAGCGGCTCGCCGGGCGAAGGCCTGAACGGACACGCCGCCCGGGAAGGCCAGCAGGGGCCCGAGAGCGCACCACACCCCTCGCCAGGGACACCAGGTCAGGCGAGCGGGCAAATGGCCACCTCGCAGGGCCGGCCGCCCCGGGCAGCAGCCGTGGCCTCCCGTACAGCCGGTGCGGCGCAGTGTCCAGTGCTCTGTCCCGAGCCCTCGCCAGCCTCCCCCACGCCTGGGCCCGGCCTAGCCCCCTCCTCAGGCAGCCCAGCGCTCGGCAGCGCCCGGACAGAGGTCGCCCCTGCCGCAGGGCAGTGTCGGGGCGGCCAGGGCGGCATACGCAGCACTTTGGAGAACGGAGTTTAAGTCTTCACACAAGTTGCTTGGCACTTAACCGCTGCGAAGCCGGCGAAGGCCCCGCAGCACACGTGAGACCCCCGCCGGGTGACCCCAGGCGCGGCAGTCCCCTCCTGTCTCCCCGCCGCTCCCCTCAGTGGACTTTGTCCGTCTGCCTGTTCCCCTGCCCTGTCGGGGGTCCTCTCACCCCGGCACCTCTGGCCTGCACCCCGTAAATACGCCTTTAAAAAAATAAATGCATAAACGCCCCCGTATTCCCCGTAAGGCTGACTCGGCGGCCGGGTCCACGCCCCCTCAGGGTCCCTGTGCCCGGGGACGGACACCGACACCCGCGACCCCTAAGGCGCCGTCCGTGGCTGAGACACCAAAGTAGCGGTGGTGGGCGGGCGAGGGGGCGTCCCTGGGGGCCGGGCTGCGCGGGCAGGAGTGGGGCCGGTCCCCCGAGCCAGGCTGGCTGCCGAGAAACTGGGGCAGGCTGGGCTCGGGGCTTCACCAGTGACCACGCCGAGCGGCCAGTCGGCCAGTGCCGGCCCACCCCTGGAGAAAGGCCCCCTCCCAGAGGCAGCAAGAGTAGCCATCCAGGGCATCTGCTCTGTAATTGCAGAAATGGGGGCGCCGCCCCCCACCCCTGCTGGGCGGGGGAGCTGGGGAGCAGCTGCTGAGCCGGGCGGAGGAAGGGGCTACCAGGCGCGGCAGCTAGGGGCGCAGGCTGAGCCCCTCGGTGCCGGTGCCACAGAGCAAGGCCGGCCAGGTGTGCGCTGGCCTCCCCCGGCCAGGCCCCCGAGGAACGACCTGGCCGTGTCCAGGGGAGCCTCAGCGCTGGACGCTGTTTGTGAGGCGCCCGCGTGGGGGTGGGGGCCCCAGGGGCGGCGGGAGCTGGGCTGCGAACCGGGCGGAACCGGCCAGCTGGTTCCTGGCAAGGGCGCTGCAAGGGTGTGGGTGCAGGTGTGCGGGGCGGGGGGGGGGCTCCACACCTGCCTTGGAACCGCCTCCAGCCCCGAGGGCAGAGGACTGTTCTCCCTGGCACTCACCGGGGCTGGGGGAAACTAGAGGCCCAGCGGCCCTGCTGCAAGGAGAACCCGGAGAGCCTGGAGCGCCGGCCCGAGGCGGCGGTGGTGACTAGGTCCTGGCGCCCACCTGCAGCCGTGCACAGGGCTGCTGGGTGACCACACTCTGGATGTCGGGAGGGCACTGGGGGGCGGGGTGCAGGGCCCCCCAGCTCACAAGAGTTGTGACTCCCGTCTGCAGGAGGCGGGGCTCCTGGGGAGCCGGGAGGGGTCCGCCCTCCGGCCTGCAAATTGGAAGGTCTCCCTGGGAACCCCGGGAGGCCTGCGCTGACCGCCTCTGCGCCGTGGGGTGCCGGAGGAAGCTGAGTGCGTCCATTAGGCACCTGGGCGAGGACCCTGAAGCCGCCCTGGGGCCTGCCTGGCCTCGCCCATTAAAGTGAGAAGCAGAGGCTGGAGGACGCTCCTGCTCCTCGGAGTCTCGGCTCCCTCCATCCTCTGCGCTTGCCAAAGCTTTTTAGATGCTGCAGCCCCCAGCCGGGCCTGGAGAGGGGAGGAGCGGAACTCCGCACCTGCCCTGCTGGGGGCGCTGAGCTGCGCTCACTGGCCGAGGCAGCCGGCCCGGGGGCGGGGCCAGGATGGGCAGGGGGAGGGGTCA
>NW_004567107.1:946715-954140 GCF_000260355.1 Condylura cristata | reverse complement strand
CAGCAAACCATCTCCCCTCTTAAGGTGGCAGGTTTGTTTGGCTGCTCCCGAGGCAACTGGGAGGGCCCAGGGCAGGCACACAGCAGGGCTAAGGGGCATCGGGGCGGCCTGGGGGGGCCTGGGGGGCCTGGGGGAGCCAGCCCCGCAGAGAGGGCGCAGAGCACGAGCTGCTCCCAGCGCCGCCCTCCCCCCGCGCATTTTGCACTGGTGTCTTCCAGGTCTGTTTTGCAAAGGAATATCGGGGCGCCCTGGCTCTGGAGCACCAGCTGTCTGCTGGGCCCCCCCCCCACCCTATAAATAATAAATGTTGTTTGTTTTCTACCACAGAGAAAACACGGCTTTCGAAGAATTCTGGAAGGTCAGCACTTTCCAAAATGCCTCGGGACACATCAGAAGACAAAGGAGCCAGAGCAGCGGAGGCCAGACCGCAGCCAGGGGGCGGGGCCATGGGCGGGGCCGGGCGAGGGGCGGGGCCGGCTAGTTCCCAGCCTCGGGCCTGTGCTGGGCACTCTGCCCCCCCCTCGCCCCATCCAGGCCGCTGCCACATTGGGATTTGACCCTCCGGGCCACGACTCGGGCCAGAACTCGAGAGTGGTTTGGGCATTGCCCGGGCTCTGCCTGTGGCCTGGCAGGTGGGGCGAGGTGAGGAAGCCTGGCCGACCTCTAGCCAGGGGCCTGGCCCCGGCAGCCACCATGCAGGCCCTTGCATCGAGTTCCCTTGCTGAGTCACCCTTCCCGCCGGTTCTGGAAAATCTGCATCCTTAGCGTGGCCAGGAGTCGCTTCAGTGAGGGACACCCCGCTATGCGCTCAGCCCCTCCCTTCACATCTCCCGGACGGCCTGACCGCCTAGCTGGACCCTCATTCCTAAGACCTGGGCCGCGCCTCGGGAGCCTGGGGGCAGCGGCGTGCCCGGACAGTGTGGGGGTGGGACGCCGTGCAGCCACAGCGTGAGACCTGTTGGGGAGACGTGGTACCCCACTCCGCAGGGGTGTTGTCCTGGGCCAGGCCTCAGCTGAAGACCCAGGAAGGTGGCTCTGAGCGCAGGGCTGACCAAGGCCAACTGCCCAGTGGACTCTGAAGGCTGGGTCGGAGACCAGGCAGGACTCCAGGCCTCAGTTCTGAGCTATGGGCCGTAGGGCCAGCCACTGGCCAGAGACAATGCAGGCGGGTGCTGGGTGCCAGTGCGTGGGCCTCACTGGTCAGACCCCGCCCTGCTTGGTGCCCCCCCAGCTTGAGGGGTTACTGAGTGGCTGGGGCCCTGACCGGCCCAGCGCTGCCTGGCCAGGGGGTCGGCCTGCAGCGTGGCGCTCTGGGCTGAGCCGCCTTCCCGGAAGGCCCAGGCCAGGAGCAGACTCCAGACCCCGTGCCAGGGCGTCCCGGTGACCAGGCCCGGGGCCTGGACCCACCCTGTGTGCTCAGTTGTCCCTTCCTACTGGCCCCAGACACGTGAGACTTTGCTATAGCTGGTGTTTAACGAGCCCCGCCTCTGCCAGGTAGGAGTCTGGGGGCTGCGGAGACACTGGCGGCTGGAGCGCAGGGGGTGGGAGGGGCAGGCGGGGCAGCGTGACCAGCGAGTCGGGGGCTCCCCGGTCGGGGGCTCCCCGGGGCAGAGCGGGCCTCCGGGCGGCGAGGTGACCAGGGTGGGCGGGCTGGGCAGGCAGGCGCGGACAGAAGTCCCGAGCATGTGGAG
Source organism: Condylura cristata (assembly GCF_000260355.1). Lineage (NCBI taxonomy): Eukaryota > Metazoa > Chordata > Mammalia > Eulipotyphla > Talpidae > Condylura > Condylura cristata. The sequence continues at coordinate 952,449 of NW_004567107.1, read as the reverse complement.
CGGAGGCAGCTGGGGCGCGGGACCGCTGGCCAGCCTGCCCCTCCCTGCCTGTGCTGCCCTGAGCGGGGCGGGGTCCCGGGGCAGCCCAGCGGGGCTGCGGAGATGAGGGCGGCGCCCCCTAGAGCAGCTGGCAGAGCGGGGGCGCAGGGGGCCGGACTGGGGCAGGCGGTGACCTTCCCGGTGGGCCCAGAGTGGATGAGTGCGGGGCGGGGGGGGGGGGGGGGGGGGGGGGGGGCGGGGGGGGGCAGCGGGTCTGGCCCCGCCGCTGAGATGCGAAATGGGCCCCGGGGCCACCAGGCGGGGCTGACAGTTTTGGGGCGGCGGGCGGGGCCCACAGCCCGGGCGGGGCCTCTGCTGGGCCCAGGCTGTAGAGGCCGCAGCCCAGCGAGGCCTGGGAAGGGGAGACTGCCCTCGGAGGGTGCCGGGCCCACGGCCGGGCGGGGGCAGTGGGGCAGGGAGCCTGGCCGACGCTGCCGAGCACTGAGGGCCACGGAGACAGGCCACGAGGGGCAGAGCAGCGGCGGCGGCCCAGGCCAGATGGAGGACGGCGGCGGCCACCTGGGCGCTCACCGGCGAGGGGGCGGGGGGCCTCGAAACGGTCATTCTGGGCTTCTGCAAGATGCATCTGATGGACAAGCATCGACTACAGTCACCAGCCCGACGCTCACAGAAGGTTCTCGAAGCTCCCACCTGTGGACACGGAGCCGTGGCCCTCGGCCCTCCCGCCCGTGAGCCCCGCCGGAGGCCGGTGAGCGGCTGGGTTAATTTTTCATGGGCAGCGCGCCGTTAATGATTTTTCTATTTACTTATGAAACTCGCACATAAAAGATGACGGTATTTAATCAAATACAGACCGACTGCAAATGATGCTCGATAAACAGCGTGAAAAATCCAATAGCTATTGACTATTACACACCACATACATTATTGATGAAGATGGAAGGCGGCCGCGGCCTGCTGCTGTTAACCCTCTGTGGGCCGCACCCTCCCTGCGGGGGGGACTTCAAGGCGCTTCCGGCCAGGGCCAGTCGTCCCGCGCGGTGGCCCAGGAGGGCGGGGACCTCGCGGCCGGGCTCGCACCATCCTGGCCCCTCAGCCGCAGATACCGAGGCTGGTGACGGGGTGACTCTCCCTCCACCCCCCGCCGACCTTCACTGGCGGCCGAAATATTCTGGTGGTCACCAGCTCTGCTGGCTGTAACAGGCGGAGGCCAGGGGCGGCCAAACCAGGACTGGTCTGGGCCGCCAGTGGGGGCTGGGGGTGGGGGATCCCCTAGTAGCATGTTCCTCCTGCCAGAAGACCTCTGTGCTCCCCTCCTTGGCAAGCACCCCCTCTCCGTCACCACAGCCCCAGATCTCCTGAAGGGAGACCCCCCTCATGCCAGACCCCAGGACCCCCACAGACTCCCAGGTAGGGCAAGGCCCCCGACTCGAGCACTTACCCCACGGCCGATCTTAGGCCGCCCCCCGCCCCCGCCCCCGCCCCCCATCACTTGTCCCCGCGTCTCGCAGAGCACACTGGCCGGCTGGCGGCTGCTGCCTAGCTGGGCGGGGGTGGGCGGCTGGATGCCAGGAGCTGGGGTGCGCACGCGAGTGGGCGGCTGGCCGGTGCGTCTAGCTGCGAGGACAGGGATGGTGGTGATGGACGGCGGCCTCGCTGGCCAGCTGGCTAGTGGGAAGACGGGGCTGGTGGCTGGCAGATGGCGGGTCGTGGTGGGTGCGCCAGCACACGCTGGGGCGGATGGGCGGGACGGGCCGAGGATCGATGGACGGAGGATCGATGGTAGGTGGGTGGACAGGTGCGGACAGACGGTGGCGGCGTGACTGAGCGGGCAGATGACCGGCCATGCTGAGAGTGGACGGCGGTGGTGGGCAGGGCTCGGCTCTGCTGCCCTCTCATCTGCCAGCAACTGGCCACTTGACCCTGAAGGGCGAGTCGGACCCGAGGGCGCTGTCTCAGGCGCAGAGCTGGTCAGGGGCTGGGGCGTCCCCGGGGGCGTCGCCTGCGGCACCCCGGGTCTGCCATCTGCTCCAGCCGGGGCTCAGGCAGCCCACACCAGGGACGCAGGCCCTGGGGGTCGGCCGGCGACGTTCCTCTGTGCTCCGCTGCCCTCAGTGCTGAGGCTGAGGTGACCGTTGCGTCCGCAGGCCCTTCCCGCGCCTCAGCCGGGGCTTCCAGGCTGCCGGCGAGCTGGAGGGGCAGCGGGCCTGGCTGGGCCCCTGGGGCAGGCCCCAGATGAGCCATGGGGGCTGGTGTGAGCCTGGGGCCACCACGTCCAGGGGCCCTCGCTCGCGGTGGGGCAGAGTGGAGCCCCGCCAGAGCGGGGTGCGGGAGCGGCCGACCCTGCGCCCCAGCCGGGCCGTTGGCAGCACGTTCCTGGAAGCAGCCGCCGTGGCCCCCAGTGCCCAGCCGCTCCGGGCTGTGCCCGCCCGCACCTGCCCGCCAGGCCTGGGCCCTGGGCCCCCCACCCCAGACGTTCACCTCTGGGGCCCCCGGGACACTGCCCAGGGCCCCACCGGCCTCTTCCTCTCGAGAGAGAGATGTGTCCTCCTCGCTGAGCCTGGCCCAAGGGCGGGGCGCAGGCCATGGACCCTCCCCGGACAGGAGGGGCCGGGCGCTCCCGACCCGCCTCTTAGGGCAGTGACTCCCCACCGCCCGGTCGCAGCCCCACTGGCCCCCCTTTGTTGCAGGCGGGAGCAGGAAGGCGCTTTCCCGAAAAGCCGGCGGTGGGTGGGCAGCTCTCAGGGGAGTGGGCAGCTGCGCCGGCCCCAGGCCCCGCCCCGCCCGAAGGCCCTGGGAGGACACCGGGGCTGTGCCCGGCGCAGGTGGACACCGAGGGCTGGTGGGCTGCTGGACCCCGGCACAGGGCTTCATGGGACGGAGGTCACGGGGCCGGCGCAGGCGGGGGACGGCAGGGGCGGCCATTCGCTGGACGCAGGGCCAGCCCAACTGACCTCCGTCGACTCCAGGTCAGGCCTTCCGTGCCTGGTGCGCACGTGCCGCTCGCCAGCGCCTGTCCGGCAGCGTCCACGCTGAAACGTGAGGACTCGCGGCGCTGGACCCACAGGCCGGCTGTCAGCTCCCAAGTGACCGCCGCAGTGAGGCAGCAGCTAGCGTCCCTGGGGCGCGGCGCGATTCACAGACCGCGTTCCTCTCGGTCCATCCTGGCACGAGGCCAGGGTGGGGGGTCACTGCGAAGACACAGGGGTCCCGGCCCGGACCCGCAGCAGACACCCGGGCTGGATCTCTGCCCACTCCCTCGCCCCGAAGATGACGGAGGTGGCTTGGTTCCGGCTGGGCTCAGCCCCGTGCCGGCCTGGCCCCGGGGCCATGCTGGCTGTGAGCGTCCCGTCCAGTGGCTGAGAAGCGCCGACCCCAGCCCCTCACCAGAGGTGCGGCTGCCTCCCGCCGAGCTCTCGCCCCAGGCTGCCCTGGGCCTGGCCCACTCGGCCTTCTGGGGTCCCCGGCGGTGCCCGGGAGGAAGGGCTGAGCCGAGGGGCAGCCACGGAGGGCGCTCGGGACAGGCTGAAGAAACGCCGCTGCGGCCGGCTCTTCTGGCCGAGTGAGCAGGTGGACCCGGACCGGCCGGCCCCTGGGGCAGCCAATGACGTGTCCCAGCACCACGTGGAAGTGCGGGTCCCCAGGGGGGCGCATGAGCGAGCTGGGGTGGGGGCTCGCCGGGCCTCCAGGTCCAGGAGCGGACGCTCCGTCGGCCGGAGAGGGGGTCCCCCGCAGGAAGGCTCTTTCCGGGAGCCTCCTAATTGTGGCTGAGACCCAGTTTGGGGCCTCTGGGCAGCTAAGGGAGCGAGGAGTTTCTCACTGGCCTCCAGGCCCTAATTACCTCGGCCAGAAACAGCCCCAGGCCACTGTGGCCTGTCTGGGCGCCTGGGCGAGCCTTGGGGAGACCACTGCGCTGGCCGGGAGGCCACGGAAGCAGCCTGAGCCGGGAGGGCGGAGCCGAGCCGGGGCCACGCAGAGCTGGTGCTGCCAGGCCGCAGGGCGACTCGGCCCGCGTCCCCGCCTCGCGGCACAGCCCTGGCCAAGCCGCTCCCAGCCGAGCCCCGGTGGACCCTGCTGTCCGCGACGCAGAATTCGCCCCAGAAGGGCACACGCCGCCACCTCTCCTCCAGACCTCCCTGGCACTGCCTAGAGCGGGCACTGAGGGGGGCTGGCACCTCCTCCGGGCAGGGCTGAGCCTCCGGGCGGCGTCCCCCCACCACAGGTGGCTCAGGTTCTGGGGCGAGCTCTACAGGCCTGCAGACCCCCCAGCCAGCCTGCTCCCCCTGCTCGGCGGGGCTGGGGGCTGGGAGCCGCCCCCCACCCCAGGGGCCCCAGAGCCTAGTGGAACCTACAGAAACAGCTGACTCAGCAGACTCGCCCAGGCCGGAGGGGAGGAGCCTGGCCAGTTCCCCTGCTGAGAGGATCAGCAACCCCGCGGTCCTCCCCTCCCCCAACTCCCTGCCCATGTTCCTCTCTCACCACTCAGGGAAGTCACAATGCTGCTTCTCAACAAGAAAGGAGAGAAGGAGGGGGAGACAGGAGGGGGAGACAGGAGGGGGAGACAGGAGGGGGGAGGGAGGGGACGTGCAAGGGAGGGGGAGGCAGAGAGGGAGGGGGAGGACCCGAGTGGGGCCACCCCGCCCAGGCCCCCAGCTCAGGGCCTGCAGCCTGCCATGGCAGCTCTGCTGACGCGGAATCTGCTGAGTTTTTTTTGGCCCAAATTGTCTCATCATCCACTGGGGAGGGCGGCTTCAGGCAGTGGCCTTTAAAAACTGCTTTGCTTGAAAAATCTTTATCAGCCTCTTAGAAATCAATTTTCAGCTGGTGCAAATAAGCCGACGCCCTCGGTCCTGCCAGCCGCCCAGCACGTCCGCAGCCTCTGCTCCCTGGTCCTGCTGCCCCGCCTGGGCAGGGCCCGGGGCCCAGGGCAGCGCTGTCCTGGGGTGCAGCCTGGCGGTGCTGGGGCCCGGGCTGGCCCCCGGCAGAGCCTCCAGGTGGGAGCACGTCAGGTCTCAGGAGAGTAACGTGCACGTGTTTTCTTGGCCTCTGTCCCCGGTGTGGAGAACAAGGAGCGCTTGGCCGCCTCCACGGCCCACTCCTGCCTGAGAGTCCGGCAGCTGGCCGCTGCCCTTTTCCACACGGCGCGGGTCTCCCTGGCCAGGTGCCCCCTCACACTCCCCTGGGACCCACAGAGGCGGGGATGAGCCAAGTGCCCCCAGGGCCACGGTCCAGGCGGGACCCTGCCGCAGTCTGGCACCCATGGGGGACAGTAAGGCCAGGAGCAGGTGCCTTGCCCCCGCGGCTGCAGCCCGTGCTGACCAGCTCCAGGAGGCCCTGGGGCAGGATCCTGGTCCCCAGGCTGCGCCCTCCTGCTCCTCCCACCACGCCCCCAGGCCCCATCCCAGCCTCTGGGGTGTCCCAGGATCCACCCACACCCCTGTCAGGGGCCCTGGACCATGCGGAGTGAGTGTCCTGCTTGGCCTCGCTGGGCTGCAGCCCCGGGAGAGTACCGCCCCTCCCTCAGCACCAGCCCCCGGGGCAGATGGCTCCAGCAGGCGCTCGTGCCCCCTCCAGGCCCCGTGCACCCCGCTGGCCGGGCTAGCGGGGCCTGCTGTGGGCCGAGCCCACTGGAGAGCCGGCCGCGCGTGGGGCGGGCGCGGGAGGCCACTTCCATCTGGCGGCGAAATTCCTCTTTAGGGTGGAAAAATCAAAATCCAAAGGGAAACAAACGCGC
>NW_004567107.1:945065-945792 GCF_000260355.1 Condylura cristata | reverse complement strand
CTCCCAGCAGCACCAGGGAGGGAACGGGCAGGGCGGAGCTGAGCGGCATTCTGGGACTTTGGGGATAAATAGGGGCCATTGCGTCTCTTGCGCTCTCGCTAGGAAACGGCCCGTGGGACCGTGTGACGGCGGCTTTCAGTTAGTTTGTGACCGGAGCCCGAGGCAGCCGAGCAGCTGAGGTGTTCTGGTCACCTTGTGTGGCTCTGTTCCTGGGTTGCGCCTTCTCCTTTCCCCTTTGTAAAGGCTGTTTTTGACCCTTTGTGCACCTGCAACACAGCTGAATTTGAGGCGCACGGTGAGGCCCCCAGACTGGTGGCCAGTCCCCACTGGTGGCCCTGTCAGGGGCGGAGTGCTCACATGCTTAGGGTGGGGGTGGGCAGGCTCGGCGGCGTGCCTGTGCAGGGACACACCCGCCCGCGCGTCTGTCCAGCACGATCTGCCATCTGTCCATCGCCCCCCAACCCCCTCCCACGCTGAGAAGAGGCCTGAGGGGCAGGGCTGGCGCGTGGGGCAGGGCATTGCTCTGCAGCACCCAGACACCCCATGAACCAGCCATGTGAGCTGGGCCAGGACTGGCTGGGGTGCCAGGCTGCGTGTACACCCCGCAGTTTCTGGGGCACAGGCAGAACCAAGGCTGCAACGCGAGCCGGTCACCCCACCGCCCATGACTGCCCCTCGGCAGGGCCGGGGAGCAGCTGTGCCGGCACCCAGAGCCCTTGGCGGGAGG
>NW_004567107.1:938859-943364 GCF_000260355.1 Condylura cristata | reverse complement strand
CCGAACGGAAACCCGGCCGAGCCCCGCTGAGCCCGAGCGGGCGGCCACGGCTGCGCCCAGAGGGAAACGCGTGGCCGGCGGGGCCGGCAGAGACGAGCAGAGGCCCGGAGCCGGCGACCCAGCTCCCCTGAGGACGAAGCAAAAGCAAACCCAGTCCAGAGACAGGAGAAGGAACGCAGCGAAGCAAGCAGGAAAGCGCAGACTGACAAAACGCAGGCCCGGAGGCGCTGGCGAAGCCTCCGGCCGCTTCTTTGGCAAGATGAGGTGGCGTGGGCCCTGCCGAGGCTGCCCAGAGGCAAGGAGCCGCCTGGCGCCAGCCAGGGGTGGGGGCCGTCCGTTCGGTTCGCAGGCGCGGGGGGCAGCCGCTGAGGCCAGCAGGCTCCCCGTTCAGCATTAGCGCGAGGCCGGGACAAACCGGCCCGGCCGCTGGGGGCCTCTCCTCTGAACAGTGCCGCGCCGACATCCGCGGACGGGACACCGAGCGTCCCGCGGCGCTTTACCTCCCTGCCACGCCGGCGCCGGGCCCCGCCCGGGAGGCCCATCAGAGGCCCAGGCCGCCCGGCGGGTGCAGAGGGGCGAAGCTGTCTCCCGTGGGCGGGGTCGTCGCCCGCAGTGCCTGGGGGGCGGCCAGAGCTTGGCGCGCCCCGGGGAGCCGTGATGAGGCAGCAAACCCGGAGGCGGGGCCGGACCGCCCTGCCCTTGCCTGCCCAGGCCTCCCTGGCCCGGGGGCCGTGTGAGACTAGGCCCAGCAGCGTGGGCAGCCCCAGCTCCCGAGCGGGGCAGGGCTGCGGGTGCAGGCGGTACCTCCCGCTGCCTCCAGCCCGCGGTGTCTGCCGCAGCCGCTGCAGATCAAACAGCGCGTGAAGGCCGACGCTGAGGTGTCTGCTTGCCCTGTGCCCTCTCCTAAAGCGAGACTCCCCGGGGCTGCAGCACCCCCTGGTTTCCTTGCGGCTCTGCCCTCACGGTGCAGCCTGGGGGGCTCAACGCGGGGACGCCAGGGCGGCTGGCTGCGGGTTTGGGCTGCGGGGCCGCAGGCGGGTGCCAGGGACAGCCCCTCTGAGCCGGCCGGTCCCAGGCCGCCCTGCACTGCCCCTCTGAGCCGGCCCCGCCTCTCTGCCTCAGTTTCTCACACCAACGAGCACCACCCAGGAGAGGAAAGCGGGCTCCCCGGCGGCGGGGGCACCCACAGCACCCTGCACTCTGACAGCCGGCACAGGTGCCAGCACTCCCGGCTCCCTTCGCACCGCTGCAGGGCGGGAGCAGAGGGCTTAAGTAGACACCGAGGTCGCTCTTCGTGCCCATGGACAGCCCGACTCGGGGGCTTGGCGTGGGCTGGTCCGTCCCGGGGAGAGGGGCCGGGGCGGGGGCGACCCCAGGGCGCCCCGCTGGGAAGGCAGGCCTTGGGCGGCAGGCAGGAGACACTGGGTCGGGGCCGGCCTCCCAGGCACAGTGGGGGCAGCCCTGGGCCTCGCTGGCCCCTCCCCGGGGCTGGTGCCGTCGGCCCTGGCTGCGGACAGCCCGACCTGCTGGGCACTGCAGCGGGGCCGGCCGTTCAAGGGCAGCTGCAGGAGCCGCTCCGGGCCCCCACCTGGGCATGGGCCTCCCTGTGCCCTGCACTCTGCGCCCTCCTCTGTGTCCACGCCCGCAGGGTACCGTAGGGACGCGGTGCCACCTCCAGCGGTCGCCTCCCCGTGGCGACCCCGATGGGGACACCCACCCTCCTACGAGGCTCCCCAGGCGCCTGCCCCCTCCACCCCCTGTCCTGCTGGCCGCCAGGCCTCGGCCCCTCTGCTGGCGGCCCTCCCTCAGGCTGTGCTGCCCACCCTCGCAGCCCCGCGGGTCCCCACGTGGCCCCTCACCCCGTCCAGCAGCCCAGGGCCGCTGCGGCCTCCACGGAGGGCCCGGTCCTGAGGACACAGGAGGCCTCGCTGCCCTTGCCCGACCTGGCGCCTCCTCCCAGTGGGGACACAGCTGGCACGCCCCGCCGGCCCGCGCCCTCTACACCCGCGCACCCCGCCGGCCCACACACCCTCGCACACCCACGCGCCCTCGCACACCCGCGCGGCTCCCGCAGCTTCTCTGGCCGCCTGGCTCAGTCCCCCCCGCTGCCACCCCCAGGCCTCAAGGGCAGCCCCTGGGACTCCTGCCAAGGCCCCAGAGGCCTGGTCACTCCCAGACACCCTCAGGCCACGTCCCATCGTCTGGCCTCACAGACTTGCCGCAAATCCATACTTACCTCTTTCTTCTGTTTCTCACGTGCTTGTTTTCTGTCTTGGCCTCAGGGTGAGGAAGCAGAAACAGCTCTCCCAGGAGCCCCCCCAAACCGGCCTGGTGGAGAGACGGACCACCGGCCAGTGGTGTCCCCAGGGGGTCTGGACCACCCTGCTCTGCCCTCGGAGCTCAGGCCCAGAGGAAACATCAGCAAAGGGGAGGGGAGCTGCAGCCTGGGGCCGGCTGCGGGTGCCGCTGGGCAGGCCCCGGGCCACAGGGGCAGAGTGCGGGCCAGGCCAGGGGGGCCAGGCCATGGGCAGCGCCAGACATCAGGGTGCCCAGGCAGGGCCCACCCCTGCAGAAGGCAGGGCGGCTGCAGCCAGCCAGAGCAGGAGGCCCGGGGCCTGCGGCCCCAGCGCGCCAGGCCCGGGAGGAGGGGCCGGCCACGGGGCCCGGGAGTCCCTGGCCACCGAGCACTGGAGGGGGCTTAAGGAGTGGACTCAGGAGCAGCAGGGCATGTTCTCCGTAAAGGGACGGAGAGGAGGCTGGGCGCAGAGGACAGGGGACCGAGGGGAACAAGGCGGTTTCTTGCCCGGGGGGGCCAGGGGCTCGGTGGGGGAGAGCAGGGGCCACGCGTGGGTCCGTGCTGGGCCCCATGGGCAGAACGTGGGGACCCGAGCCCAGCCCAGTGGGGAGCTCTCCACAGGCCTCTCAGCGCCCATGGGGTGTGGGGTGATCTGAGGACAGGTCAGGAGTCGCAGTGGACAGGAGGGGAGGGGAGAGTGGCCAGAGCCTCAGCCCGAGGCTGGGGTCCTCCACCTGCCAGGAAGCCAGTGGGCATCACACCCCCACGTGGCCCCAGAACACCTGCTGGCCATCCCGTCCCCACGGCTGTGTGGACAAGCGCCACGCCCACGAGCTGGGTCCAGGAGTGAGGCCGGCTCCCCACATCACGCCGGGGGGGGGGGTCACGAAAGCAGCCTCGGCCCCAGCAGCCCTCGCGTGGCGCGGGGCCTGGTGTCCAGGGTCCAAAGGTCCTTGCCGGCCCGCAGCAGCACCCAGCGGCGGCCTCTCACGCACGGGGCGGTCCATCGGGGTGGACGGAGGTCCAGAGGCTGAGAGGAAGGGCTGCCGGGCCCTGGCCTGCTGGCGGGGTGTCCAGGAGCGCAACGCCACCCGCCTGGGGAACGGGCAGTGGGCAGCTCACGTGGGCTCGGGCCCTGTTTGCTGGGAAATTTGCAGAGAAGGGAGTTAGTGCCGTTGCCTTGGCAACCACTGTCCCTCTATAACGAGGCCGGCAGAGGAGGCGGTCTTAAAGCAGCACGGGCATGTCGGTTTTGTGGGCGTCCCGAGAGCCTCCCCGGCACCTGGGCGCTGGCCGGGGCCATCGGGAGGATGGGGGGCCGGGGGGGAGGTGCCGGTGAGATACCCAAGCCGCGGCAGCCCCTCCCCCTGGCCACGTGCCAGGGCTCAGGGCTGGGGTCAGGTCTGGCCCAAGCCAGGGGGTACCTGAGCTGGGCGCTGAGACTGCTCAGGACTTCCCCAGTGGACAGCACAGCGGGGGACTGGGGGGCCCCAGGCAAGGCCACTTGTACCTGGACTTCACCAACCTCCAAAGGAGAGAAGGGTGAGGCCTTCAGTGGCACGGAGTAGGCTCAGGGCCAGGACGCCGCACCCGAGACCTGCTGAGGGGAGCGTGGCCCGGGGTGGACAAGCCACAGGAGCACTGGGGAGGGGCAGCGAGGCCAGCTGCCGGGGCCAGAGCAGGGCGAGCAGACCCGGCCCTGACGGGAGCAGGACAAAGCCCCTCGAGCCCAGCGCCGCGCCCTGGGGCCCTGCAGGCCAGCGGGCCGGAGCGCAGTCTCCAGGCCCGTGGAGCCAGAGCCAGCGCTGCTTCTGGGAGGGACCCACCGTGCGGAGACCCCAGGCCAGCCCGAGCGTCCAGGCGGGGGCTGCAGCGGGGAGCGCCTGGAGGGGACTGGCCAGTCTCGGGGTCTCCCCCTCAGCGCCCCGGGCCCACGCAGGGATGGGGCCCGGCCGGCTCGGCTGTGCTTGCTCCGCTCGGTGTTTTATGCTGTGGAGCAATGTGGCCGCGAGGCCAGTCACTGACCGGCGCTGCGGCGGCTCTCGGCTATGGCCACTCGAGTCCACGACCACGCCGTGGCGCGTTATTGGCTGCAGTGGAGTGAGGCCCACGCGCCGTCCCGGGCACCCCACGCCCAGCAGGGCCTCCGGTGGTGGCATCCTCCCAGCGCGGCGCCAGGATGCGCCCGTGAGCGGCCTGTCCACGCGGC
>NW_004567107.1:937889-938689 GCF_000260355.1 Condylura cristata | reverse complement strand
GGGGCCTCCTGGGGTGCGTGGCTGCGCCGGGCAGGAGCTGCGCTTCGTCCGGGCGAGAACTCCCTGGTGCCACGGGACTCCGGCCCCAGCACCGCACCCTGGCACCACCCGGCGCTGCGCCCGCCCATGCCTCTGCCCCACGACCCAGCACCCCTAAACTCTGCACTCTGATTATCCCGGGCCTGGGGCAGAGGCGTAGAGACTTTGCCCACAGACTTCACTCCCCAAGCGCCAAAGCTGAGCGGGTGGCTGGCAGACGCCTGGTCACCACCCCGCCCGAGCCTCGCAGAGAATGCGGGCGCCAGGGAGGGGCCCTCCAAAGGGGCGTCGGTGGCAAGGCCCCCCCCCCCCTGCGCGCTGTGGTGGCCAAGGCAAGGCTCTCCTCTGGCTCCAGTGAAGGGAGCCCCGGGGCCGGGGCGAGGGGAGGGGGCCAGGTCCAGGGTCCTGGAGCCCGCCCTGGGTGCCCAGACAGGGACACCCTCTCCGCACGCCCGGTGGGCAGCCAGGACCTGCGCCCTAGCTCGGCTCCATGGCCCCAGGCCGCCTCCTGGCCCTGAGCCCCGGTACCCACTCAGGGCCATCTCAGACTTTACCTTCGGGCTGTGAAGCCGCGGCGCCCCCCGCCCCCACTCCTGCACCCCTAGGCCGGCTGCCCGGCGCCCAGGAGCCGGCTCCCTGAGGCCAGCGGCCAGGATGGAGTTTCTCTGGCAGTTAAATTCCCCCGCCTTTTTGATGTCACATCCTGTCCCCGCCCGCCACCCCAGGCCACCGCTGCCCTGCCCCCTCCCGCACACGAGCGC
>NW_004567107.1:935551-937525 GCF_000260355.1 Condylura cristata | reverse complement strand
CAGGCCCCCGCATGCCAGGACGTCGGAGGTGGCAGGGAGACATGCAGCCGGCCCGGAAGCTCCTCAGCCTCCTCTTCCTCATCCTGATGGGCACCGAACTCACTCAAGTACGTGCACACAGCGCCATTTTCCTCCCAGCCCGCCGTGCCCCCCGCCCGCGCCACCGCCCGGCAAAGTGGGGAGTGGGGCCCCCTGCCCGGCGCCCCCCCCGGGGCTGGAGAGGGGCAGTGCTGGCTGCATCTGGGGTGGAGGGAGGGGTGCAGGCGGGCGCGAGACGGTGCCTGAACCCCTTGAGTCCCAGCCCTGGCCCTGGGGGGCTGCGGGCTGCCCTAGGGCTCCTCACACCCCCTGTGAGAAGTTCAAAGGGCAGCTGGAGGGGTCATCTGGCTGCCACTGTCCTGCCCGGCCCTGGCACCCTCCCAGCAGAGCCTCCCCCCCCTCCCCCCCGCGCTGACCCTGCCTGTGGGTGCGAGGCTGCCCTTGGGGCTGCCCAAGCAGCCGTGGCAATTGCGCGCTGGGGCCGGTCGGGAAGGGCTGGGTGCGCTGTGGGCCGGAGGTGCGGGGCTGGGGGCCGCGGCAGCGTGGCGTGAGGCGTGAGTGGCGAGCCGCCGTGTGCGTGAGGGCTGCTGGGCATCTTAGCGGGCTTGGCGCCCTGAACAATGTAGCCATAGAAGCCCTGCCCTGGCTGTGCTCTCCATTTTCGGAACGCGCGCTGGAGCCGGTCTGGGAGAAGGGCCGCGGAGAGCCGCGGGGGGCGGGGGACGGTGGTCGCCGGGAGCCGGGGAGTGTGCCAGCTTCGGGAGCCGGCAGCGCCGAGTGACATTAAAATGCCCTTTCAGTGTGCCACCGGGCCACGCTCCGAGCTGAGGACCGGCCCTGTGGAGCGGCGAGGCCGAGGGACGGCCAGCACCTTGGCCCTGAGCCCCAGGCCGGCCCTCCCCCGCCCTCCCGCCCAGTCGGAGTGAGAGGGAACAAAAGAGAAGAGGGGAGAGGCGGTTCGCGGGAGAGAAGGCTCTGGAACGGTGTCCCTGGTTCCACCTCGAAGCCCTTGCCGGCTGCCTGGCTCTTCCGGGAGCTGTAGGCTCCCCCCAGCTGCTGGGGGGTCGCTGTGCACCCCCTCTATCCCTGCTGCCGTGTCCCCCAGAGATCCCACACCTGGCCAGCTCCCTGGAGAGCTTCTGTGTAGCCTCTGGAAGAGAAGTTTCCTTAGCGGTGGAAAGGCCCGGCCAAGGGTGGGCTTCTGTGCTGTGGGCAGTTGGGGTGCACACGGGCACACACGGGGCGCCCCACTCACACAGGCAGGGCTGGGCGTGGGCCTCCCGCAGCTCAGGAAAGAGGCGCTGGCTCTGGGTGGCCTTGCACAGCGCCCTGGGGTGCGCCAAGCCTCCATGGTCTTCTGACTTCGAGGTGCCCCAAGATTCCACCCACAGACCCCCCCTTTCCTCTGTGGGTTCTCCTTTTAAAGATCCCCAGTTCTTGGCAGAAAGTTTGGTTCGGCTCCAACTGGAGGCTTTGCCCTGGTGCTGAAAGTGTCTCCACCCTGGCTGAGGACGCCACACACCTCGCCCGGCTGCCCGTTCAGCACCCCGGTCAGCTCCCGCGCTCCCCTGGGTCAGGAAAAGGCTGTTTGCCTGGAGGCTCCTCCCTGAGGCTCCGAGCTCTTTGGGGACGGGGCCTGTGTCCCCTCCCGCCTGCCCCTGGGGTTATGCGCTCGCTCCTTGGGGAAGGAGGCCTGTTGTCCCTGCCTGTGGGGCTTCAGAGCAGAGGCCCAACTGCCTAAAACCCTGCAAGCATTTCAAGTCAGCAGCAGGCGGGGGACCCCAGCCACCCAGGTCTGCTCACAGAGGCCCCCAGGGCTGGGCCAGGGGCCTCTCAGCTCTAGTGTGACCTCTGCCGTGGTGGCTGGGCAACCTCTACCGTGGGGGGGCTGGGCAACCTCTACCGTGGGGGCTGGGCAACCTCTACCGTGGGGGG
>NW_004567107.1:932633-934024 GCF_000260355.1 Condylura cristata | reverse complement strand
GCGCACCGGGTGTCAGGCCCAGGCCGGTCAGCTGTGTCCCGGGGCCCTCCCCTGGGATTGGCGGGCGCCGCTGCAGGAGGCAGGGGACACCTGGCGCCCCTCTGCCTCCCCCCGGCTCCACCGCGAGCCACTCACCAAACGGCAGCAAGTGAGCGATGGGCTGCTAGGCGCCAGGCCCACGGCGTGGACGCGGCCCCCACAGGACGCCCCGCGGCCTGGTTCTGTGGCTCCCAGTAAAATCAGGCCCCTGAGAGCCCTTTGCCCCAGCCGCCCCGGCGGCCCCCAGTGCTGCATCCTCTGCCGGGAGAGGGGCGGCCTGGGGCTCCCGCGGTCAGCCACCTGGGTGGCCACTTGCCTGCGCCTGTGCAGTGCCCACCTGCCCGCTGCCCTCATCTAGCCAGCCCCAGCTGGCACCGTCTGGCGACCTTGAGGAAGGCGCTTACCCTCACAGCCTGGGGCCCGTCTTTGTGAAGAGCAAGTGGCTTGCAGGGGGCTCTGGAAGCCGGACCGGCCCTGCTGCTCCTGGGCTCTCCCTGTGCGCCGCGCTGGGGCCCAGCCGGCCGGTCAGCCCGCGCGTATGTCCCGACCTCGCTGTCGCTGGCCCTGGGGAGACCGAGGCCCTAGTCATGTGTGGCGCTGCTGTGGGGTCCACGTGCAGATGGGGGAGCCCCGGGGGCCGGAGAACGCTCCGGGCGGGGCTGGAGCTCTGGACCCGAGGTCCCGGCCGGCCGCAGAGAGCCGGGGCAGGGGCCAGGCAGGCCGGTGGGGAGGGGGCCGCGCCAGGCAGCGGGCGGCGCCCGGAGTCTCTGTGGTCGGGCTGGCGAGACGAGGTCCTAGGGTGAGGTGGCCGCGCTCTCAGCCCCGGCGGGCAGCACCCTGAGCCACTGCCCAAGGGCCAGTGCAGGCCTGTGGGCCTTCTGCCTCAGGGACTGGCCAGCCTGGTCACCTCTTGGACGTGGGCAGAACGGGTGAGCCCAGGCTGCTGTGCGGACAGGGCCGGAGTGTGGGCAGGGAGGGGCCCGCTGACCTGGGGATGATGGGCACTCGCCCACCTGCTGACCCACCAGACGTCCCTTCACTCGCCACCCAGCCAGGGGCCGTGTGCCCCAGGCCAAGGGCTCTTATGCTGGTGGCAGGACAGAGGGGTGCCCAGAGGGCTGCCCTGGGGCTCACGGGAGCCTCCGGCGTGGCCACACCCCAGGTGCAGGGCAGCGCCCTGCCGGCCTGCCCAGGCTGAGCTCGCCGCTTCCTCCCTCCTGGTGTGCAGATGTCTCCTGCGGGCGGTTCTAGAAAGGGCGGCGCCCGCGGGGGCAGGCAGGGGCCGGACCCCGCTCTGCGGGCACCGGGAGCACATGGGCCGTGGCTGCCGTGTGGGCGGCCGCGGGCGGCAT
>NW_004567107.1:930290-932196 GCF_000260355.1 Condylura cristata | reverse complement strand
TCGTCCACCCTTGTCGGCCCAGAGCAACTGTCGAGGCGAAGGTCCTCGAGAGCGCTGCCCACGGTGGCCGTCTGGGGCTGCCGGAGAGAGGGCTCGAGTGACCACCTCCCCCAGGCGCGGCTGGCTCTCCCCCTGTTCTAGAATGTTCTTCCTCCAGGTAGCAGGGCAAGGCCTTCGGGCAGGCAGGGGCAGTCCCCCGGCCCCCGCAGAAGTAACTCGAGGGAACGTGCATATTCTGGAGAGCAGGGGACATCCCAGCCTCGCGCTTTGGGGTGACCCCTTGCCAAGGAGCCCTGGCGGAGGCGGGCCGCCCCCAGGGGCCTGGTCTGTCGTGGGCCCTCAGCAGACAGGGCAGGCCCGCCCTCGCGGAAGGAGGATGGGGAGCGGAGGGCACCCAGCCCCGCATGGGTCTGGCTGTCCGGTGCCGGGCGAGTGGCTGGGCGCGGGCTCCGCCCTCGGAATCCCGGCTGAGGCCCTGACCCCTGCGTTAGGAGGGGCTGAGAGGGCGCGGCTGGCCTTGCAGTGCCTTCTAGCGAGCTCCTCCAGACACCTGGACACCCGGACATCCGAGCAAAGGCGTCCCCCGTTTTTGAGCCAGGCCTGGGGACAGTGGCCCCCCGACCGGGGCAGCTCACCTTTCCAGGCCCCGCCTCCCCTACCGGCCAGCCACGGGCCTCTGTGAGCTGAGGGCGTCCATCAGTGACCGGGTGGCCGCTCAGACGCACGCACCCCTGCTTCAAGGGTCGCCTGTGGAAATGGGAGTCCACACTCCTTGGAGGACACTTGGCAAGGCCCGCAGTCCCGACCCGGCCCCCGGGGCCCCCCAGGGGAGGAAGCGGAGTCGTGTCCACTGCTCGCCCTGCCCTGGCCACATGCTCTGTGGGGCTGGGGGTGGGGCGGAGCCTCTCTTGAGCCCTGCAGACGGGAGTGAGCACAGGGCGGGCACCGTGGGGTGAAGGTGGCAGTGGGGTGAAGGTATTGTCTCCCCTTGGGGCTTGCTCTTCCCCTCATGTGCAAATCCTTTCCCACCCCCCATGGTCCGCTGAGTCACAGGGAGCTGCGGGAATCGGGGTGCAGCCCACTTTAGAAAGCTAGAATGAGTAAGCGGCCACCTGCCTCTGCCCCTCAGCCACACCTTAGGGGTGCTCTGAGCCGTCCCTGGCTCCCCAGCGTGACTGCAAGCTCAGGAGAAACATGATACAGGGCTTCAACTCCACAGAGGAGGCCTAGTGGCCTGTCCCCCAGCAGCCGGGGACCAAATTCCAGGGAGCCCACAGCCCCCGCCCGCCAGCCCCTGGGCGCCTGCACCCCGCCCACGGCCCGGCTTGACTTGCGTTCCTTCTGGGGAGACCCCGCCAGGTGGGTACTCCCAAAACTGAATCAGAAGTTCTTGTACCTCTGATCCGCCCGCCAGCAGCCGGCCGCTGACCGCACCGCTGGGCTGGAGCCGCTCTCCTGCCCACCCCACCTGCTGGCCCTGGCGACCCACGCTTCCCCTCTGGGCCAGGTTCTCTGGCCCCGCCCCCGGTCAGTGGTCAGCGCCAGGGCCTGCAGGGAGGGGCTGGAGGCTGGCGCCTCCTGGGGGCGCTGCCCACAGCGCAGTTCACCCTACAGCGCCCAGAGGGAAGGCCACTGTGGGGAGGCCCTTGGACAGACGGGGCGGGGTGGCAGGCGGAGGTGCAGGGCAGGCTGTGGGCCAGGCTGTTGGCCAGCCGCCCCTCTGCCCTTGGGGTGGCGCCCTGCGTGCAGACGCGGTCTTGGTGTCTGGCTGTGCCGGGCCTCGGGGTGCTGCGGGCTGCCGCAGGCCACCCGACCTCGCTGCTGAGCCCCCTGAGTCACGGTGTGGCCTGCCCGGCGGATGTGAACTTGTTCGGGCAAACCCCTTCTCCGTGGCAGCGGCGGGAGG
>NW_004567107.1:929082-930164 GCF_000260355.1 Condylura cristata | reverse complement strand
GGCCGCGGGGAGGTGGCGCCCTTCCCCCACCGTTGGCCTGGCTGCAGCCGCCCAGGGCCGCGATCCTGCGCCAGTCGGGGGACCGCGGCACCCCCCGGCTCTCGCAGCCCGCGCCCCGCCAGCACCCTCTGCCGACCTGCGTCCCCCACAGATGGGGTCCGTGAAAGAAAAGCCCAGGAAGCGGCTGTCGTGCTGCCGCCCGCTTAGAATCCCCGCGGGAAAGGGAGATTAATTTGCGCTGGGGCAGCGATGGAGCGCAGCAGCGACGGGGAGGGGCTTCCTCGCGCTCAGATCCTGGCGGCTGGACCGCGGCGCTGGCCGGCGGCGGCCAGCCCGGCGCCTTTCGTCTCGTTGTCGAAACCTGCAAATTCCAACGCCCTATTAAGGTGCCCGAGCCCTCGGCCTGGCGGCGACCTGCACCTGCCGGGCTCTGTGTGTGTCGGGCGGGGTGGGGGTGCCCGGCTGGGCGCTAGGAACAGCCAGGGCACCGCCGAACCCGCCCCGCCCAAGGCCCCGCCCACAGGAAACTCCTCTTGGGTGGGGCCCTGTGGCTTCCCGAGCCGGAGCCCCAGCCTGCACCCCGAGCCCCAACCACCGGGCCGCAGCCCCCAGGGCAGGGGGTGGGCAGCCCACAGCGGTCAGTGTGGGCTGCGCTAGGGGTCTGCTGCCAAAGACCTTAGCGCACCTGCCCTGCGCCCGCCCCCCAAGAATGTCCCCACGGCCCCGCCCCCGCGCTGGGACTGAAGCCTTGTGGAGGGCCAAGCGCCCCCTGGGTGTGGGGGTCACCCAGGCTGGGTGCGAAGCAGGCCCCCTCCGAGGGGTGTCCCGGGGTGCCGGCGCCTGGCCCCCCGCAGCCGCCCGCGCGGGGGGGGGGAGGCCCGCGGTCCAGTCGCTTCGCTAGACGCGCGACTTTGGGGCTGGGGTCCGCTCGTGCTCGCGGTCCCCGACTCCGGGCTGACGGGCTTGCAGACCTCGCTGCCAGCAGCCAGGGGGCGGCGGGGAGCTGGAGCCGAGAGGAAAAATCCACCCGATTCCCGGGCAGATTGCGTCGGCCGCCGCCCGGCCGTGTCCCCGCCTCCCGG
>NW_004567107.1:927510-928142 GCF_000260355.1 Condylura cristata | reverse complement strand
CTCCAGGGCCCAGCCTGGGCCCTGTCCGGCCAGAACCCCAGCGAAGCCGCCCCACTTTGTCAAAACCAGAAGGGACCGTGCGCCGGAGTGGGGTCCTGGGGGCTGGCCGGAGGCTGCAGCTCTGACTGCCCGGCCTCCTTTCCCTCCCCATCCCCAAGCCAAGGTCCTAGGACTGGGGAGAGGCCCCCCGGGGAGAGGGCGGAGGGCCCAGCAGCAGAGAGCACCCCCTCCCCACCGCCCCTCCCCACCTCCTCCAAGCCCCCCCCACCCGGGCGTCTGGGGAGAGCAGAGCCGCTGACTAGGTGGTGGCGGCGCCCGCCCGCCCGCCCGCCCGGGAAGGGGCCTCCCCACTGAAGGGGAGGTGAAGGACGAGCGTCCTCGCTCCCTCTGCGGAGGGCGCGTGCGGGTCTCCGGAGCCCACCAGCCTCCCGCAGCTGCCTCACGCCCGCTGAGTCGGCGGCCGCGTGGCCTGGGCCCGCCTCTGGGTCCTGCGCGGGCTGGAAGGGGGCGAGGCCACAGCGTCGCTCCTGCACGCCCTGCTGGCCTCTCCTCCCGGGCTGGGAGCCGCAGGAGGTGGCCGGACCGGCCGGGAGGGCTCGGCGGCCCAGGGAGTGGCCCCCAGGTGGCCTGGC
>NW_004567107.1:926347-927400 GCF_000260355.1 Condylura cristata | reverse complement strand
GGGCCGGGGGGGGCTGCGGTGCCCGCTCGTCTCGGCCTGGAGAGGCAGCGCGGGGCTGCGGTGGCCCCCGCCCCCGACAGGGATCTGGTTTCTGAATTCCCTGCCTCTGTCGGGTGGCCGCTGGCCTCCGCCTCGCTGCCTGCCCAGCCGCAGCCCCTGGCCACTGCTCCCCAACTTGGCTCCCTCTGAGGCCCAATCTCCAGCTGCCCCTGAATTCAGGATCTCGCCGTCCTTCGGCCAGGACCTGCCGAGGCCCTCTGGGCGGGACCCTCGCCCTCCCGGTCGCTGGCCGGGGCCTTCCTGGCTCACCCCCTCCGCCCCCAGGTGTTGCCCACCAACCCTGAGGAGAGCTGGCAGGTGTACAGCTCCGCCCAGGACAGCGAGGGCAGGTGCATCTGCACGGTGGTCGCCCCCCAGCAGACCATGTGCTCCCGGGACGCCCGCACGAAGCAGCTGAGGCAGCTGCTGGAGAAGGTGAGTGCACCCCAGTTCAGCGGGCCCCTCACGCAGGGTGGGAGGGCGCGGGCAGGGGGAGGGGCGGGGCGCAGGGTGGGCAGAGAGCAGGCAGGAAGGGGGAGCGGTGGGGAGATGGAGGTAGAGACTCCTCAGGGGTGGCCGGAGAATCGAGGCAGCCTCCTGGTCACTGAGGCCCCACTGAGGAGCCGCCTGGGCCCCCCCTCCTACACCCCCCCAGCTGCAGTTCAGAACACGGGGGCCTGTGGCCAGAGGGCCCCAGACTGTCCCCTGGCCGCCCTGGGGCCACAGAGCCCACAGGCCTTCCCACTTGGGCGGTCCCGGGCAGGAGGCAGGGCGGACGGTCCACCGCGGACGCCTGCTGGGGGCAGAGCTGCCCAGACCGCCCTGTGGCCACTGGGCCCAGCTGTGCCGGCAGAGACGCTTTGAATCCATCACCCGCCTGACGTCCCCAGAGTCTGTGGCACGGCGGAGTTCTCACCTGCGGCCAGAGCAGGAGCGTGGCCTGCAGCAGCCAGCAGGGGCCAGCACCCCCAGGCTACAGTGGGCAGGAGCACCCCACCCCCAGGAAAGGGCGTT
>NW_004567107.1:925312-925827 GCF_000260355.1 Condylura cristata | reverse complement strand
ATGGGCTCCAGAAAGCCCTGGAGCCCTGGGGAGGCCAGCGGGCTCTGCTCTCGCCACTGCTGCTGAAAGATTGAAGGCTGCGTGTGCCCTAATGGACTCTGTCTCCGGCGGGCCCGTGCCAGCAGGCAGGGCGGGGCCGCCGCCCCACCCCAGCGGCCTCTGCTTCCCCGTCCAGCCTGGCCAGCTCCAGGGTCCCTCGCTGGGGGGCTTCCGTGACCCCCGCCGGGCACAGGCGCCCCACGCCCAGCCTTGATTTGACTGCTGGGATGCTTGGGAGGAGTCCGGCTGCCGCCAGAGGACCCCACTGTGCGGGGGCGCCCGGCTCCCCCCAAGGCTGCACGTGGCTGGCGGCTGAGTGCGGGCGGGAGACGCCCCCGTCTGGGCCACGGCTTTGTGTCCTCACCCGAGGGGGCCGAGGGCGCCGCGAGGGCTTGTCCAGGGCCTGGGACCGAACCGCTGTGTCGTGTCGGTGAACAGGTGTGGCCCGGGCCAGGTGCGTCTGCCGCGCCCGCCCT
>NW_004567107.1:923749-925071 GCF_000260355.1 Condylura cristata | reverse complement strand
CAGCGCCGCGTGGACGCGGGGGGCTGGTTGTGGGGTCACCCCTAGCTTCCGGGGGTGCGGGGCTTGCCGCACGGGCTGGCTGGCGGGCGAGAGCAGCCGCCCTGCTCAGCTCGGCCCGAGGCGGCCGGGCGTTCAGGCCGACGGTGGCCGTGGCTTCCTGGAGCGCGGTCGGCATGAGGCCCGGTGGGGCGCAGGGGACGGCCCCAGGGGTTCGTTTGCCACAGAATGTCAGAACGCAAGGATGGGTCAGAGGCAGCCAGAGGCTCCCACAGCTCCGCGTCCAGACTGGCTCTGCAGCGGCTGCCCCCGCACGGGGAGACACAGCGCCGCTCCGGGCAGCCCGCTGGCCCCCGACAGCCCGGCCGCCCCCTTGGTGGCCCCGTGGGCAGGGTCCGGCCGCAGCCCTGCGCCCGTCTCCCCGCCCGGGCGGAGCGAAGCCACAGCGCAGCCGAGCTGCTTCCTGGGAGAGCGTTTCCACATTCAGCAGAAAATCGGAAACGGAGATTCGCGGCGACGGAGGTAGCTGATTAGAGGCTGAGCGGCCGGCGGCCCCCGGCGGTCAGGCCTGAGCCCGGCCGCCGCCCCGGCCCCTGCGCAGACACGAGCCGGGCGCAGATACTCAAGTTCCGCCCGAGGCCACTCCCGCTCGGCTCCGCCCGTGACGCTGTCGGACACTGGGGCCTCGTCTGCTGGTGGCTGACCGACTCCTTGTTCTGAAGAAGGAGCTTGCGGGCGGCCCCCGCCCCGGCCCGCCGCGGCCCCCCGCGGCCCCCCACAGGCAGCCTGTGCACCCGGGAAGGCTCTGGGGGCGGAGGCCTGGGGGCCGCATCTGTGCATCTCTGTTGATATTTAGGCCTGATCTCTTCCTGCAAAACAGAGACTAGAAACTTCCCCCGCAAGCGAGAAATAATTAGCCGAAGCCGCAAGCCTGGCCTCTGGCCGGGAGGAGGCGGCCTCGCCCGCGACTGGCAGCCTGGTCGAAGCGCGTCCGGAGCTGGCCCAGGGGTGTTTGCCGGCCGGCGGCTGGCTCTTGGGGAGCTCGCGGTCACAACCCCGAAGCCGGCGATTAGCTTGGCACCGATGCGGGGCGCTGCGTGCGGGGAGGCCCCCCGCAGCCCCGCCTCAGCCTGTTGCTTTTTGACAGGTGCAAAACATGTCTCAATCCATAGAGGTCCTGGACAGGAGGACGCAGAGAGACCTGCAGTATGTGGAGAAGATGGAGAACCAGATGAGAGGTCTGGAGTCCAAGTTCAAGCAGGTGGAGGAGAGCCACAAGCAGCACCTGGCCAGGCAGTTCAAGGTGCGTGTGCCCGGCTGCGGCC
>NW_004567107.1:919382-923649 GCF_000260355.1 Condylura cristata | reverse complement strand
CTCCCTGTCCGTCACACTCGCCCGGGTTCAGCTGAACTGGTCAGGCCGTCTCTGAGCCGGGAGCACTCGGGCAGTCTGTCACGTCCGACCTAATCCGCGGGGAAGGGGCGTCGCGCCCTGGCCACGCGGCGGCTCCCGGTCCGTCACACTCGCCCGGGTTCAGCTGAACTGGTCAGGCCGTCTCTGAGCCGGGAGCACTCGGGCAGTCTGTCACGTCCGACCTAATCAGCGGTGGCAGGGAGGCGGTGGGCTCGCGGGGAGAGACACCAACGTCCTTGCGTCCAGCGGACTCCGGGCGTTAAAGTCGGAGTCCTGCGGCCTCAAGCCATGTGTACATACGGACAGATATGTGTCTGTGCATCTCGCGTGCTCTCAGCCTCCAGCGGCCAAATTGAGACACGGTATGCACCTTCATTAAGGTCTACATGCGTGTTAGCTAGGAACCGAGCCCGAGTAAGCGAGCAGGTCGGAGCACCCAGCTTGCCCAGAGGAAGGCTGGCTCAGCCTCCCCGCCCTTTTATGCTAATGTTTCCCTCTGATGTGCTCTCTGCGTGCAGCAAGAACTAATTCGCTTTCAAAAGCCATACATTATATAGCTGGAATGGCGAGCTAATGAAGATATAAATCTGAGTTATAAATAAAAGAAGAGCGGCCTGAGCCGCTGAGCAGCGGCGGGCTGACGCTCTTACTGGAGGCGGGGGGAGGCGCCCTGGCCCCGGCACGTCCTCGTGGGCTACCTGGGGAAGGGCTTGCACCTGCCGAGCCTCAGAGAGCGCGTGTCTCCCCTCGAGGGGCCAGGGCTCTTGTCCGCGGCTGCCCTCGCCAGCTCTGCCCACGCGCCCTTGTCTCCAGTTCCAGAGCTGGGGGGCGAGCGGCCCCTTACCGCTGACCGCGCTGTAATTGCATTTCAAGATGCCGGCAGGCGCTGCTGTGAGGGAGTCTCAGCCACGTGCAGCCACGTGCCAGCTCAGTCTCGCAGTGAAGGGTGATTTTTCCGAGTGGCCGTCGGCCCTTTGTCGAGGAATGCTGACCGCTTAAGGCAGGCTAGCGAGCTAGTTCTTCAACAGTATTTCATTTTCTTGCTTGCAGGGCTAACTTAAAAGAGTTTTTACAATGCCGCAGTGACTGAAGAAGCAGTCCGCTCCCATGTAACCATGAAAGAGGGCCAGACAGCTTTTTGCACCCTGCATTTTTACTATTATTTTCCAGTCTTTAGCACCATATCATAAGGAACCTTGAATACAACCAGGATCCTCTTTTGCATGTGACTGTAGCTGCATTTCAAGAATAGTTCGAACCCTTGTCGATGCATTTTTTGAAAAAGAAAAAAAAAAAAACGACTTTGTGTATGTGACTTAAAGCATGTAACCTTAAGATGTTGCATTCTAAACTGACAATAAAGACCTTTCCCAAATATGTTGGTGTTCTGAAGACTGTTTAATATGTTCTCCTAACTCATTCGGTCCAGAGTAAATCAACCCGTAAAGAAAGGGGGAGGGTGCACATCCCGCTCGTGCAGGGAGAAGCCAGGCCAAGGCAGGGTGGCAAGTTTTTGCACGCATCGCTCTGAACCCAGCTTATTTTAACCTTGCAGGCGATAAAAGCGAAAATGGATGAACTTAGGCCTTTGATCCCTGTGTTGGAAGAGTACAAGGCCGATGCCAAATTGGTATTGCAGTTTAAAGAGGAGGTCCAGAATCTGACGTCAGTGCTTAACGAGCTGCAAGAGGAGATTGGCGCCTATGACTACGATGAACTTCAGAGCAGAGTGTCCAATCTTGAAGAAAGGCTGCGTGCATGCATGCAAAAACTAGGTAGGCCCAGCGCCCGCTCACACACAGGCCTAGCGGCGGTGCTGGGGCGGCGCCCCGCCTCGGGGCCCCTGCGCAGGGCCACCCTGAGCTGGCAGGAGGTAGCAGGTCTGCCCCAGGCGCCTGTCGGCACGCGAGGCCCCGCTCGCGGCGCAAAGGAACGGGACGCCGCCGACGCCACGCACGGCCTTAGCCGCGTGTGCGTCGTGCCGGGTGGGTCCGAAACAGGCTCAGGAGGGCGGGCGCCTCTCCGCTTCCGGGTGAGACGCGGCTGCCCGCCCCGAGGCTGCTCGGGCGTTGTTTGTATCGAGAAAGCGCAGCCGCCGCGCACAGCCTTGAGCACCCCGGGAGCTTCCCGCAGGACCCCGAGTGGGGCCCCTGGGGTTCTGACACGTGGGGAAGAGCTGCTCGCCTCGTCGCACATTCCTGCCCTCCCCAGCGAGTCCCAGCACGCACATGACACAGCTGAAGCCCCAGGTGTGGGCCGTGCGCCCCCGTCGATGCTGACCGGCCCCCTCGTTGACCGGCGTTTGTGCTGGACGCCGCTCGGCGCCCCAGGGTAATGCTGCTTGGTGGTGGCCTTCCCCCGGGGCTCTCTGATGCTCTAGCCTGGTCCCTGCTGCCCCCTCCCCCACGTGGACGTGCTCCTTAGCGCCTTATTCCCAGTGACAGACACCCCCAAAGAACCAGAGTGCTGACAGGGAAGCGAGAGGATGTTTGCAAAGCGAGACGGGCCTCAGCGGCTCCGGCTGGGCGGCGTGACCGGCACTGAGGGTCCTCGCGGAGGCCTGACTTCTCAGTGCCCCGGGGGCGGACAGTGCTCTCCGGGAGTGGAAGGGCAAGTCCCTCTTCGCGTGGACGCGCTAGCCCTCGAGAGACTGTCCACGGTGGCTTTCATCGGTGCTGCCTGGCGCCCCTGCCCCGGTGTGTCGGGCTGGGTGGCCTTGGCGGGGTCTGGGCTGGCCGGTCCACCGGCTCTTCCCACCCACGTCCCCACCGCGTGGGGTGTGCAGCGGTGATGGCTGTGGGGCCGGGGGACAGTCACGGGGCAGTGGGGTTGGTTCCGTCGGGCATAGCCTTTGGGGTTCGACCCATAATTCCCCTGAGCACCCTTCTGCCAGACCCTGCCCACTCCCCCGGATGCCTCTCTGCTTCTGCAGACCCTAGGGTGGGGCCTGTCGGGGTCTTGCTCCCCACCAGCAGCTGCTCCCCTCCCTGGCACTCGGGGTGCTCATGCCAGAAACCAAACCATGCCCACCCTTTCAGAGGAGGGGCCAAGTGGCAAAGCGGAAATTCAGAGCAAAGGTTACAAGCGTCCGTTGCTACGGGCCTCACCAGGAGCGTCCGCTGGGGCCAGCGGGGCCTCGCGCCTGGCCTGCTTCAGGGGCCAGCGGCTGGGCCTCGCGCCTGGCCTGCTTCAGGGGCCAGCGGCTGGGCCTCGCGCCTGGCCTGCTTCAGGGGCGCCGGGGAGTTGCTGTGCTGCTCGAGCTTGGAGCCTCTGCACGGCGACCCTCGGGCCACTGAACACGGAGCCTGGGAGCAGAGAGAGCAGACACGTGGGCCCCCACGCCCGAGGGCGGCTTCATGCTCACTTGGGCCTTCTGCAGGCCGTCGCTGGTGGCCAGCCCCGCTGAGCCTGGTGACCGGGCCTGTGTGTCCCTGGGCCTGGGGGCAGGCTGGCTGTGGGGACGGAGGCCGGGGAAGACTTGCCCCCGTGAAACAGCAAGGACTGTGTGCTCCATGCACAGAGGGTGTGTGGGCCCGTGGGTGCGTGGACAGATGGATGGGTGATGGGTGGACGGATGGGTGGGTGGGCAGGCGGATGGATGGATGAGGATGGATGGACAGATGGGGGTGGGGGTGGACAGGTGGCCAGCTGGATGGACAGATGGGCGAGTGGATAGATGGATGGATGGACAGGTGAGTGGGCAGGTGGATAGGGATGGACGAGGATGGGTGGCCGGATGGGTGGGCGGTGGGCAGGCGGAGAGCTGGGCGGAGCAGGATGGACGGTGGCTGGGCAGCTAGGAGTGCTGACAGCTTAGGAAAGTAGCCGGGCACGCTGGGCTTCGCTCAGGCCCAGGCACGCGAGGACCCGGCGGGCGCCCGGTGCGGCCCCGTGCACGAGAGCTCGGCCCCGCTTGCTTCAAGGGCGTCCCGGCCGGCGGGGCCCAGGGCGGCCCCTGGGTCGGGTCGGCCTCACCGTGGGCTTCCGGGTCTGCTGTGCAGCGCCTCGGGCCCTGTGGGGTCGCAGCGAGCGCCCCCCGGGGCTCTCCTGGGGCCCAGTCCTGCATTCGGCGCCGCCCCCCGCCTCTAGAGCGGCAGGACAACGCGTTTTGCTCCCCTTTGAGGCCCCCTGGCCGGGGCTGCACGTTCTGCAGGAGCAGCGCAGACGTGCCCCGGGGGGTCTGCCTGGCGGGAGGCCGGGCTGGGGGCCCTGGGCCTCGGCCCTGTTG
>NW_004567107.1:916675-917794 GCF_000260355.1 Condylura cristata | reverse complement strand
CTGCGAGGCCCCAGCCAGCCTGGGCAGCAGCTGGGTGCAGCCCTGGGTGCCCCGCGGGGCCTCCTGCCACCCTCGGCTGAATGCGGGGGCGGGGGCCTGCGTCGGCCTGGAGGCTGCACCCGGGGGACTTCTCAAACCCCAGCCCAGGCGGGCCTGCTGCAGCGACAAGGACCTTGCCCGCACCCCGCCCGCGTGTGCCGGGCGCGGGGAGCCCCGGCCTTGTGCTCTCTGCCAGGCTCGGAGTGAGGGGCAACCCTGCCTTTAGGTGCCAGGGTCAGGTCTCTCATCCACTCATTCATTCGTGGACAGGCCCCAGGCTGAGTTGGGGGCGCCGGGGCCAGTGTGACCCTCAGGGCCAAGCCCCTGGAGCGTGGGGCCACTCCCCGGGGTCAGCGAGGGCGGCAGCTCGTGGGCCGGGGCGGGGCCGCTGCAGCGCAGGGCCGAGGCTGCGGGTCCTGCCCTGCCCGGCTGAGCCGCCCCCGCACTGAGCCAGGCGAGGACAGAGGCCAGAGGCCGGCCGGGCATGGCCCTCCGCTGTGCTGCCCAGCCTCGGGCAGAGGGAGTGCGGGCAGGTCGCAGACACGGGGTGTGGCTGAGACCCAGCAAGCACCCCTGACCCCCAGACCGCGCGCCCTTCCCCAGCCCGCAGAGCTCCAGCACCTCCCCAGCCCGGCAGGGCGCCCGGGACGCTCCCAGGCCCGAGGCTGTCTGACCGCTGCTGCTGGCCTCCCGGCGGCGGGGGGCTGGACGAGGCCGATGGCCAGAGCTGGCGTCCCCCCGGTGGACCGGCTCCCTGTCTTTGGAACAAGCGGCCCGAGGGTGCTCAGGCAGCCCGGGCCCGCCTCACCTGTGGCCCCCAAGAGGCCCTCAGCGAACCACTGACCCCTCCAGAGGTGGCGAGGAGCGCCCCGAGTTTCCAGAGCCTCCTACCATGCCCTCCCCGGCCTCTGGCTGCCCGGCAGGCCCGGCTCAGCACGTGTGGTGGTGGCCGTCCGCAGACCCCACTGCCGCCGGCTGGCGCTCGGGGTGCGGCCGGCACAGTGGGGGCGCGTGTCCCTCCGCAACAGCGCCCAGATGGCGGGGGGGTGCGTCAGAGCCGGGGGGGGCTTCTTTTTTGGG
>NW_004567107.1:913765-914319 GCF_000260355.1 Condylura cristata | reverse complement strand
AGTGCCGCCCGCTGCATCCAGCACAAGCTGTGCGTTTGCTTCGCCCGTTTTCCTTCTCCCTGCAACTCTGATCACGCACGTGGGAGGCCGGTGGGTGGCCCCGTGCGAGAGGTCGGGGCGGCTGGGTGCTGGCCGCCCCGTGGCGTGGCCAGGGGAGGGGCAGGGTGGAAAGGCTGGGTGACGCTGGACGGACAGCCCCAGCCGCCTCGGCCGCCCTCAGCGCCTGGCCCCTGGACGCAACACCAGCACCAGCTGTGTGCGGCCGCTGCCCCGCGGGGCTGTCACTCCCCCGCGCCCCTGGGGCGCCCAGAGCGCGGCCAGGCCCGCTGTCCCCCGAGACCATCAGCGCCAGTGCCCACGCGGAGCTGAGGGACTGGCCCACACTGGCAGTGGGCAGCCCCCAAGGACGGAGGGCAGTCCGTGTCCCCAGCAGCTGGACACGGGCCGGGCGGGGCTCGGCACAGGCCAAAGCCTCACGGGGCCCCGGGGCCACGTGGCCGGGCATGGCAGCGGGCAGGCTCTGGCCGAGTCTGCAGGGGCGGGGGCGCAGCAGG
>NW_004567107.1:912035-912803 GCF_000260355.1 Condylura cristata | reverse complement strand
CTCTGCCCGGCGCTCACGGCCGCCCCCGCAGGTCTGGTACATGGACGGCTACCACAACAACCGCTTCGTGCGCGAGTACAGGTCCATGGCGGACTTCATGAGCTCGGACAACTTCACGTCGCACCGGCTGCCGCACCCCTGGTCGGGCACGGGCCAGGTGGTCTACAACGGCTCCATCTACTTCAACAAGTTCCAGAGCCACATCGTCATCCGCTTCGACCTGCGGACCGAGACCATCCTGAAGACCCGCAGCCTGGACTACGCCGGCTACAACAACATGTACCACTACGCCTGGGGCGGCCACTCGGACATCGACCTCATGGCCGACGAGAGCGGGCTGTGGGCCGTGTACGCCACCAACCAGAACGCGGGCAACATCGTGCTCAGCAAGCTGGACCCCGTGTCCCTGCAGGCGCTGCAGACCTGGAACACCAGCTACCCCAAGCGCAGCGCGGGCGAGGCCTTCCTCATCTGCGGGACGCTGTACGTGACCAACGGCTACTCGGGCGGCACCAAGGTGCACTACGCCTTCCACACCAACGCGTCCACCTACGAGTACGTGGACATCCCCTTCCAGAACAAGTACTCGCACATCTCCATGCTGGACTACAACCCCAAGGACCGCGCGCTGTACGCCTGGAACAACGGCCACCAGGTGCTCTACAACGTCACGCTCTTCCACGTCATCCGCTCCGACGAGCTGTAGGCGCCCGGCCCCGGCGCCCGCTCGGCCGGGAGCCCCCTTGCAGCTGGAACTGCAGCCGGCGG
>NW_004567107.1:907317-908150 GCF_000260355.1 Condylura cristata | reverse complement strand
CCCGCCCCCCACTCCCGGCGCAGGCAGCAGGAGCAGGAAGCAATTTGATGTGTGTGAATTATTCAGAGCAGCCGAAATGAGATGAGGAATCCAGGCAACGTGCAGCGAGACGGGGTCAGAAATAGATCCCGCTGGAAAGATTCACAAGGTTGGTCTCGGAAACAAATTAGCGGGGCCACGGAAGCGTGGGGGCCACGGAGGCATGGGGGCCACGGAGGTGTGGGCCACGGAAGCGTGGGGCCACGGAGGCGTGGTTTGATCAGATGCGACGGGTATTTTCGGAACAATACTCAGAAATTGTTTTTCTCCAAACAGGGTTACCCTGTGTTCTGCAGGCTTTGGGGGAACTGGCTCCCCGCTTCGCCGTGTGCACCCCCGGGGGAGGAGGTGCTGCCCGCTGGGGCCAGCGCCGCGTGGACAGACCCAGCGTGCTTCGTGGGCATGAGCCCCAGGGCACCCCTGCGCCGCCGCACCCCAGAGCTCGGGAGGGGCCTCGGGGCGCAGGCTTGGCGGGGAGGCTCCCAGGACCCAGCCCGTGGGAAGGGCCTGGGCAGCTGGGCCAGCCCTGGCTCCGGGAAGCCCAGGTGGGCTCTCGTGGGGGTGGGGTGTGCCCCCACACAAGTGGAGGGAGAGGGCCCGGGCGTGGGCATGTGACGAGGGCGAAGAGCACCAGCCTCAGGGGCGCCTAGTGGGTCTGCAGCAGCCTGGGGGCCACAGCCGCCCGAGGCCATGGTGGCTCCTCCAGCGCGGGGCTGTCCTGCAGTGGTCAGCTGGCCTGCCTGAGGAGCTGCGGGGCTGAGCGGCCACTGGAGGGGCCCCGTGAGGCCGTGAGC
>NW_004567107.1:903458-904647 GCF_000260355.1 Condylura cristata | reverse complement strand
CAGCGCTGCTGCAAATCATCTGCTAATCCGTGTCCTCACCCGTGATCTGATTTCCAGGATGGGCTAAGAGACACCTGGGGTGGTGACAGATTTAGACCTCTGCGATGGATGCGCTGAGTCACGCTTGCCTGTTTGGAAAACAGAGAGCTAATTAAGTTACGCGGAGGCAGCGCTCAGGGGAGGGACGGAAGAAGCGGGGTGGCTGCAGCGCCTGCAGGGGGACCAGGGTCCACCCTCTGCTCTGGCAGAGCCCCAGGGGGTGGGTCTCAGCCCCCCACGCTGTGGACAGTGAGATGGAGCCTGAGCCCCCCCAAGGGGCAGGCTCCGAGGACGGGGGTCGCGTGGGGAGTCAGGGCTCTCCCCAGGGCCCCTCTCCAGGCCTCCCCACCGGCCATCTCCCTTGCCTGAGCCCGAGCGGGTCCGTGCTGGCCGCGTGCTGGGTGCCCGGGAGCTCAGGGGAGCCAGCCCTGACCTCGGGCCATGAAGACGCCTGAGGACAGCGGCCCCAGCAGAGCGGTGGACGCGGCGGCCAGGTGGCCCCGCAGATGCCCACGGGTGCCCGCTGGGTCAGTGGTGGGCACAGGGAGGCCTTGGACCCTCCCCAGCCCCAAAGGGCCCAAGTCCGAGACATGCGACCCGCTCGTGCCAGGTGGACAGGCCAGGAGGAGGCCGGGTCCACCACTGCCTGGACGCCGGGGACCATGCACCCGCTGGGTCAGGGGCCGCCGCCAGAGCCAGCTGTCCCTGGGGCAGGGGAGGCCCCTGCGCCGCCCAGATCTTCCGGTGCCTTTTCCCTCATCTCGGAAGCGCCAAGTCTGGCGACGCAGCTGTGAGCGGCCCGTCAGGCGGGGAGCGTGTGGGAGCGGGGGGCCCCTCCAGCAGCCCGAGGGGTGGAAGGGGGTCGCCCCCCACCGCCCAGGCAGCACCTCCCACGCGCCGGCCGCACTCGGGCATCCAGGACAGAGGCGAAGCCGCGCGAGCCCGACGCTGGCTCCAGCCCCCCGCCCGTCCGTGCCCCCTCACCGTGTCCTGGGGGCACCCGCTGCCCGTGCTGCGCAGAGGCTCGGGGCAGCGAGTGGTGGTTCTCACGGGCCCTCACCTGAGCCCCCCCACCCGTGGTCCTGCGAGTCCCCGCACTCAGCCCACCCAACATCTCAACACGCGCTCCCGGGGCCTCAAGGCCAGCTGG
>NW_004567107.1:901302-902348 GCF_000260355.1 Condylura cristata | reverse complement strand
GGAAGCCCTGCCGCCCTGGGAGGCGCCGACCCAGGCTGTGCCGGGCCATGGACAGGGCACCGCACCACAGGGTGCTGCAAGGCAGCCACTGACCAGGAGGGCGGGCCCATGCCCAGGTGGGGGGCATCGCGGCCTGGGGACGGTCCTGCCTGCGGCCTCGTCTCCGGGTCCCGCACGGCGACGGCCACCCTCCCCGCCCACCCTGGCCCCAGCGCCTGGTCCCCTCGCCAGGGCTGGGAACGGGCCCTCGGGTAGGCTGGGGATGAGCGTGCAGGCCTCGGGGCTGGGGGGCCGGGGGCAGGCTCCCCCGGCTGGGTGTCAGGGACAGGGCTCGGCTCTCCTGGTGCAGGAACCAGCCTGGGCCGGTGTGGGCCTGCTGACCGCCTGCCTCCGCCCTGCCGCGCCCCCATGGACCTTCTGACCGCACGTGGACAGGATGGATGGCCACGGCCTGCCAGACGCCGGGAGCTCGGTGGGTTCCGGGCATCCGTCGCTGGGGCTGCGCCCCAGCCTCCCGGGATCAGGCGGTCTCGGCCGTCCGTCCTGCGGGGGTGCCCGGCCGCAGGCGCCTCCAGAAGCTGAGCCGGCCCCGGGAGCCCTGCAGCTGCCCGCGTCCTGTGTCTCAGCCCCGGCCCGCACCCTGGCGCCGTCTCGGGACTCGTCCACCATGGGCCGAGAGTGCTGAGCACCCCCAGGCTCCCCAAGTCTCCCCGGGGGGGGTCACGCCCCCAGGTGGGGGTCAGGTGACCTCGTGGCCTGTGACACATGAGCGGGAGTCCGGTCCCTGGGGGGGGGCACCTCTGGGAGCCCCCCCCACCCCACGCTGGGGCCCCGGGGCCCTGCCTGAGCCCAGAGGCCCATGGCCGCTGCCCACTCGCCGCAGGGGCTACAGGAGGCCCCCAGAGCCACAGGTGGGGAGGGCGGGCGCGCCTGGGACTCGAGGGGGCCACCGAGGGCGGCGGGCTCAGGAGCCAGA
Source organism: Condylura cristata (assembly GCF_000260355.1). Taxonomy (NCBI): domain Eukaryota; kingdom Metazoa; phylum Chordata; class Mammalia; order Eulipotyphla; family Talpidae; genus Condylura; species Condylura cristata. The sequence continues at coordinate 901,372 of NW_004567107.1, read as the reverse complement.
GTCCCTGCGGCAGCTCCCGGTCTCGCGACCCCAGCGGCGGCTCTGTCCCTGCGGACGTCGACAGCGTGTG
>NW_004567107.1:895836-897607 GCF_000260355.1 Condylura cristata | reverse complement strand
CAGGAGCCGCCCCACCTCTCCCTGCCGCTGAGCGCTTCCACGGGCGCCGGGCGCCCGACCCCTCAGGATGCCTCTCGCGTGAAGGCGGGGGGAGGGGGCGACAGCGGGGACCCTGGAGCAGCAACTCGGGGTCTCCGGTCACCCACACGTGCAGGGCGAGGGTCACCCCGCAGACCCAGACCAAGACCAGCCTGGTCTCCTGCCATCTCACACCACAGTCTCCCTGGGGCCCGGAACCCCCTCAGCCCAACCCTGCTGGTGCCCTGCGGCACCCCACCACCTGCTTCCGCCCGCGGTGCCCTTCTCACAGTGCCTGGAGCTGGCCCTGGGGGCTCTCGACAGTCAGGGCCGGGTGGCTGGCAGCTGGTGCCAACGGGGCCCAAAACAGGCTGCGCAGGGTCTGGGGAGCGGCCATTAGTGCGGCCCCAGAGGGAGCCATGAGATGGGGCCCAGTCCAGCCCTGCCCCACCCCAGCCCCAGGCAAACCCCAGAGAGCAGGAGGGGGGCCGGTGGCAGGGGACAGGGTACGTGGGGGCTGGGCGGGCTGGCATCCCCGAGCCATGGGCGCCACGACCCCCCACTCCAGGCCGGCCGGAGGCCCCCGGGAGCTCTGCAGACCGGCCCTCCTCAGTGCCCCCCTCAGCTCCCCGAGACTTGAGCTGCTGGGGCCCCCAGAGGGCCCGGGCAGCAGGGTCAGGGGCAGCTGGCGGCTGCAAGTGACCCAGGAGCTGGCCTTCCAGGGAGGACCCCCGCCCCGCGCGGGGGAGCCCCAAGGCCCACGCGGACACACCTTGCTGAGAGGCGATTTGTCATAGTTTCTCGAAATCCACTTTGCACCAAGTGTCCTACTTTGCTGTGTTTTTGCTAAATCTGGCAGCCGGGTAGGCAGAACGTGTGGGTGCGTTTGGATGTTATCTAAACACCGGCCAGGTTTCAAGCAAGACGTTTCCAAAAAGGAAGAAAAGGAAGAATCACTTAAATCACATGGCAGTGACAAGTGGGAAGATGCTGGCGGGGAGCCTCTCCGGCCCCCGCTGGCTCAGGGCGCCTCACGCCCGGGCCCCGCTGGCTCAGGGCACCTCCCATAGCCGGGGGGCCAGAGTGGCAGGTGCTGTGTGAGGCGCCCGTGGAGACGCTCAGCCTGGGAGACACCACGCTTCTGACATCCCAGCAAGGACAATCGTGGTGTCCAAGTGTCCCAAGAAGCACGCATAGAGGCACGGTGAGACAGAGGCCCATGGCGTGATGTGGCACGCCGTGGCGTGATGTGACGTGGCATGACATGACGTGGCACGCGTGGCATGATGTGACGTGGTGTGATGTGACGTGGCACGCCGTGGCGTGATGTGATGTGGCCTGATGTGGCGTGATATGACTGGCGTGGCGTGGCGCGCCATGGTGTGGCGTGACGTGGCACACTGAGGCGTGGCACGGCGTGGCGTGATGTGATGCCACGAGATGGGCTTGAAGCTCTCTGCCTGGTGTGGGAGTGGGCTGGGCTGCGTTAGGGCTAGAGTTGGGGCTGGGGCTGGGCAGAGGGCAGTGGCCAGGGCCTGGGGCTGGGCTGGGGCTAGAAGTGGGTCTGGGCCAGGGGTAACAGGACACAATGGGGACCCCTCGCCTGGGGCAGCTGCCCCGCCACGTTGACAGGGCGAGGAGCCGGGACGCCGGGCGGTGTCCTGCCCTCAGGGCCAGCGGCAGCAACGGCACGGGCCTGCTCGTCCCCCCGCGCCTGCTTTGCCACCAAGCGTGGAGCTGGCTGCCAGCAGGG
>NW_004567107.1:894678-895591 GCF_000260355.1 Condylura cristata | reverse complement strand
GCGGCAGCCCTCTCCTGTCTCCCCGCTGCCCCTCAGCAGTGCACTTCATTGGTCGGCCTGTCCTGCTCCCCGCTCTGTCTCTGGGGATCCTCTCACCCCTGTGCCTCCGGCTGCACCCCAGTTCTATGTGCATCAATAAATAAAAAACGGACATTAGATTCGAGGCCAACTGCCTCTGGCACCGGGTGGTCTGGCTCCACCTGGAGTCTCCGGCGGCCCGGCGGCGCCAGCTTGAGGCCCCGCTTCCATCCGGAGCTGGGCCTCTGGCGTCCACATCTGCTGTGGCTGCCGGCCCAGGCGCTCTGACCGCCACGGGAAAGCGGCCCCTGGGCTGGGGTGTGCCCGGGCCAGCTTCGGGGCTGGAGAGCAGGGCAGGCTGACTGCCACGTCCAGCGTATGCAGGACCCTCTGTGGGAGGGCGTGGACAGGCCCTGTGGCTGCCCGGGGCTGAGGGAGGCAGGCTCAGCCGCCTGTCTGCCCGTGTGGACCCGAGGGCTGGGGGACACTGAGTCCTGACAGGACCTGCAGACCCCGCTCGACCGACTCCAGGGGCCATGTGGCCTGCGGCACGCCCAGACCCTCTCTGGCCAGCAGCTGGCTAGTGTGCACTTGTCCGGGAAGATGAGCAGCCAGGGCAAGCTGGTGGCCTGCAGGCTCGGGGAGCTGACCCTGCCCTGCCCAGCACGCTGGAGGAAGAGCCAGCCTTGAAGCCCAGCAAGGGGCCGCCCGGCGAGCCCTGGGGCTGATGGACAGGACAGCGGGTCCTGTATCTGCGAGGCCTCGGCACGGGTGCCATGTGCCCGTCTCAGTGGGGAGCAGCCCCCTGCACCCCCAGCGCACAGTGGAGGGTGACGACCCCCGGGGCTGGGCCCAGCCTCTTCTGACCTGGCACATGCCGGGAGACGGAGGCCAG
>NW_004567107.1:892415-893188 GCF_000260355.1 Condylura cristata | reverse complement strand
CCCTAATTAGACTCAGACCCGCCAGGCCTCTCCCTCATTATTCCCGCCTGAGCGCGGCCTAACGGGCCTCCAGCCCCGTTTGCATCTGGCGTCCTGGTCCCCCGGGACTCCCGCTGGGCGCGCTCAGTGGCCTGGCAGGGGCCCCCCTCTGCCCAGCCGCACCGAGGCCCCCACCATCAGCCTCCACCTGCTGCCCCCAGCAAGGGGTGGCACAGGTGGGCTGGGGGGAGGGGCGGAGGGCCCCCAGTCTGACCAGCTCTCCCATGCTCTGGCTCCCGCCCCCACTCCCCACGGGAGAGCCCCACGGGGGCCTGGGGCTCACTCTGGTCAGCGGCAGGCGCCACCGAGCTGTGAGCCCCGCCTGGCTGGAGGGCAGCTGCAAGGGCAGGACTCCTGGGGGGGGGGGGGACTGGACTGCTGCCCCCTGGTGGTCCGCTCCCGGCTCAGCACTGAAGGCCCCAAGTCCCCTGCGGGCTCTGAAACCCTCTTCCGGTCTGTGAGAACCCACAGTGAGCCGCCACCGGCCAGGGAGGGACCAGGGCGCGCGGACTCTCCTGACCCCGCTGCCCCTCAGCGGTGGGGCCCGTGTGCTGATCCCCGCTCTGTCTCGGGGGAGTCCTCTCACCCCCACACCTCTGGCCACACCCCACAGCGACCGCCGCGGACAGCCGCCCCACGCCGCCCCGTGGCAGGGGGCCGGGGCCAGGCAGCCTCAGCAGCCGGACGGCCTGCAGGCAGGAGCCCGTCTGTGTTCCAGGCGTGCAGGCGCCGGG
>NW_004567107.1:890986-891787 GCF_000260355.1 Condylura cristata | reverse complement strand
CAGCGAGGCGCCGTGGCCACCAGCCCGCTGAGCCGCGGGACCACGGGTAGAGACCCACGGCCGAGGCCGACGACACGGCCGGCCATAACCAGAGCTGCCCTTGGGGCGTCTTCGCCTGGGTCGCAGAATCGAGCTTGACCTACTGAGAGCGAGGGGCCGCGAGGAGGGACCACGGCCAGGTGCCCCGTGGTGCAGGCGGCTCCCGGGAGTGGCCAAGGACCCCCCCCGGCCTCGACTCCACAGACGCCTCTCGGCTTCACTGTGTCAAGGCAAAAATGGGTTCGTTTGCTGTCCTTGGCCACATGTCCGCGTCGTCCAAAGGGCTGGAGCCAGGGAGGCCAGGGAGTGACCGGGCGGGGGAGGGGTGCTCAAAACTGCGGTTCCGGCTCTCCCTGCTCCTTGGGCACAGCCACGGGGGTGGGGGCTCACGTGGGCCCGGCCTGGGGAGCCGCCCCACCCGCTGGCCCTGCCCACTGCCCTCACCTCACCAACATGCTGACCACACTCCAGACGGAGTCCCAGCCCCTCTCCATCCCAGCCTCATCCTTGGACCCCTCTTCAGCTCCCGAGCCCAGTTTTATCGAGAATTCTGTTGAGCTGTTTGCCCAAGGGGGGCCCAAGGACCCCCCACTTGAGATCCTCACTGGCCCTTGATGGTCAAGTCCTGGGGCCAACGTCAGTGGAGACTGGGGGGGGGGACCCGCCCCTCGAGTGACCGAGCTCCTCCTGGTGACTCCAGCCGCTGTGCCCCACGGCCCGCCAGCTGCGAGCCCCTAGTCCGGGGTGGGCCCAGACCCCACC
>NW_004567107.1:887794-890651 GCF_000260355.1 Condylura cristata | reverse complement strand
CTCCACAGAGCTGAACAGCCGGTGGGCCCCGGCCCAGAGGCGGCCGTGGGTGGACGGCTCCAGGTAGGAGAAGGGCACCTGCAGGCAGGTCCAGGCCCTCCAGGGCCCCGCCCCGCCCACAGGACACGCCCCAGCCCCTCCCCAGCTCTGTCCACCAACACGCCCAGGCTCAGAAGGGCGCAGAAAAGCCAAGCAGGTGTCAGGAGTAACCGGTAAAGGGCCAGAGCCCCTCCGGGCAACCCCACTACATCCTGGGTGCTGGCCCTGACCCAGGCAGCTGCCCCACGTGCAGACCACCCCCTGCCAGAGCCTGCCCCTGCCCCTCGGCCGGCTGGGTCCTGGGCTGGGCTGGCGGAAGGCCGGTGTGCGCAATCCCCGGACACGGGCGGGGCAGGAAGCGGAAGAACCAGGCCCCGACTCCCGTGTTCGTCTGGGGATCCTCTGCCTGGTTCTTTTCTGGGGCTCCCTGGCTCCTCCCTTCTTCCAGAGCGCCAAGGACATCCAAGGTCACGTTTCCCATGAAGTGACAAGAGCGTGGGCGTCAGAGCCAAAGCCAAAGCTGGTGGCTGCTCGTCCCGCTGGCGTCCCAGGCCGGCCGGGAGACCCGAGACCCGCAGGGAAGCACAGGCACCAGGAGGACTGTCCAGCTGTCTCCCGTCCAGCTCTGTGGGGCTGGACAGTCATGCTCCGTGTCCACGGCCCCTGGACATGGCCCTCCTGTCCCCGCGGGCCGGGCCTGGGCCTGGGTCTAGCCACCCCCAGCAGCCGGGGGCTGGCCGCTGCCCACGACCCCTGCGCGCTGACCCTGCAGGGCCCTGAGGGGAGGGGCTGGCCCAGGGCCCCTCACCCACTGGCGCCTCCACCGGGTCAGCAGGCCCTGCAGGCCCTGAGTGGGGTGAGCTCCCCCAAGATCCCCGGCTGCTTGGGGCTGCAGACCAGGGCGAGGCCGAGTCTGGGGGCACTGTCCCAGCGGGACCCTGGACCCCACAGCCCTGGCCCAGAGCAGCGCTGCTCAGGCTTCAGGGTCAGGGTCAGCCCGGGGTCGGGGGTCCAGCGAGTCCACCGGCCCCGAGAGGGCGCTGCCAGGCGCCCGTGTCTGCAAGTCGGCGCCGGGCTGATAAACAAGCAGATAAACACAGGCAGGGTGTGATCCCGAGCCGCGCGGCTGGGACATGTGTTTGAAAACAGATCGCTTCCACGGGGAGCGCGCGGCCATCTGGGGAGAGCACGCGGGCGGGTGTTGCCCGGAGACCGGCGCCAGGCTGGGGGCGGGGCAGGCCTGCGGGGCGGGATGCTAGGCCCCCGGGGCGCCAGGGCAGGGGTGAGGCGTTCCAGCGGGCGCAGGGGTGAGGCCGGTCCAGCGGGGGGCAGGGGTGAGGCCGGTCCAGCGTGGGCAGGGGCTTGTCTCCAGGGAGGCCGGGGAGCCCCTTCCCGCCCTCTCGTTTCTCCCCTCCTGCCGGAGCTGAGCGGTGAGGCCAGGGGTGGGCCAGAGACCCCCGGGAGCCCCTGGACGCTGGGCCGAGCGCCCCTACTCTCGCCCAGAGCAGGGCTGAGGCCTGGGCTGTGGGCAGGCGAGGGCAGTTGGACCCGAGAGAAACTGGGTCTGTGGACCCTGGGCGAGGAGAGGGGAGAGGGGAGGGGAGGGAGGAGGTGGAAGACCCCCATTGGGGGAGCAGAAAAGAGAGGGAGGGTGCCCCAATGCTGTCCAGGCGGGAATACATGGCCCCAAGACCTCAGGGAACCTTTTCCCAGAGAAGACTCTAGCATGCCCCTCCCCCTCCTTCCTCTCCCTCCTCCCCCCTCTTCCCTTCCTCCCCCTCCTCTCCCCTCCCCCCAAGGCCTGCACAGCCCCTGTCCCCTGTCTCCTGGCAGGAGGGAGGCCTGTGTGTGGTTTGGTGCTTTGTTGAATCCGACCTGCAGGAGGGCAGGTGGGCTGCTGCCCCCAGGGGCCACACCCCTGCAGGCGCTGGGGCCGCTTCCCTGGGGAGCCTCCTCCGCCCAGGGCCCCTAGAGGCTGAACCTGCCCACCCTCATCTGCCGGGCCAGGGAGCTCTGTCCATGGCTACCAGCTGGCCCGACCAGCCAGAGCCTCCCCGCGGTGGGAGGGGGCGTCCCCAGGGTGCGCTGGACAGGCTGGGGACGCACAAAGGACCCACGGTCTGGAGGGGCGGGGCCGGCCAGGAGGGGGTTCCCTGCCCAGGGACTGAGAATTGCCGGGCACATGCCGGAGGCTCCCAGCCCAGGCCCCCGGGCTCTGGGTCCAGGACCAATGTTGAGGCCACAGCGTGTCCATCGGTCAGAAGCTCCGCCGAGTCCAGGAGGGGCCTTTGTGGGTGCTCCCGCCGCTCTCCCTGCTCTGGGCCCCGGGAGGCTGTGGGGTGCGCCCCAGTGCAGTCAGCTTTGGGGGAGCAGGGCCACGATGAGAGGCAGGGGCCGTGTGTGGTGCTCAGAACCTGGCCTAGCCCTGCCCTTAGGTGCCCTGTGCCTGCGAGCCCCGCCCTGGGCCCGTGAGGGTGGGGTGGGGGGCTGGGCTCACCCCCGCCTGGGAGCGGGAGGCCCCTCACTCCGGGAAGAGGAGCGCGCAGGGCTGCTCAGTGGAGGGCCCCTCCTGAACCGCTCGGGGACCCCCAGGAAGTCGGAGCTGAAAACTTGCTTCTCCGGCACTACAGCTGGAGGATTCGCGGTTGCCATGGAAACGGCACCTGGCCACTCGGTCTCAGAGGCTCAGAAAGACCAAGGAGCTGGGGCGCCCCAAGCGCAAAGCCTCGGCGCTCTCCCCAGCAGGCAGGGCCGGGGCTGGGCGAGTTGAGCCGGAGTACTCGGCCGGACACAGCGCGGGCAGGAGGCCGTCGGCCCC
>NW_004567107.1:885920-886808 GCF_000260355.1 Condylura cristata | reverse complement strand
CCGAGGGCTGCGCTCCCACGGCTGGCCGGAGGCCGGCCGGCCCCTCCCTCAGTAGACTTGTGGGGCCGTCTGGGGCTCCCGTTCTTTCCTGCACCCCAACAGAGCCGAGAGTAGGCCGGGGCCTGCCGCTGGTCAGTGACGTCTCAGGCCCAAACACGCAAGGCCGGGGCGGGGGCCATCCAGGCCGGGCCTCCCTCGCGGCGGGAAGCAGCGGAACGTGTCCCGCTTCTCCCTGGGCCCCAAACACCAGCCCCGGCGGGCAGGGTCAGGCTGGGGACAGGCCTGGGGCAGCGGTGCTGACTGCTGACCGCTGCCCAGCCAAGCCCGCGGCAGGGCCCAGCACCTCCCGGCCTCACCCGGAGGCGACATCCGCCCAGGCCGGGCCTGACCACGGGGAAGGGACAGAGAAGGGCCTAGGAAGGGGGTCGGCCCCCAAGAGGCCCCTGGGGTGCGGGGTCGGTCTCAGCGCTATGCAGCCAGCACGGCCTGAGCCATCCAGGCCAGGGAGGGACCCCGGGGGCAGCAGAGCCCCGTCTCCCCACTGCCCCCCAGCTGTGTGTCTCAGTGGACTCGCCTGGCCTGCTCCCTGCTCTGTCTCTGGGGCGTCCTCGCACCCCGCCTCTGGCCTGCAGGGTGGGCCGCGGGGTCTGGCCAGTGGCCGAGGGCGCCCACCCAGGGGCAGGCAGCTCCGCTCTAACAGTCACCCTCGCCAGTGGCCGTGGCTCTCGGGTCACTTTGTCTCGCCTGAGCCTCGGCCCTCTGTCCCCACCGGCCAGGCAGCAAGGCCGTCCGGGGGAGCTGGACACGTGCATGTCCGCACAGAGGGGCGGCTCAGGTGGCCGGCCCGGCCCGAGGCGCGCCCAGCCAGGGAGCCCGAGGCTCCGGTCC
>NW_004567107.1:880221-880861 GCF_000260355.1 Condylura cristata | reverse complement strand
CAGGGCCCTGCAGCGGCGGGCACCCCAGGTGTGCAAGGGGCTGCCAGGACTGGCGCTGAGCAGTGGCAGGGGCTGCCGCCCCAACGAGGCCCCAGAGGCGCTGCGGAGACGGCTCTGAGCCCCTGACGCCCGCGTGCCGCAGCCCCAGCTCACGCCCAAGCAGGCTGGACTGCAGGGTCCTGGCCCCCTGGGTCATGCCCCCGCCCCCTGGCCGTTCCGGGGGCCACAGGCCGGGCTCACACCTGCTCTGGCCAGTGTGGGAGCTGGAGGCAGCCAGCGGGTCACTGGGCAAGGCAGGATGGTACCGAGGCGGGTGCCCCCTCCAGAGCTCTGCAGTGACCCCGCCCAGGTCCAGGTCCCGGTGCTCCAGGCGGCTCCTCCCTAAGGAAAGGAGGGGTGTGCGGGCGCTTCTCCATTTGGGACCCCAGGAGGGTGGTGGTCCCACCCATCTCCCTGTAGGGGGCCGGGCCGGCTGCAGTTCCATGCGGGTGCAAGGGGCGCGGGGAGCAGGCACCTGTGCCCCCCCGGCTCTCGGCCACGGCAGGGGCGTCCCCGCCCCACCGCTGCAGGCAGACCCCGGCCTCTGCTCGGGCTTTGGCCCGCGTGTCTGTGAAACTGAGTCCGCACCGCCCAGCACAGA
>NW_004567107.1:874733-876156 GCF_000260355.1 Condylura cristata | reverse complement strand
CCTGTGACGCCCACGGTGCGCCCCGCCGGCCGCCGCACGCGACGCTCTCAAGCTCCCCGTTTCTGCACCGTGGCCGCGTGCCCCTCCCTGGGCACCAGGGCGTGCCTGTCCCCAGCTCCAGCGCCAGAAGCCCACGTGCTGATGAACGGGCGTCCGCAGCGGTCAGCAGCACCCAGACCGCCTCAGGCTCGCGCGCTCTGGCGTGGGTGGCCCCGCCGGCCCACACCTCCACAGGCGGCCACCACGGCTGCCCACGCACGAGGGCCAGGCCAGTGGGCAGCCCCTAGCTGGACACGCTCCTGGGTGGGCCCCGCCGTGGGCACAGCCACCTGAGACGCCACCTGGAGGGGCCAGCCGGGCTCCTGCCCACACCAGTGCTGGCCTCCACGGTCCTGCCTGGTGCCGGGGCTGCCCGGCCAGCCTGTGCCTCCCTCACTGCCCGTTACCCGGCTGTCGAGAGACTGGTTCTGGCCAGCGCAGGCTGTGGCCGGCCGCCCTCCACTCGGGGCCCTGAGATGCCGGTGAGTGCATCCTCTGAAACGGGAGCCGGACCCCAACGTCCGGCCTTGCAGCGGGAGCCGCACGGTCGCCCCCAGGGAGGCCCCGCTACCCCCAGGCACCCGTCACCCCCCCGGGCGGGCACCCCCCGGTCTCCCCTCTCCCCGCCTCCAGCTTCGACCCCAGCCCCTCCCGGGTGCAGCCCGGCCTCCGGGTTGGCAGGAGCCCAGGCCATGGCCTTCCCAGGCTCGTCCCAGGCCCGGCTCCCTGGGGGCACCCAGGCCCACGCGCCCTCGTACGGCCTCGCAGAGGTGACCGCCACCCCTGGGGACACAGCGCCATGCACCAGAGACACCGCTAACGAGGCCCTGGCGCCCGCGGGCCGCCGGCACCTGCTCCCTGCTCCCGCAGACGCTGCAGGTGACCGGCAGCAGCTCAGCGGTGGGCCCCGGCAGGGGGAGGGGGCCCGGTGGAGCCACCCCAACTGGGAGGTGGGGCTTCCCCGGGGCTCCTGAGCAGGGGCTCTGGCACGCCCCCCTTGACTGCCCCGCTGCACAGGGGGCGACGAGGCAGCCCAGCCCAGAGACGGGAGCACAGCCCACTCAGCACCTCGACAGGGGCTCTGAGACCCCCAGCCTGGCCGAGCCCCACCTTGGGCCTGGGAGCAAGGGCCAGGGCCTCCCCTTTGTAAGTAGCCGGGCCTGTCGGAGGCAGACTGGACAGAGGGTGTGGGGAGGGCAGGTGGGGCGGGTGGGGCTGGGGGCGCCAGGAAGGTGACGGCAGGGCCGCCCCAGCACTGGGCGGAAGGACCACACCCTGAGAAGGGCAGGGGGAGGGGTGGGCACTGGGTGCAGAGAATCCCAGCCCCTAGCACACAGGCGGCCCAGGTGACCCCAGCAGGCGGGCGGCAGCCCAGTGACCCCAC
>NW_004567107.1:865754-874181 GCF_000260355.1 Condylura cristata | reverse complement strand
GCCCCCCCGCGGCCCTCTGCCTCCGCGGCCGTCCCGGGCCGGAGCGCCGGTCACGGCCGCCTCCATGGTGCTCATCTCAATCACTCTTGCAGCTCTTGTTGTGTAAATAGAATTATTCTTCCCCCAAAAATCATTAGTAGGGCCCGACATTAATTCCCCTGCAATCTGTGTAATTAACTGCGCCCGCGCCGGCCGCCGCGGATCCGCTCGCTAATCACGCGCCCGCGCTCGGCCCTAATTAAATCTCCTTCCTGTTTATCCGCGCGCAGGCTCCCGCAGGGCCGCGGCCCGGAGGCCCTGGGACTTGCTGGCCGCCCTCGCGGGCTCTGTCATGGCCGAGGCGGCGTCCGCCCCCGCCCCGCCCCGCTCAGAACGCGAGCGGAGAGCCGCGCCCTGGTGGCCACACAGGGTCCAGAGGACCCAGGGCAGCAAGTCGCCCCCAGGCCCCTCCTGCCCATATTTCTGACTTTTAGTTATGATCAGATGTGGAATATTTGATGCGTTTTAGACTTCCTCAAAGAGTTCTTCGTGATAATGCAGTGCGGTGTTCCCAGGCCCCGGGTTTCTGCCCCAGGCCGGTCTCCTGTGCTAACTCCAGGCTTCCACTCTGCACCTTGCAAATTTCTCCCTAGAGAGACCCACCGGGCCCAGAAAGGCCCAGCCCTGGCCCCCAGGCGGGCTGTCTCCCCGCCAGGCGGGCCGCGGGCAGCCAGGAAGCAGGAGTTAGGGGACTGGCTGGGCAGACCCCAGCTGCGCCCACCCCGCTCCCACCAGGCCCCTCAGCAGGCTCCTGGCTGCCGGGCCCACCTCCATCGGACCCAGCCCACACCCTGACCTGCAGCGGTCAGGGCCTCCCGGCCACGCGCTCCCGCCCCTCGCGGGCATGTCCACTGCCGCCACGCAGAGCCTGCACCGGCGGCGTCTACGCCCTGTTTGTTTTCTGTTTTTCCTGTGTGAGTCCTGCTGCTGACCAGCTGCCCAGGAGTCGGTGCAGGGTCACAAGCCCCCGCCCCAATGCCCCACGGGCCCCCAGCAGCTGCTTGCAGGGCCTGAGCCCGGCCCACCCCCTTCATGCGCACCCCTCTGCTTCCCCAGCCTGGACACCACCCCCTGCGGGCCTTTGGCCCGCAGCACGCCTGACCCTGACCTCCCAGACGGGCGCCCCAGGGCAGGCCGCAGGGCCCACTGCTGAGGGAGGTACAGGGCGGGGGGGGGGGGCGCGTCGTGGCTGTGCTCTGTGCTGCTGCCGGACTCTTGAGGGCCCAGGGCGAGCGCAGGGCTCCAGGACACCTGGCCTGACCTGCCAGAGCAGCGCCCCTCGGGCTCAGGGCAAGGTGGTGGCGGGGACCTGTCTGGGTTCTGCTCCCAGTGGGGCGCAAGAGCCAAGCCAGGGCAGCCCACGGGCTGATGAGCCAGGGCACCTCTGTGCCCTCCTGGGCCTGGGGCCGAGCGTCCACCCGGGGCCGTGGCTCCGGGTCTCCCGTGGGCCGGCGCACAGCAGGGAGCGCGGGTGTGCCAGGCTCTGCTCCCTGTCGACCTGCTCATCCGGTTAGGCGCTAACAGCCCCAAGTGCAGCCCTGACTGATGGCTCCTTACTTGCAAAACATCCTCAGGGGCCCTGGGGGCCCCAACTCCCCCCTGCTAAGCCCGGCTCTCCAGGACACGCTCCCCGCCCGCTGGCGGCATTGGCAGCCAGCCCCAGCATCCTGCCCGACCCCCCACAGCTGCAAACCAGCCAAAGGGCACCAAACGGGGTGAGCCCGCCGGTCCTGGAGGCCGTGAACCCCACGGATGCCCGGACCCCGGATCCCGCAGCTCTCCCCTCCGGAGCCCCGAGCGCAGCGCCCTCTGGGCCGCCTGCCGCAGCGTCCAGGCCCCGCCCCCACGGCGCTGGCACCCCACAGCAGGCTCTGCGGGCAGGGCCCTGGGCAGCCTCCAGGGGCAGGCACCTCCCAGCACTCCTCACACAGGGCGGCGGCGCGTCCCCAGCACAGCCCGCCTGGGCTTAGGGGCTCTGGGTCTGCTCCTCTAGAGGCAGCCTACCTGGGCCCCCTCCTGCCCCGGCGCACCTGCCTTCCCCGGGGCCCTGCACCCCAGACCCGACACCCCAGACCTCCCTGGGGCGCGCGGGAGCAGCACAGCTCCCAGGCTGTGCCCACAAAGGCCGCGCTGACCCTGCGTGGCCTCCCGGCGTCCCGGCGCGAGCCCCACGCTGCCCGGTGCAGCTCCTAACTGGCGTGTCCTGTCCTGCTGGCTCTGCGGCCGTGGGGCCCCTTGGGGCAGGCGCCCAGGGCCCACTGCAAGCTGGCAGCCGCCTAGAGAGCCAGCAGCCCCGGGCTCCTTCACGCTGGGGAGGGCCCCGGCAGGCCGCTCCCTGCTGCCCCTCCAGCGTCGGGGACACCACGGTGGGCGGGGGCTGGCCAGGCAGCGCCTCCTCCAGGCAGCCTTCCTGGACCACGCGCCCAGGGCGGGCAGAGCTCACCTGGCTCCTCAACACCCCACTGCCCCGGCCTGGCCGCCCCCAGCGTGGGTGTTCTGCAGGGCCGAACGCCCCAGCCCTGCCTGCCCGCCCGCTTCCACCCCACACTGCTGCTCCCTCCTGGAGAAGGACATTTATAGAGCCCGTGGGGGCGGGATGGCCGGGCAGCACGTGGACAGGAGGACGGACAGCGCCCAGGCGCAGGGAGGGTGGGGGACAGCGGCACGGAGGTGGCCAGCGGGACAGGGCACCCGGGGCCTGAGGACGGAGCCCGGGGGCCGGCGCCCCCCAGCTGAGCTCCTCAAGGGCTGCTGGGGGAAGTGAGGGGAGCTGCGCCCGCCCTGGCGCCCCATCTCCCCTGGAGGGCGGCGGGGCGCCAGAACACACTCGCGGCCCCCAGCCAGGAAGAAGCGCGGCCCAGACACAAGAGAAATGCCCGCCGCGGGCTCAGCCGCTTCCTCCCTGTGGGCGCGGCCAGCGGCCTGCCTCGGCCAGCGGTGCGGAGCGGCTGGCCACCTGGGCCGGCCGGTCACGCCCGCGCCCACTGCTGGGCCGGACCTGCAGAGTCTGAGTCCCTGGTGCTCGCAGGCCCCCCTGGTCCGGTGCGGCTGCCCACAGCGGGGCACCTGGAGGCAGGTGTGCTGGCCCAGCGGGCACAGGTGAGGGCATCGAGCCCAGAGAGGCCGGGGCGCGGGGGCGTCCCTCCCAGCACCCTGCGCCGGCCCCTCTCCGCCGCCTCCTCTTCCCCTGAGGGTGGCGAGGACCCGCTGGGGCCTCCGTCCGGGGCTCGGTTCCCTCCCAGGCTGCCGGCCGCTGCCCGCAGCCCCGCGTGTCTGGGCCGGCAGGACAGGGGCGCCCTGTGGGAGGCTGCGGGCGGTGCCCAGAACAAGCGTTTTCGGGAAGGCCGGGCGGGCGCCGGCTCAGGGCCTCCCTGGGTGACCCAGTTTCCTGGGTGGGGGAGGGGCGGCCGCCAGGCTGGAGCAGGAGAAGGCATCGTCTCGCCTCCAGGAGTCCAGCCCTCAGGGCTCTCCAGGGCGGCTCCTGGCTGGGGCCGAGGGGCCCCGGGGCGGCGGCAGGCCACCAGCCTGGCCCTCGGCCCTCCGGGAGCCTCGTCCACACGTCCTCGCCACGCGACACTCCGCTTGCTGGGCCTCCTGCGCAGGGCTGGCCAGCGCCTGCCCTGTCCCCAGGCGTGGGCAGCCGGCGGGGGAGACCGGCCCTCAGACACAGGGCACAGCCGTCTGGGGAGCACAGGGCTGGCTCCAGGACCCAAGGGAACCACTGCAGGGCCCGGAGGGCAGAGGCCGGCGTGCCCCAGGAGGGCACTGGTGAGGCCAGGGCGGGTGGCCATGCCACCACCCCAGCTGATGGACAGGGACAGGGATGAATGGAGGTGCCCTCAGGACACCGTAGTCTAGCTGGGGTTGACCAGGTGTGCTCGGGGCTCTCGCCGGGCATGGGCGCCGTGGAGGGCTGCCTGCACCGGAGAGGGGGGACTCCCAGGACCGGCGGGCTGGACCCCAGGACTGGCACAGACTGGGTGTGGAACCCAGGCCACCCAGCACTGGCCACCTTCTGTGGAGATCCAGGGGGCTGGGACCCCAAGCCTGGTGCCCCAGGCCTGGACAAGGATGCACCCCCGTCCTGTGCCAGCTCTGGGGGTGCCTCTGTGGGTCCCACCATACCCCCTGCTTGCCACTGTCCACCACACAGTTCATGCCCTGGGGCCACTCTGCCCCTGCCCCAGGCCTTACGCTCCAGCTTTCTTTGCCCCCAAGACTTTAGACGTGACTTCAGGAAAGACATCTATGCCCTCCCCAGCCCACGCACCGTCGCCCAGGCGGGCCTGGACGCGGGGGCCCTGGCTGCTGGATGCTGCGGCCACCCTGCCTGAGGCCCTGTTCTCTCCCGGCCCAGACAGGGCTGGGGGCAGTCGGGCGGGGCCCAAACACAGCGGCAGGGTCCTGGGACCCAGGCCAGCGTCCAGCCAGCGCCCGGTCAGCCGTGCACAAAGGCCTGCTGGGGCGGGGGCAGGCCAGGCTGAAGCCTCGCGGGGGCAGCTGGCCCCCTGCCCCGCCTGCCCCGCCGCCGATCCCCCGCGGGGCCACGCAGCCAGGCCCTCCCCCACAGCCCTGTGCGGCTCCGTGGGCGCCGGCCTGGCCCTGGCCTCAGCCTCCCCCAGCCATCGGCGGGCTCACAGCGCCCTCTGGTGGGCACTCGAGGGCCAGCCCACAGCTGCTGAGTGCTGGGCCTGCCCCCTGCAGGGGACAGGGACCCTGCAGGGGACAGGGCAGAGGCTGGAGGCAGGAGGGCAGAGGCTGTAAAGAGCGGCGAGGGCTGAGGGGAGCCCCCAAGGAAGGCGGAGCTGTACAGGCGAGGGAGGGGGTGCCCAAGGCGCAGTCGATCCTGACACCGACCCCCGTGCTCGCCCCACGTCTGGGCAGCCACGGCCCAGGCGCCCCCACGGCCCCGGCTGGGGTCTCACTCCGGCGCCGCCCCCAGGACAGAGGGCGCGTCCAGGGCCAGACCAGCCCCTGCCTGGCCAGCCCCGCTGCCTCCCCGCCTCTGAGCAGGGCTTGGGCCAGCACACGTCCAGCCACACCCTCCACGGCCACGGCCACGCCAGGCCCCGAGACAGACCCTGCCCGAGCGGCCGTCCCGGAGGAGCCCCGCACGGGCGCAGGTGGGCACAGAGCGCCACGCCCACACACAGGCACGCACACCTGCGCCGCGGGCAGACGGCCAGCTCGCCAGCCCACGGGCAGCCACCGACCGCCGCCGGGTCACTGGGCCTCGGTGGGCCCGCCGGCTCTGCTCCCCACTCGGTCTCTGGGCACCCTCCCAGCCCCCTCGGGCCTGCACCCAGCTCGTGCAGCAGGAACAAAGTAAAGGAAGCAGAACCCAGTGGCCCAGGCCTGACCCAGAGCGCCCCCGAGGGCCACCTCCCGCACCCCCCGGCCCCCATTCTCGCCGCTCGGACTCCCCCTGCCGGGGGCTGGGGTGGGCTGATTCCTTCTTGTCGACCTTCCCAAGGTCAAGCCCACAGCAGGCTCCGACCACCAGTTCCCGAGCTCCCTGCTCCGGGTGGAGGCCGGCACCGCCCGCGTCGGGGCGCGCACAGGGCGTCCTCTCAGGGCCGGGCCCGGCCACGGCGCCGGCCAGTCTCCCCAGCTCCTCCTACTGCGCCTGCCGCAGCCCCGCACGCCCCGCTGGCGCTGGCGGGGGGCTGGGCCTGCACCCCCCTGGCCGGAGCATGGCCCCTCCCACCTCGGGCCGGTGCGAGCCGCAGCTGACCGCGGCTGCCACAGAGCCCGGACACGCCACACCCACGGGCCACCCCCGCCAGGGCCGTCTGCCCAGTCAGCGGCTGCCGGGAGGCCGCCCCCTCCACACCGGGGCACAGGCCCAGCCGGACAGCTGGCCGCGGGCTTCCTGCGCCGGGGCTTCCTCCACCGTGGCCGGCACGCGGCCGGCTCAGCCGCAGCCTGACCCTCCCCAGACGCGTCAAGTGAGCCCTGCGCGTGCGAAGGCAGCGCTCGGGGTTAAGAAGCGGCTGCCCGGGGCCCCCAAGGTGCAGCGGGTTGGGGCGCAGCACTGCAAGCCGGCCACAGCCGCTTCAGCACGAGCTCCAGCCCCAGCCCCGGAGGTGACCCCGGGGCACAGCAGCCTCCTCCTGTCTCCCGGCTGCCCCTCAGCAGTGGCCTTTTCCCCCTGCCTGGTCTGCTCCCCACTGTCTCTGGCGGGTCCGCTCACCGCCCCCGCCCCGCTGGCCGCACCCCAGGTCTCTGTGCGTCGGTGAGCACATCTCAAAGAGCCCAGCACAGCCTGCGCCCCGCTCCTTCGAGCTCTCTGCGTCTGTCGCGCCTGTCGAGGGCCTCTCGCATCCCTCCTCGAGCCTCTACCAGGGCCGGACTCCGCGGGCCCAGGCGTGGCCCCAGGTGAACGGTCACCGTCCGGGGGCCTCGGCCGCGGCGCTCCTCAGGCTGCGTCACCGGCACTGTGTGGAGTGCCTGCTGCGGCCGCCAGGCTGGAGCTCCGGCGCCTGCCCGGTGCCCGGCGCCCAGGCGGGGCCGAGCTCCAGACCCCACAGTCGTGACTCGCAGTCGGACGCTGCCCTCGAAGCTGCAGAGAACCTGACCCCGCGCCGCACCAGCCGGCGCCGGCCCCCGGGAGGAGCTCAGGCCCAGGAGGGAAGGGCCCGTGTTAGTGTGTGAGCCTCTGATTTTGCAGCCACGAAACCAGCGAGGCCTGTGCCACCTCAGGCCTGCAAGGCTGCCCGGCCCGCCCGCTGCCCAGCGCAAAGGGAGAGAGGCGGTGAGGCCTCGAGGACACGAGCCGCCCGGGACAAACAGGCACAACGTGACCCCGAAGGGGAAGAGGAAGCGGCCGAGACGCAGCGGGCACAGGGGCGGAGGCGGCCAGGAGGGACCCCGGCCCCATGGAGAGTTGGAGGGAGCACACGCAGGCAACGTCCGGACGGCCAGCAATAACATGAAGCCGGCCACGTCCCGGGCCTCAGGCCGCCATGCAGGCCAGCGCTCTGGCTTCTGGCATCAAGCCCTTGGCCAGCGGGGTTTCTTCTAGGCCTGTCCCTGAGGACCAGCCCCCGGCCGTGCCAGGCCGTCAGCACAGGCCGTGCAAGGCCCGCCGGCCCCGCTGCTCAGGCCCCGCACTGCCCGACTGCCGGGGTGGGCACGTGCTGTTCCTACAGTGAGAGAGCAGGCTGGCGGGGCCTCCGGGCGCAGGCCAGCCTCAGCGCTGTCCAGCCGGCCACCGCCCTCAGCCCCGGGCCACCCCCGCCAGGGAGGCACCCCAGGGCCAGCAGGCCCGTCTCCCCGCAGTCCCTCGGCGGTGGGTCTCAGTGGATAGGCCTGCTCTGCTCCCCACTGTCTCTGGGGTGTCCTCACACCCCACCTCTGGCCTGCACCCCAGCTCGTGTGCGCATAATAAATAAATCTTTAAAAAAACTAAAGAACCGGCTCGCAGAAGCACTGCAGTTTAATGAGTTTCCTGAAAACAGCTCCGGGAACACCTCAGGGTGGCGCGCCCAGAAGCTTCGCCCTCCTCACTGCCCGCCCAGGCCTCCGGCCTCTGGCCCTCAGGCCTCTGGACTTGCTGGCCCGACACCCCAGGCGGGAGGGGGCACACCGGCTCCGGGTACAGTGTCCAGCACTCTACGGCCACGGGGGCAGGAGCGGAGAGGGGCGGCGCCAGCCAGGCGGAGATGCTGCAGCCCGGTGCCAGAGCCCGGCCTGGGCACCAAGGCCGTGGGCAGCCTCGGGGCTGTGGGCACAAACACAGGTCGGGGGTCGAGATGTGCAGAGGGCTCAAGCAGGCTCTGGGAGACGCCCCCGGGCTGACCTCCTGGCTGGGGCTGGGTGGTGGCCAGCACCCCAGCCGCCCCCGCGCGGCTTCGGGGAGCTCCCAGGTGCCTGCGGCCCTGGAGCTTGGGCCGGCTGTGGAATGCAGCCTCAGCCCTGCCTCTCCACAGCCCTGCGCAGGGCGTGTGTGGTCCTCAGGCCACTCCTGAGTGCGGTCAGGCGGGGGAGGGGGCCGGGCAGACCGCTCCGCAACCCCAAGGCAAGGGCCGCCAGGGGCCTGGGCTGCTTTTTCCAGCTCGGCAGCTTGGGGGGCCCCGGGGGCAGGCGCTGCGTCCAGGGCGGGCAGCGTCCACCGGGCCCCTGAGCGCGCGCGGCTGCCTCGCCGGCGCCGTTTAAGCCCGTCGGCTCTCTACGCCGAGTCTCTAAAGCCGTCCTGCTGACGGCTCACTGGGCCTCGTCTGTGTCCCCATGAACGAAGTGTCCGATGCTGTCCGGCAGCAGCGAGAGTGGACCTTCGCCAGGGCGCACCCCCTGCTCACCCGACTATTCCGTGAGGTAGGGGCACGGCCATGCCCTGCGCCGCCCCGCCCGACTTCAGCCCCGCCCCGCCCCTCCCAGGTTTAGGCC
>NW_004567107.1:864132-864924 GCF_000260355.1 Condylura cristata | reverse complement strand
GGCGCCCAGTGCCTCGCCCCTGAGGAGTCCGCCCGGCCAAGCAGGGGCTGCTGCCCTGCATCCGGGCTCAGGTGGGCAGGTGGGGCCTTGGCCAGGCCTGTCCTTTTCAGCTTCCCCAGGGGAGTGAGGAGAGCGCAGGCCTTTCCACCGGGAGGCCAGGCCGAGGGTCGGCCCCTGTCAGGTCCAGGAGGCCGCTGCCCGCAGAGCCCGCCGGAGCCGGGCGCCTCTCAGATGGGCACTGGCCCGCCCCTCTCTGGGGTGCGGGGTTCTTGGGGTGCAGGGCCGCAGCCTGCCACCCTCAGCCTCGGATTTCCGCCCAGTTGTGGGGGTTTTCCAGGCAGATTTACGCCCGAGGCGAGGACCCCTCTGCGCCCCTGGCTCCTCAGGCTGGAGGCAGAGCCCCGAGTGCCTCCTCTCCCCGATTTTGCTACTTCGCGTGGAAGCCACTGACGCCCAGCCCCAGCCCCTGTGGGGGGTCGTGCTGCTGTTTGAGGGGTGCCTGTTCTCGGCGAGCCCCAGCCTGCCCGTGGCCCAAGCAGCCAGCTACCAGCCGCGCCCCCGCCAGTGGGGCGCCCGCGGGCCGCTCTGCTCCAAGTCTGGGGGCTCCCGTGGGTGGTGTGCGGAGGGCGGCGGGCGAGGGCCTGAGGACGGGAGGTGGGCCCCGGAGTCCCCCACGCCCTGCAGGCTCAGCTGCCCCGAGGGGTGAGTTCAGTGCCCTCTGCCCGTGGGTCCTGCCAGACGCAGCCCCTCAGCCCGCTGGGACGCGCCGCCTTCCCCAGCGCGGCCGGGCGC
>NW_004567107.1:859171-860976 GCF_000260355.1 Condylura cristata | reverse complement strand
GCCGGGCGCAGCCGGCCAGCAACGCCGGTGGGCGGGAGCGAGGCGCCCCCGCCCTCCGCCTGCCAGCCTCACCGGTCTGGGGCCCCCCAGCTCCCCGGCCAGGCATCCTCTGGTTCAGTAAGTCACAAGGGCTGCCACAGCGCCCGCCAGGGAGGGCCCCCAGGGCGTGGCAAACCCCTCCCGTCTCCCCGCTGCGCCCTCGGCAGTGTGTTTCAGGGGACCTGCCTGCTCTGTCCCCACTCTGGGGAGTCCTCTCATCCCCCCACCTCAGGCCTGCACCCCAGCTCTTGTGTGCATCAGTACAGAGGTCTTCAAAAACATAAACTCAGCGCCGACAACCCCCAGGCACCGTCACCCGCCCCACCCTCCTCGGATGCAGCTGAGGCCAGTTTGGGGGTGGGGGTAGGGACCGAGCCCCCCGGCCCTCCGCGAAGGGCCTGGGGCAAATGAGGGGCGTGATGTCAGGGTGTGGAAACATTTTTAATGGAAAACCAACTCGCGGGAGGCCAGCTCCAGCCCAGGCCTCGGCCCGGCCGGGCGAGCCCGGGCTCCGGCGGTCAGCTGCAGATGGACGGCTGGCGGGCGTTGTAGCTGGGGTGGAAGTTGAGCCGGTCGTAGCGGGTGACGCGGTTGCCGGGCCCGGTCACCGAGCTCTTGTCCATGCAGACGTTGAGTGAGTTGCTCTGGAACATGCCCCCGGCGGCCAGCTGCCTGGAGAACTTGCTCGAACTGGGGTAGAAGACTTTCTGCGAGGGCGAGACGGGGCGGAGGCGGACCGAGGCGGGCCGCGGGTGCTTTTGGAAGAGGAGCAGGAGTGGGGGGAGCCGGCATCCCGCTCCCAGGGAGCACGCGGCCCAGGGCGCCTCCCATGCCCCGCAGTGGGCAGCCAGCCCCACCGCTGGCCCCGGGCCTGAGGGGCCGTGTTCTGCAGTGACCAGCTGGCCCGCGGCGCCGCTGCCAGCTCTGAGCCTCGTCCCCTCTGTGCAGACTCAGCTCTCAGTCCTGCCCGGACCGCACAACCGGAGGGCCGTGTCCACCCCTGCGCCCAGGGCCTGGGCGAGGCTGCGGGGGCAGGGTGAGGCCCTCAGGCGTGACCACCGGGGAGTGACATCTCCGTGTCCGACTCCCGGGCGTGGGGGCTGGGCCTCTACGGATGTTCGGGCCTGGATGGGTGCCTGGCCCCCACCCCGGCCGGGCCCCCACCCCGCCAGCCCACAGGGGCCACTGCGTGGGCGCCTGGGTGGGCGCCAGGAACAGGGCACCCGCGCCTCTTGAATGCAGCCCGGAGAGCAGTTATGTCCCACAGGGAAAGCAGGCTGGCACCAGCGGCCTCCCAGCACGGACACCGGGCAGTTCCCGGGGGCCAGCCCCGGAAGCCAGGTGCTGGCCGGGCAGGACAGGGAGGGCTGCAAGCCCGGGGCTCCCGCAGTGCGGTGTCCTGCTGCTCATCCCTGGGGGGCTCGGACGGCTGCTGACCAGGGGTGGCCACACCAGGGACCGCCTCCAGGCAGGCAGGCAGGCGGGGGCAGCGGGGCCAGCGGGGGGCCCCTGGGCTTCAGCTGCTGCCTGGCACACCCCTGTGCCCCCTTCCCGGCGCCTCCGCGCGGTCCTGGGTGAGCGCGGGCACGCGGCCCCGTGCGGCGGGCTGTGGCCATCATAGGGACACTGGGTCCTCGGGGAGCTGGAGGTCGCCTGCTCCGGTGAGGGGCCCTCCGGGCAGCAGCCTCCTCCCGAGAGCCCTGTCCCCGCAGGCTCTGAGAGCGCTGGCCGGTCCTCCGGCACCCCGTCTGCTTGCAAAGAGAAAG
>NW_004567107.1:857542-858496 GCF_000260355.1 Condylura cristata | reverse complement strand
GGCCGGCCTAGAGCAGGGAGCCTGGCGCCGCGCGGGACAGGAGCTGGCAGCTGGCTTTCTGACGGCCTCTGAGCGGGCGCAGGACGGTCTCAGCCGGCTGGCAGCACCTGGGTGCCCAGCCTGTGAGCTGCCCCACCCAGAGGACCCACAGGGCAGCCGCACGGCGGCCGCGCGGGCCGAGCATGTGAGACCTCGGAGCAGTCCTGTCTGCAGAGGGACCTCGGAGGCCCTCCGAAGCCTAGAGGTGGGCCCTGCCCCGCCGGCGGGCGTCCTGCCAGGGGGCCCTGTGCCTGTGAGCCCGGCCCGCAGTCCGGTGCTGCCGGCAGTGAAGGACGCTAGCCAAGCCGCCCCCCAGGGACGTGGGGCGGGGTGTGCGGGGGCGGGTGTGCGTGTGCACCCCGGCCCCTGCACCCCTCCCCCAACCTGCGGGGTCGCAGTGGGGCGCTGGTGTAAGAGATGGGGTGTGTGGCTCCCGCACCCCCTGCCAGAATCAACTTCTCACCAGTGACCAGTGCTGAGCCCACGCCGGCGCGCTCATGGTTTCTGCTTCCCCTGCACACAGAACACGACGCGGGTGCCCCCTCCTTCCTCACCTGTAGCCCCGAAAGCACGCGGGGTTGTTGAACCTGGCGGGAAGGTCCTCGCTCACGCGGTAGAAGTCGCTGGTCTTCTCCGCGGGGGGCCGGGGCTCGGGCTCCGCACGCTCTGCGCACTCCTGGGGGTCCCCCTGGGACATCTCGCCCTGGACCAGCGACCACCGGAGCAGCAGCGCGGGGAAACGGCCTCTGGACAGCGCTGGCCCTGGGGTCGCAAGGCGTCCGGTTGCTAAGCGACCGCGGGGCGGGTCCGGTCCTTAAAGGCGCCGCGCCTCGGTGGGGCGCCCCTGCTGGCAGAATTAGGGTGCAGACGCGAGGTCTAGAACATTCCAGGGCAAGCCTGGAGCCGTAGGAATTG
>NW_004567107.1:852325-855587 GCF_000260355.1 Condylura cristata | reverse complement strand
CCCCCGGCCGGGGTGCGGGGGTCTGGGCGCCCAGGGTGGGGAGCCCCGCTCACAGGTGTCCGGGCGCCCGCAGGTTTATGGAGCCCTACATCTTCGGGACCCGCCTGGGTCAGGACATCATCGACCTGGACCAGACGGCCGCCCACCTGCAGCTGGCCCTGAACGTGGTGGCGCACGTGGCCTTCCGCGGGGGCATCATCCTGCTGGTGGGCCGCCAGCGCCAGTTCTGCCACCTCATCGAGAGCACGGCGCGGGCCTGCGGGGAGTACGCCCACACCCGCTACTTCAAGGGCGGGCTGCTGACCAACGCCCCGCTGCTGCTGGGCCCCGGCGTGCGCCTGCCCGACCTCATCGTCTTCCTGCACACGCTCAACAACGTGTTCGAGCCCCACGTGGCCGTGCGGGACGCGGCCAAGATGAACATCCCCACGGTGGGCGTGGTGGACACCGACTGCAACCCCTGCCTCATCACCTACCCGGTGCCCGGCAACGACGACTCGGGCCCCTCCGTGCAGCTCTTCTGCGGGCTCTTCCGCGCCGCCATCACCCGCGCCAAGGAGAAGCGGAGGCAGCTGGATGCCCTGTGCCGGCTGCAGGCCCCGGGGCCCCCGGCCCCCGGCCCCCCGCAGGCGCCCCCTGCCCAATAAAAGCCACCGAACTGCCCCCGAGCCGGCGCCTTCCCTCCCCGGCCCTGCCCCCGGGGGCCGCTCTTGCCGCTGTGTCCTGGGGTGCGCGGCCTCAGGGCGGGGCCCGGGGGCTGGGGTGACCCCGTCAGATGCCACCACGTTCCCTGTGCGGGGCTGCCGACGCGCCTTCCTGCGCCGGACTCTGGCTGCCCGCCACGGCCAGCCAGCTGGCCAGCCCCGCAGAGAGCCCCCACGGGCTGGGGCCCCGGGTCCTCCTGGCAGTGCCCGAGGCACGGGGTGGGGCTCCAAGGCCAGGTGTCCACACACGGCGGCACCCACCTGTGGGGGATGGTGCAGGGCTCTTTGGGGTGGTGCTGTTTGTGGGGCCTCTGGTGTCCCTGAGCACCCCGCCAGGAACCTGAGCTGGGGCCCGGCCGGGTGCAGGGCCAGTGGCTGCAGGTGGCTGGGGCAGGGCTGCCGTGATGGGCGCCCATGGCCCGGGCCGCCCCGACCCGCTGCTGTGTGACACCGCCCAGGGTGGCCCAGGGAGTCAGCTCAGCGTGGAACCGGGGGTCCCTGGCCGGGGCTCCTGGCGGAGGCTGGCCACCCAGAGACTGGCCCCGGGGAGTCATCTCGGCAGGAGATCCCACAGGCGACCCCATGAGAGCTGAGTGTCCTCAGCCCCGGGGGTCAGCGCCAGCCCACCTGTCCGCAGGAGCTGGCCTCGGTCCGGGCCGCCTTGCGGGGCAGCGCCCTCGCTGGGCTCCCTGTGGGCCAGGGACATTGGGGTGGCCGGGCCTGCCTCGCGGCCTGGGCTGCACTGGTCCCGTGAACCCCCCAGGGCCGTGGCCAAGCCGGCGTCCCGGGCCAGCAGCCTAAACCCGGCGTGAGGCAGACGGAGCCCCGCATCGGGGCCCAGGTAGCGCAGCGCAGACCACCTGCTCGCCCTCCCGCGCCCTCCCCCTTCCCCTTCACGTGTGTTCTCTTTGGTAATTTTACTTTTACTATTTTTATTTGTGGCTTTTTTTAAGATTTATTTTTATGAACACAAGAACTGGGGGGCAGGCCTGCCTGAGGTGCGGGGTGAGAAGACTCCCCAGCGACAGTAGGGAGCAGAACAGGCGGATCCATTGAGACCACTGCTGAGGGGCAGCGCGCAGACAGGCGGGGTCTGCTGCCCGTGGGTCCCTCCCGGGCGGGGCTCGAGCTGTGCTGCAGCGGCCGTGGCCGGCTTGCAGCGCTGCCACTCACCCCTGCGCCCCAGGGAGGCCCTTTCGTTCTTGGGAAGGGAAACCCCGAGTGCACAGAGGGACCTTGAATGAGCATACTGGAGTCGAGGCAGCAGGCACTGCCCCTCGGGCATGCCTGGATGCTCCTGCCGGCCCTGGGCCCGCCCAGTAGACATCAGCTCCGAGGTGCATGGGGCACGCTGGACACTGCACACACCTGCACCGAGCACTGCACACACCTGCATTGCACACACCTGCATTGCACACACCTGCATTGCACACACCTGCACCGAGCAGCAGTGAGCTGGGCGCAGGTGCCCGGGGCTGTAGACCCCAGGCAAGAGATGAGCGAAAGGGGGCCAGGGGAGCCCCTGAGAGGAGAGGGCCCCCCCCACTGCCCCTGGCAGCATCAGAGCCCTCAGGGCTCCAGGCCCAGCACCTGCTGGCTGACCCCGCAGGGAGCCCGCCCTACAGCACAGCCGGCCCTCCGTCTACCCGGAAAAGATGCATCAACAAATGCCCCTCAGTGGGTCAGTCTGGTCTCGGGAGGCGGCAACCCCCATACAGGTGCGCGCACCCCCCTGGACAGGTGAGCCCTGCTGCTGGTCAGCACAGCCCAAGCCGTCCCTGGAGCTGGGGTGGGGCGTGGGGATCAGCCCTCCCCTGCAGGTGGCTGGTCAGCGGACGGGGAGGGGGAGGTGATGGGGTGGTCACCCGCAGCTACAGGGACAGCAGGCGCCACCAGGAGGGGCCCGGCTGCTCGCAGTGCAGCCAGAGGGGGCCCCACGACCCTAGGAGCTTCTTCTGGGGGGCCGGCTGGACTTCGAGTGTTCTCTGGAGGCAGGACCCCACCCTCAGCCCTCCTGCCCGCTGGGAGGTTCCACAAGGGCTCTGAGAACCTAACACCCAGCAGAGTTGGGGGTCCCAGAGCAGGCAGCGGGGCCCTGGGAACCAGCATTTAGGGAGCCGTTGGGGGGCATGGTCATGGGCCATGGGAGTGGGGACGTGGCGCTGTGTGCCCACCCTCACCTGTGGGCTCTGGAGGCCGCCAGTGCGCCCCAGCCCATACCCACGTGGGGCGCAGGCAGCTGACAGAGCACGGTTGGAGCCCTGGGGTGAAGCCACAGGGCACCCTCAGGGCACAACTGGGAAACTGAGGCAGGAGAGTGGGCTGACCCTGTGGGGAGGAGGGCATCCGCAGTAGAGGCAGGGTTCCCTGGGGCTGGGGCAGGCAGGCCTGCTGCTTGGGGGTTCCTGGAGAAGCAGTCCCCCGCCCCGCCTGCCCTAGTGAAATGGCCCTTTTGTTCTTGATGCAGGACGGGCTTTAAGGAACGGGCAGGGCGAAGCCGGCCAGGAAGTGCAATCTCCGGGGGGACGGAGACCCGCGGGGTCCCAGGCCGGTCTCCG
>NW_004567107.1:849917-851615 GCF_000260355.1 Condylura cristata | reverse complement strand
CCGGGGCGCCCGGCCCGGCCCGACCCTATTGCCCCGTTCTCTCCCAGCGAGCAGGAGCGCGCAGAGGCGGCTTGGCCCAGGCTGCACCCCGACTCCGGCCCTGGACTCGCAGGTGGGGGCGCCGCCGGTGGACGTTCCAGACCGACCGTGGCTGCCCGTGAGGTTTGTTGGCCCGAGCGCTTCTGCGCCCCGTCCGTGCGGGCCCCGGGGTCCTAAGGGAGCCCCCCACCCGGGGAAGTGCCTGCGCCCAGTTCCGCCGCCCGGGCAGTGCCCTGCAGGTGTGGAGTCCGGGGCGCCGCGGCCCAGCAGCCCCGCGGCGCCTGCCACGCGGGCGGAGACCAAGTGGCTGTTTCTACACCCGGCGCTTAGATCAGTGGGCGCTGGGCATGGCCTGTGGCCTGACATTGCCCGGCGCTGCGCCCCGCCGCTCCCCTGTGCGGGAAGATGCCGCAGGCTGGGCTCTGCGTGCACCAGCGGGGTGAAGCGGGCGGGGGACAGCAGCATCTCGAACAGGGTTTGAGGGCACCAGTGGCCTCTGAAGTTCTGGGGCAGGGAGGTCATAAACTGGAGTGCTGCTTCAGGCCCTTGCGGCCATCCTTGGCCCCGGGCCGTCCGCTGGAGGCCGCCAGCCTGGGCAGCTTGCCCACCTCCGGAAAGGAAGGTGAGCAGGGCAGTTGAGGGCATGCTTCGGAGACTGGGTGCCCAGGCCCTTGGGGACCGCGCTCACTGCCTGCCACCCCTAAAGAGTTGTGGGCCGCTCTTGGCCTCAGCCTGCACATCCTCTGGGCCTGAGAAGTGACACTGGGTGGTGGGTACAGACGGGAGCCTGGGCAGGCAGCAGCCAGGCCGGGGGCTTGGGAGGTGAGTAGTGACCGTGGCCCAGGTGTGCTGCTGGACAGGTACCCAGGAACTGGGATGCACAAGTTCATGCCCTCGCCGCCTGCCCTGGGGGTGCTGGGTGACAACCCGCTGGGAGCCAGGCACCAGCTCAAGGAGGGCAGGGGCAGAGGTGACGGGATGTTGGAGGTGGGTGGGTGGTTCTGGGGGTGAATCCCACCAGGAAGGAGGTGGGTTGGGTGTGGCAGGTACTGAGGCTGCCTGACGGCCCGCCCTGTCTTTGCATTGCAGAGGCCCCGCGAACTGCCGTCCTGAGGCCGCCGGCCCCCTGGAGGAGCCGCATGGGCCGGCTCGGCGAGGCTGGGTTGCTGCCCCTGTGGGACCCCTGCCCAGGGTACACGAGCAGCCCTCCAGGAGCGGGGCCCTCCAGGGGACGGGGATACCCGCGCCCTGGACTCCAGGCGCCTGGGGCTCGCAGGCAGCTGTGGGCTGGGCTGGCACACACTCCTGGGCCCTGGTGGGTGGTTGGCTGGGTCCCCTCTTAGAGGGGGGCACTGCACCACCTCCTTGGCGGTGGGGTGTGAGGACTTAACGAGGGAGCGCTGCGTGGAGCCAGGTCAGACCGGAGGTCTGGAGAGTTTCTGCAGCCTCCGGGCTGGCGTGGCTGCGTCAGCGGAACTGGAATAAAGGGGCTTTGGGTGAGCCTGGACTCGTCCTTCTTGGGCTGCTGAAGGCACCTGCCCGCACGGAACCGGAACCTGGGCTCTGCGCCTCGCCTCGCGGCCGCTTGCGTCTTAAGAACAGGCCCTGGACAGGCTGCGGGCCCGGCGGGCGGGAGCTTTAATGGCGGGCGAGCGTGTG
>NW_004567107.1:846627-848309 GCF_000260355.1 Condylura cristata | reverse complement strand
CCCCGCCAGCCCCGCACACTCACGATGAGCACCCTGCAGACGTGGCCGCGGCAGAGCTCCGCGTAGGACGAGTACCGCACGTAGGCCGCCCAGCTGCCCGCCAGGACGCCCAGCCAGACCAGGAGCACGTACTTGACCCTGAGGCCCGGGAGCCGGCCCTGGGGGTGCAGAGCATGGCCCTGAGACCCCGCGGGCCTCTCGGCAGTTAGAGGTCACTGGGAGTGGAGGGGTGGGCAGCGCCAGTTTGCCATGTGACATCTGCCTTCACAAGTCTCCCCCGTGGAGCGTGGCCCAGGGGTGGGCTCGGCCCCATGGAGGACCACCATGGCCAGGACACACCCTGTGGGGCTGGGGCTGAGGCAGGGGAGACCGCGGGGGGCGTGCCAGGGAGCTGAGTGGCCTCAAGGGCTCTTGCCCACCTGGGCCCGGGGCCCTGGTAAGGGCACACAAGATGTCGCCTGGCAGGTGAAGAGTGAGACTGGAGCCGGACACCGCGGCCCTGTTTCCCGGCTCCGGGCGGATGGGGTGCCAGCTCCCTCCTGCCCCGCTCTGGCCACCCCAGGCCTCCAGAGTGGTCACCGAGGCCCAAGGTAGCCGGGGTGTCCCGCACCCGCTAGACTGGCGCTTGCACAGAGCCACAGGGCCCGGGCCGGGCTGTCAGAGAGCAGGAGCCCGGGGCTTCGTGGCCACACGCCCTGTCCTGTCCCTGTTGACGGGGGCCCAGGCCGGGGGTCCCCATGCAGCTTGGGACCGAGGAGGGGCTCGCTGCCCCAGGGGCCACCGCAGAGAGACCCAGGGTGGGGCAGGGGCAGGCGGGAGGCGCCTGGCCACAGAGGCCCCTGTGCAGAGTGTGGCCAGCTGGCCCATCCTGGCCGCCACGTCTGTTTCTGTCAGGTTTGTTTAGGAGGAAAAGCAGGCAGCAGCGGGGTGGGGGTGCTCTGCAGCTCGGGGAGACCCCACGGGCAGAGCAGCACCCAGGCCGCAGCGGCCGGGCCTCTGGGCGGACTGTGAGGGCTGATGCCGCACAGTGACCACAGGAGACAGCCTGTGGGCTACCCCCACCTCCCACCGTCCAGCCAGACCCTTCTAGCCTCAGGCCTCGCCCGCACTGCTGACCAGGGCGCTCCGGGAATAGGGCCTGACTTCCCCACCGTGCACGCGACCTGGGGCCGCCCAGCCCCACCAGGCTCCTGGTGCAGGGCCACCTGGGCAGCAGATGACCAGGCCTTCACCCACCCAACCCACCAGCACCTCTGGGCCCCACACAGCAGGGGCTGCACCCTCGGCTCCCGCCAGTGCTGGGCAGGGCCCAGGCAGTAGGAGCTCTGCAGAGCCCTGCCCCTCCCCCGGGAGCTGGGGTCAGCGGGGCTGGACCCGAGGCCCAGCCTGAGCCGCCTGTGGCCCTGCAGCGGGCTCCGCAGCAGTCGCAGGGTGGGGAGGTGGCCCACCCAGCGCAGAGGTGACTGCTCCAGAAGGCGCCGGCGGGGGGTGCGGTGACTTGTCCAAGGTCACGGGTGGGGGGCACGGGAGGGTCCCTGTGTCTCGGGGCCCTGGGGCCCAGCTTCTTCGGTGGAGCGTTTCCCGGCGAGGTGGCTTCTGGGCCCGGGGCGGGTCAGCTCCCGGGAGGTGGGGGCCTCCGCCGCGCTCGGCCGCCGCCAGCCCCCGCACGCTGACCGCCAGGT
>NW_004567107.1:838948-846159 GCF_000260355.1 Condylura cristata | reverse complement strand
CCGGCTGGGAGGGAGCCAGAGGGTGGGGGGCCCTGCCGACGCCCCCAAAGCCGGGGGGAGGGGACAGCGCGCCGAGGCCTGCCCGCTGGCACTGCTGTGGCCGGGAGGCGGCGGCCCGCGTTGGGTGGGGAGGCCGCCGGCCTGCTGCGCTCTGGACCTTGCGCTGCGCCCCAGAGGAGTCCTGGGTCCTTGCCCCGGGATCCGCTTTGAGACCTAGGCACCCCCTTTCCTGCAGGGGGCGCCCTGCGCGAGCCTCAGGCCACCCGCTGGCAGGTGGCCGCCCAGCCCCCAAGCTGCCTAGGCGCAGGAGGGTTTGGGGGCTCCATGGCGGTTGTGCCATCCAAGCATCCTCGCAGGAGGGTTTGGGGGCTCCATGGCGGTTGTGCCATCCAAGCCTCCTTTTCATGTGGGTAAGCAGCTGGGCAGGGCAGGGGTGGCTCCCTGGCAGGGGCAGGCCGGGGGCGGCACTGCTGTTGGCACTCGTGCCCTTCTGCCCGCGCCGTGCCCCTGGGCTGCCCATCTCGCCGCCCTGGTGACCGCTGGTCGTGCGCGTCGGGGCGGCTCCTCCCGGCCCCCAGCCCGACTGTCAGCGCTCTCCCTTTTTTTTTAAATTTCACGTGTTTATTTTACACAGAGCCGCGAGGAGCTCCCCAGACACAGCGGGGCGCAGAGCGCTGCTGCCTGAGGCCCACCCCGAGGGCAGCGGAGTCAGCCTGTGGGTGGTGCCCGGCCACCCGGCCTGGCCTCGTGTGGCCTCCGCCCCGCGGGCCAGAGGCCGAGAGTCCGGCTGCCGTCTGCCGCATCTCAGGCGGGGTCTGAGACAGGCTGTGAGCTCCTCGCGCAGCGCCTGAGGCCGGCGTGGCAGCCCCGGCCGGAGCGTGCTGGCCGCTGAGGCCGGTGCCGTCGTTCGGCCAGCCGGGGTGCAGGACGCGGGAGGAATCTCCCCGGGAGACTCTTCTGGGAGAACAAGGGACACAGCGCCGCCCAGCGGCGGTTTGGAAACAGCGGTGGGGCCCTGGGCCGGGCCACTCAGCCCCTGCGTGTCGCTCCCGGCCCACCCCAGGGCCAGCAGGCCCTCCTGTTGCCCGCTGCCCCTCGGCGGGTTCTCCGTCCGGCCTGGCCTGCTCCCCACTGTCTCTGCTGTGTCCTCCCACCCCCGCCGCTGCACCCCAGCGCTTGCACGCGTCAGTGAACAAATCTGGAAAGGAGGAAGGAGAACCCGGGCCCCTGGGCCAGCGGGTGAGGGCGCAGCCGCTTCGGCACGAGCTCGACCCCCGCCCGGAGGAGCCCCCAGGGTGCGGCGGACCCTCCTGGCTGCCGCTGCTGCCCACTCTGCCTCTGACCGCCTCCCAGTCTTCCCACCCCTGCACCTCTGGCCTGCACCCCGGTTCTGAACGCGTAAATAAATACATGTTTAAAGAAAAAAGAAAGAACCCGTGCCCGCCCGCCCCACACTCCAGCCCCCGGCCCCACCCTGCATCCTCCTGGGCTCTGGGGCTGGGCTGTGACGCCCCAGCTCCCCCAGCTCCCCTTCCGGTCCCCTCCCGCCCGGCAGGCCCAGTTAGGGGTGCTGGGAGGTTGTTAGGGCTCGCTGAGGCCCAACGGGGTCCCCAAGTTGGGGACAGTGCCCTGGGCGAGGCCTCCAGGGGCCACGGCTGCATGTGAGCCCCGGGGCGGACCCGGGTCAGTGGGGGGCGGTGAGGGGCCCACTGGGGCCTTGGAACGCCCTGGAAGGAGCGGGGCAGGCGGCTGACCGTGCTGTGCACACCTCCCTGGGCCCCGGGGAGCGGGAGCCTCGGGCACCGGCCGCCACGGCCTGACGCGCGCAGGTGTCGCGTTCAGATGGGGCACCGTCGCCCCCACTTTTCTTTGACCCGCTTCTCCCGCCAGGGCCGGGGCGCTCCAGCCTGTTCTCGGTGTCTCCCGCGTGGGCCTCCCTGCTGGCCCACGGTGCTGCGGGGGCGGCGGCCACGGCAGCCCCAGGGACCCGGAGAGCTGCAGGCCCCCTCCGTCGGCCTGGACTGCTCCCCGCTCTGTGTCTGGTGAATTGTCACCCCTGCGCCTCTGGCCTGCACCCCAGTTCCTGTGCACAAAGAAATCTTTAAAAAACAAAAGCCAGGCTAGGGTGGACCGGCCGCCCAGGGGCCTGGGTCAGCGGGCCTGCGGCCCCGGACGTCTGTGCTGGCCCTTCTGTGTCCGGAGGGGGCGGCCAGCGCCGCTCAGCCCGGCGCACCCCTACCCCTAGCAGCGGGCCAGCAGGGTGTTGTGAGGGCAAAGGCTACTCCTGTTGGGGCGGCCGCTGGCGGGAGGGCCGCTACCCTGTCCAGGGGCCCACCGAGGGCGGGGTGTCGGGGGCTCAGCTGGAGCAGCCCCCCTCAGAGTGGGGGTCCCGTGGGTGCTGAGCCCAGGGGCGGCTCAGTGTTGGGCTCTCAGTGTTGGCCTTCTGCAGCCAAGGCCTGTGCCCCCACATCCTGCCGGGGCCACACCCCTGGGCACACGCACTCTCGTGCCCACAGGCGGGAGCCCCTCTGCCCTCACCTCGAGGCCCCAGCACTGTCCACCATCCCCGCCCAGGTCTGGCGGACAGCGGGGAGGCCCGAGGCCGCCCATGTGCCCCTGAGCCCTGCCCCGCCCCGCCCCTCGGGAGACCCAGCCCTTAGGGGGTGACCGGGAGCCGGGAGGAGGAGCCGCAGCGGGGTCTCCGGAGCTGAGTCGGTCAGCACCGAGGGAGGGGCCGCGAGAGGGGCGCCTGGCAGGTCCCCAAAACCACCCCGGGCCTGGCTGGGGCGGCCCAGCTGCTCCGCCGCCTCAGGGCCGGCCTGCCCCAGCCCCGCTCGCGGCCCTGTCAGATGGCGGGGAGCGGGGCACCCTGCAGGGAGCGGGGGCGCTGTGACAGGAAAAACCCTCATGACCCCTGCTGACCGGCGTGGGGCTGTCCACACCTGCGGCTACGCCTGAGGACCCCGTGCGGGCCACGGCCCCGAGGGGCACTCCCAGCAAGCTGGGGCCGCTGGGGCTGAGAGCGGGGTGAGCCAGCCCCCCCAGAGCACTGCTGAGCCCAGCAGCGGCACCCAGGCCAGCGCAGCGTCTCCAGGGAGCCCACCAGCGCTGCCCCAGGGCCCAGTGCGGGGGCAGGCAGGGCTGAGCCCTCTGAGCCTGCTGCCCAGGCCCCGCGATCACCACCCCCTGTCCGGTGCCCGCCCATGCCTGCCCAGGCTGGTGCTGCCTCTGGGAAGGGGACGTCTAGCTGGGGAGAGGGGTCAAGAGAGCCTGGGGCTCCTGCTGCGTCCCTCTGCCCCACAGAGGGCTGTCCACTAGAGGGCAGGGCCGGCCCTCTGTTGGCCAGGTCAGGTGCCCGGTGGGGCTGGAGTGCAGAGAACCCAAGTGCAGGCATGGCGGGGAGGCCTGGGCACGGGGTCACCAGGGAGCGGCAGGGCCAGGAGGCCATCGTTTCTGGGTGAGATCCGGTCCCTTGGGGCCAGCACAAAAGCGCCCGGTCATCTGGGCTGGCGCCCTGGCCAGCTGAGCCTGACTGCCGCTCGGGCATGCGGGGTCAGCTGGTCTTCTGGCCGCCGAGCTGAGAGCGCAGCGGGCGGCCCCAGGCCACCCCTGCCCAGCTGTGAGTCCGGCGGTCAGGGCCGAGCGGGGTTCCGCGCAGGGCCGCACCCAGGACGCGGGCGGAGGGCGGCTGGGCCCAGGGAGAGGACGGGGCTGGGGGCGTGGGCAGGCGTGAGCAGGGCGGCCCGCAGGTGGCCGCAGGGGCTCCCTCCCTCCTGCCGGCCCCGCCCTGGGGCCCGCTCAGGTTTCCTCAGCTCCGTTTACTTATTCATACACAGAAGAGTCGGGGTGTATGCGAGGGTGGGTGACTCCCCGAGACAGAGTGGGGTGCACACACCCTGCTGAGGGTCCAGGCTCCCGCCACAGAGCAGCCTATGCACATGGCGGGGCGGCCCGAGGGGCAGAGGTGCCGCCCACCCTCTGCTCACCGCGCACCCGCCAGGGGCCGCAGGCCCGGCTCGGTGGCTGTCTGAGGGTGTTGGGCGGGCCGGCTCCCACAGCCGAGGCCGCTCTGCGGGGCTGGAGACAAGGTCCTCGGCCCCTCCCCTGGCCCCCTTCGGTGCCCCCTCGGTCCCTGCCCCCCGTTTACCTTCCCTGGCTGGGAGGCCGCAGGCCAGCAGGCGGCTCTGGGAGGGGCGGCGGCACCCAGAGGGCTCCGGGCGGTGCGGTGGGCACGTCACCTGCCTGCCCCTCCCCACGCCGGGCCTGGCCAGGAGGTGGGACCCCAAAAGCCATCCTGCAGGAGCGGCCGGTGGTCCCTCAGGGACCGAGGGGGGACTACAGCAGTGACCCCGCAGAGATGGCCCAGGAGTGGCCAGAGGCGGGCGCGGTGGGGGGAGCGGCAGTGAGGGCGAGACCCGGCGCCAGTGGGGAGCTGTGCGGGCGTGGGGGCCCCAGGGCAGGTGCGGAGGCCTGTGCCCAAGGCCAGAGCAGGCTGCCTGCCCCACAGGCGCCTCTCCAGGCCCTGCCCCTCCCGGCTGAGCATGGGACAGAGGGGCTGGCGCCGGGGCCGGGCCTGGCCGGACGGCCTGCTGGGCCGGGCGCCGTGCAGGCCCTCACCTGGCCTGGGCCACTGAGCGGGCCTGGATGCCAGCTGGGCCAGGGCAAGATGGCTGGCGGTCATCTGCCACAGGGAGCTGACAGGCTGGCGTCCCCTGGTGGTCACTGCGCCCTCCCCAGTGCAGCGGAGGTGGTGGCTGAGAGGGCGGTCCCTGGCGGTCCCTGGCGGTCCCAGCCTCTGCTTGCCTGAATCCAAGTGGACGCCCTGGGCACAGAGGTTGGTGCTACGCCTGGGGCCAGCTCGCTGGGCAGGGCGTGGCCACGGCCCTGGGCCCCCAGCCCGCTCCTGTCCGCCTCGCGCTGACCCGACCATCCTCCCAGCCCTCCCAGCCCAGCCCCTCTCCCCAGAGAAGCCGCCTGGTCTCTGCTGGCGCTCGGCCGTGGCCTGGGACTCTGGTGCCATTTCTATTGCAGCTGAGCCAGGCCACACGCCCCGGGGGCCACAGGAGCAGCCCGCTGGCCCTCCCGCCCCGGGCCCCTGCAGCAGCAGAGGGAACAGAGGCTGCCCCTCATCTATTTTTAAGCGCAAGTCCATGAAAGATTCACAGGCTGTTTTATTTACATGGGGGGAGGGGGCCCCCCGCAGCACCCCCAGGGGGAGGCCGCCTGGCCCTGCCTCTGCCCCGCTCCAGGCCTGGCAGCCGCAGGAACCGCTGCTGCTGCCCCCGGGGAGCAGACGGGTGGGGCGTGGCCCGGGCCTCGCCTGTCGGCCAGCTGGGGGGCCGGGAGCCCCTTCACGGCATGGGGGCCGGGGCTCGGACACGGCAGGGCGATGGCCGACGGTGGACGGCCGACCTCAGAGTGGGCCCCGGCGCCCGGCGCAGGCCGCGGGGTGGGGAGGTCACAGGTGCGAGCTGTCGCTCACCCCCGCCTGGAAGCAAAGGCAGGGAGCGGCCGGGCTGGCGCCGGGCCCCCCTGGGCCCCCAGCCTGCCCGGCCGGCGGGGGGGTTCTTGCCGGCGGGGCCCGGACATCCCCTGGCCACCTGGGGGGCCCTGCAGGCCCCACCTAGCATGGTATGGGCGCCGATTCTGGCAAGTTCCTCCTCCGCCTCCAGCCAGACGATTCTGGGGTTTATCTTCTAGAGACGAAGCTCTCCTCTGCTTCCCCAGTCGGCCGCCACCTTAGAAGATGGAGACTGTTTCCAGCCCACCCCCCAGTGTGACGCCCCTCCCCGGGCCCCGCCCCGGCCCCCCTAGTCCTGGGAGCACACTCATGTCTTCTTCCTCCACCGCCCAGGCTGGGGTGCGGATGGGGGGGCCGCATGGGGGCAGGGCGGCCTTCTGGCCCGTCCACAGCTCCCAGGGCTCCAGGGGGCAGGCGGCAGGACGCTGTGGCAGGACGCTGGTGGCTGGGCGGGCACCTCCTGTCGCCTCCGGCGGGGTGACGCACCCTGGGGCCCAGCCCGCCTGTGAGGCAGGAGGCACTGGCTGGCCGGGTGGGGCGGGCCTGTCCCACAGGGTCACGAGGAGGCCATGGGGGAAGGGGCAGGAGGCTGTGCGAGCCCAGCAGTGTGCCAGGCGGGGAGGGCGTGGGCAGGGAGGGTGCACGGGGCTGCGGGGCGGGGAGGGGCCGGGAGTGACCGTTGACCCCCCGGGGCGGGGCCAGCACGCTCTGGCTTTCAGGGTGCCCACAGTGACCGCCCGGGGTTGCGGGGCGGGGAGGGGCCGTGGGGTGTAAGGGCCGCCCCAGGGACACATGACAGCTGCGCCCCTCCCGGAAGCCCCCTGCACCCGCCCCTGCGCCCGGCTCGCCAAGCGTCCAGGGGGGCTGCCATGCCACCCTGGGCAGAGCAGCGCAGACCCCTGGGGGGCCTGCAGAGCCCGTGCCCGGGCACAGACCCGATCCTGTCCGGGCACCAGAGGCTGGCAGGCATGGCAGAGGGGCGAGGGGGGCGCCTAGGCTGCAGCCCACTGATCTGTGGCAAAAGGAACAAAGGACACCCCACTTTAGGAACAGCTCCTGGGCCACTCAGCCCCACAGGGAAGCCCCCCTCCCTCGGGTGGGTGGTCGCCTGGCTGCCTGGCGAAGCTGTGGGACTTGTTGGCAAAGATGGGGGGTAGAGAGGTGGAGGGGGGCGGGGCTGAGGTCCGGCGGTGGCTCCCCTGGCCAAGCGCCGGCAGCCCGGGCCTGCGGGCACCACCCGGCCGGCCCTGGGCTCTGGTTTCTGGCCCTGAGGCCTGGAGCCCACCCACCTGGTGGGGGCGCCCCAGAGACGGGGCACCTCGAGGCGGAGGGCCTCGTCCCCAGGGGGAGCTGCCCAAGTGGCCGCGGTGGCGCACATCTGCCGCGCCAGCCAGCCCTTGCGCCTTCTGGCGCCAGGCGCCCCCCACCCCAGAACCGCCCCCCCTACTGCCCCCCGCGAGCCCAGCAGGTCGGCTGGGGGCCGGCTGCTGCTGCGTGGCCTGTCCAGGTGGTCCTCGGCTGCTCCAGGGCTCAAGGGTGCCTTTGTGTGGCCAGCAGCCTGGCACCGCGGGCTGCCCGCCCTGGCACCTGGGAGTTGTGGTTCTGGCCGGCGGTGGGCACCCCAGGCGCGCCGCCAGGAGACCGGGGTCGCCGGTCGGTGTGCGGTCCGGCGTCCGGGGCCAGGTGGCCC
>NW_004567107.1:837119-838028 GCF_000260355.1 Condylura cristata | reverse complement strand
CGCACCCCCGCCGGTGAGGCGTGCACCTGCGCCCGCGCCGACGGCAGGTTCCGTCCTCTTTTCGGGAAGGCGGGGGGCTCGCTGCCCGCAGGACGGAGCTGGCCCTTGGGCTCCCGCCTCTAGCCGGGAGAAGGAAGGGGGCGGCGGCTGGAATTTTCCTACGGAGCCTCCCAGAGCCGGGGAGCTGGGCGCTGCCGGCGACTGGGGTGGAGGGTGGGGCTGGACGGCCTGACCCAGGCCGGGAGCCTCCCTGGTCAGAGGCTGGGGGCGTGGCTGTCCCAGGGGGCCCCTTGCCCTTTCCCGGTTCGATTCCTGGCGCCAGAAATGTGCTAACGTTCCCCCCTGCCCCATTTGGGTGCCCGGAGGCGGCGGCTTTTGCAAGTGCCCCAGGGCCGTGGCCTGGCCCCAGCAGAACGAGGTCCGGCCGCCCTGCCAAGCAGGCGCAAGGCAGTGGGTGAAGGTTCCTGGCCGGCTGTGCCTGCCCCTGGACTGGCCCCCACTCAGGGGCCCCGCTACTCCCCAAGGAGCCCAGTTGGAGGAGCGGGGACAGCCCAGGGCAGGTGAGAGGGCTGAGCCCTGTCTGCACCTGCCCCCGGTGGCCGGCCTTGTCCTCCCAGGGACACAGGCCCAGGGCAGCCCCTCGGCAGTCCCCGTGGCTCCCCGCGGCAGGGCCTGCAACCACAGAGGGAGCTTGCCCGCCATTCTCCTGGCCGCCGGCCCCGTGCTCCAGGCAGGCCTGGCCTGTGGTTCAGCCCTGGGCCCTGCAGGCAGCTGTGGCTCCGGGCAAGCTGGCTGGGCGGGAGGGAGGTGGTCAGGGGCCAGTCTGCCAGGAGGCAGCACCCTGGGGGCTGGGCAGGACGGTCCGAGGCCCCCCAGCACTGACCAGCCGGCCACCCTCCAGGTGGCCCT
>NW_004567107.1:829096-830339 GCF_000260355.1 Condylura cristata | reverse complement strand
GGCCTCCAGGGCCGTGGCCGCCCGAGGGTGCCGGGGCGCTTTGTGGCTGCGTGGTGCTCAGGCGCCAGGGGAGCTGGCCTGGCTGGGCGGGGCCGATCAGCGTCCAGTGGAACCGGAGGCCTGGGCGCGGGCAGCAGGGTGGGGCGGGCGAGAGCCACAGGGACACCCCACCTGACCCCCAACAGGGACCATCAAGGTGGAGGTGCTGGACGCCATCCCCACCGCAGGCCTCACCGTGGCTGACATCCCTGAGCTCTTGGACGGCTGCCACCAGGCCATGCGGGACACCTTCCTGCGCCTGTCCGCGACGCCCCCGGAGAACGGGGCCGGGGGCCTGGCCCAGGCCGCAGCCGAGTAGCCAGGCCAGGCGGGACCTGGGCGGGCGGCGGGAGGCAGGGCCTGGCCGGACAGCGGACGGAGGCCCCCGCACAGCGGCGTCCGGCCCTGCGGGCTCGGAGCCGGCCGGACCATCCCCAGCTCTGGGGCCTCCAGCCTCAGCCAGGCCACGGTGGGCTGACCGGCCGGCAGGACTGGGGCTGTGCCCTCCACCCGGGCCCTGGCCCGCGTGACTCCCGCCTGCCCACACCTGTGTGGGGTCTCGGGCCTGGGGCCTGGACCCCGCGTCCGGCCGCTGCCGACGGACCTGCACTTTTTATAAAGGACCCTCGGTGTGCACGCGGGCTGTGGTCACTGGGCACGGGCTGCGGCCGCGGCCCTGGCGCGGTCTCGGCGGGGGCACGGCGGGCGTCCCCGTCCCCGCCCTTCCCGTGGGGTCGTCCCTGGGTGGGGGGGGCACGGTGCCCAGCGGGCGGGGTCGCGCTGCACGGCGGTCAGAGCCCACCCAGCCACACACAGCCGTCCTCCGTCTCGCTTTTATTTAGATGCAGGTGGATGAGAGGCCCCAGCCGGGGGTCAGCAGGGCCTTCCCTCGGCCCTGGCCGGGGGGCAGGGGCAGGCGGGCGGGCGAGGAGCCGGGAGTCCGTGGAGGGGAGTCCGCGGAGGTGCCTGCCGCCTCACAGGTCCTTCTTGCAGGAGCCTGGGGGGGCTGAGGTCAGACGCTGCCCGCCCCCGCGGCCCCCCCCCCGGGCTGGGCCGGGGCTCACAGGATCCCAGCTGCTCCTCCAGGAAGGAGATCTGCTCGCTCAGGGAGTCGATGCGGTCCAGCTGCTGCAGCGAGTGGGCCAGGAGGCGGCCGGGGGCGGCCAGCCCGTGCAGCGGGCCCAGCACCAGCTGCAGCTGCTGC
>NW_004567107.1:826456-826919 GCF_000260355.1 Condylura cristata | reverse complement strand
GGGGGGCTCCTGGGAATGTGGGGAGCCCCGGCCAGACTGCGCCGTGCACGGGTGGACTGTGGCATGACGCGTCCAGGCGGGGAGCCAGGCGCCTCCGGGGCAGCCCCTGCAGAACCCCAGCCTGGCAAGGAGAGAGCTTGGGGGCAGAGCGTGAGTGAGGTCTGTCTCCCTCTCTGGGACTCGGTTTCCTCAAGACCCCCTAGGGCCGAGAGGCCCCTCGGTTGCCCCGCTGTGCCTGCAGGCCCCCCTCCCCCCTGCCCACTAGCTGGAGTCCAGCCTCCGCTGGCTGGCCGGCTGGCCGTCATGGGGTGCACACAGCCCTGAGCAGAAGGGGAGGCGGCTGGAGGAGGGTGCTTCCCGCATCCGGTTCCCGGGGGTCCCCGAGGGGCCGGCAGTGGCGGAATGCGGACCTTGGTGCAGAGCAGCGGGGCTTCCCTTGGGCCTGGCCAGGGGCAGGTTCTGT
>NW_004567107.1:819368-820790 GCF_000260355.1 Condylura cristata | reverse complement strand
CCGGCCCAGGGCCGTCCCCCACAGCTGTGCTGCTGCCTCGGGCTGCGGGCACCCCGGCCCTGGAGGGGCTCCCCTGCGGGGACTGGGGAAGGGGCTGCTGCCTGCCAGGCCCGGACAGAGCCCCGGTCGCGGCCAGCGCTGTGTACCGAGCGTGCGGCGGGATGGCCAGTACCGTCCAGGGCCTGGGGCGCTTCATCGCTGGGACAGAAAGGGGGGTGGGGCTGGGGCAGGTGAGTGGAGGTGGGCGCA
The DNA here is from genome assembly GCF_000260355.1 of Condylura cristata. Lineage (NCBI taxonomy): Eukaryota > Metazoa > Chordata > Mammalia > Eulipotyphla > Talpidae > Condylura > Condylura cristata. Next base: position 820,541 of record NW_004567107.1, on the reverse strand, counting down.
GCCCCCCCGGCCATCTGTCCCGTCCGGGCCCTGCCCACTAGGGAGAGCGCCACGCCTGCGGTGCCCACGCTGCAGCTGGACGGTGCCCTCTGACCCCAGCGGGAGGAACCGGCCCTGGCCTGGGGCCCGGGGCCATCACGGCGCCCCGTGTGGGCTGCTGGTGGGGACTCCAGCCCCCACCCCAGGCCCCCCACGCTGCCCACCACCCAGTGGTCAGCAGAGGAGCAAGGGGCCCCCGTGAGGCCCTGTCCCCGCTGGGCGTCCTCTCCTCTGTGGGGTCCCCGGATTCTGGAGCAGCTTCTCTGCCTCAGTTTCCCCGTGAGCGGGAGCCGGGCCTGAGGGGCGTGGTGCCCTGGCAGGGCCCAGCCCCGCGGTGGGGGGCGGCTGGCCGGGCCTCTCCTGGGCCGGACTGACAGGCCAGGCTCCCCGGCGGGCGCCTGCCCGGGCCGCGGGACATCCTGGCCGAGGGGAGCGGGAAGGCGCCTCCCTGCCCAGAAGTCTGTTTCCTCCCGGCCAGGAAGCGGGAAGTGAGTGTGGGGGTGCCGGCAGGCCGGGAACAATGGAGCCCCCAGGGGAGCTGCGTCAGAGCCTGACCTCTGGGCGGGGCTGTGGGCCTGAGTCCGGTGGCCGTGGGGGCGCGTGGGGGGCGCCGGCCGCCGGAGTAAACTGAGGCGGGAGAGCGGAAGCGCCCTGGGCCCCGAGTCCACTCGCTGCCTCGAGGGCGAGGGTGGGGAGCAGAGGAGCCCCCGCGCCCCGTCCTCTGTGGCCTCGGGTTGGGCCGGCACGAGCCCCCACACGGGAGCTGTGGGCGTGGCCGCGAGAGCCGCCCCCGTCCACGAGGTCCCACAGCTCCTTCGCAGCCGGGGTGCCCGCCACCGCTCCCCCTGCTCCCCACGGCCCCCGGAGGTGGGGCGCAGCGGCCGGCCTGCGCCCCCCCGCCCTCCTGCCCTCGCTGTCCTGCACGTGGCCACATGTCTGGGCCCTTCCCGCTGGCGGGGGCGCCCGCCCGCCCCCGCACCGGACATCTGGGTCTTTCCAGCCTGGGCGCGAGCCCCCGTGCGTCCCGGCCAGGCTGGGGGTGCAGCAGTCGGCTGCTGGCGGCAGGGTGGTGGGGAGCGCCGCTGTGGACGGGCGTCCTGTCTCAGCGCCGGGGAGCCCCGAGGGACGCGGGGG
>NW_004567107.1:816962-818967 GCF_000260355.1 Condylura cristata | reverse complement strand
CGGGGCTGGGGGCCCCGGGCCCTTCCCCGGGGAGCCGGTCCCCGTCCCTGCGTCCCTTCTGACAGGCCGCACCGGTGTTGCCACGGCCCTGGCCCTGCAGGGCCAGCTGGACACGGCCAGAGGCCCAGCGCCGGCAGTTCCTGAGTCAGCCCTGGACAAAGGCCGGAAAAGCCGCTCGCCTGGGCCCAGGCGGCAGCCGGGAGGGGCGGCTGCGCCCCCCCACGAGCCCCCCTGTGCGGCAGTTGGCCCCCAGCTCCTGGCAGCCCTGCAGGGCCCCGGCTGGGTGTGCGGGCCAGGCTGGGCCCCGGGCCCCCGCGGACGCGGCCTGTCACCCCCACGGGTGCTCGCAGGGGAACAAAGGGGCCGCCCCGCCGCAGCCTCTCCCGGGAAGCACGGGGCGCCCGGCTGGGGCTGTGTGGGCGCAGGGGGAGCCCGAGGGGCGCTCGCCCGCCGGCCCCCCGCTGCGCTTTCCCTCCAAGCTGGAGAGAGCCTCTCTGGCTCGCTGCTGGTCTCCAAAGAGCTGGGCCGCTGCGCTCTGCCCCGCTCTCCGTGCCCACTGCGCCTGGCCTGGGGGCTCCGAGCAGGGGTGGCCGGGCCGTGGCGGGGCGTGTGGGCCTGGAGCCTCGTTCTCGCTGGCCCTGCTTTGCGCTGGGGGTCCCAGCCCCAGGAGCGGGGTGGCGCTCCCGCCCCCGCGGCCCCCCACGGTCCCCCGCGCCAGGGCCGCAGCGCAGGCCACACAGACCCCAGGGTCGCAGGGGTGCACGGGAGGCCGGTCTGTGTGGGCGGCCCCCAGCCCGGACGGGGCGCTGTTGGGACGCTTTATGATGGCCATGGCGGCCCCATCGCCCCCGGGGCGGCCCTCGGGTGCCCCCCCCCGCCACCGGGAGACGGACTCCCTGCCGGGCTGCGCCGCCCCATATCACCCAGCGGGGCTCTGGGGGGCCCATTCATAACACGCATTTTAACAGGGGCTACGGCCTTTCCGATAGCACAAACCCACACACTCCGGGGGCACCGAGGGGCCGAGAGCCGGCCAGGAGCCCCACAGCTGTGCTGCTGAGGGGCGGCAGGGACCCGGGACCTTGGGGTCACGGCGTGGGGCTCACCCGCACCCCTGAGGGCCAGCAGGAGGGCTGACACCCCGGAGCAGGGGCGGCGGGACGGACTCAGGCCCGGGGGGCGAGGGGTCCCCTTCGGCCGGGGGGTCTTCACAGCAGCATCCCGCGGGGGCGCAGCGAGCAGTGTGTGATGGTTGGGGGGCGCAGCGGTGTGGGTGTAACCAGGCTTCTGGAATACACGACAATGGTGACGGGGTAGGTGCATCCTCGCAATTATAAGGGTCAGTGAAGACCCCTGACCGCACAGCTGTCCAGGGACTCGGGGAGCTTCGGAGCCCGCCGGTTTGGTTCCCGCCAGCCTCGGACACGGGGGCCATGTTTTAGAGGCCCCGGGAGCCGGTGGGGACCCCCAGGGAGCCGGTGGGGACCCCCTGTGGTGCGCCCCCACACCCCGCAGGACCCCAGGTGGCCCCCACCCCGCCCAGCCAGCGCCGCGGCCAAGGGGCCCCTGGTCAGCCTCCGCCCGCGCCGCAGCGTGGTCCAGTGTGGGCAGCGGGCAGTGGGTGGGGGCGCCCGCTGCCTGCTGTGGGGCCCTCGCTGACCAGGTCGGTCAGGACTCGGGCCTGAGCCGCCCGGGGCAGGGCTGGCAGGAAGGACGGCAGCTGGCCCCAGATTCCCAGCCGCAGCGGCGCAGCTCCCCGCCCCCAGCCCCGCGCCGCCGTGGGCGCTGCGTCCCCGCCCGCCCGGCAGGAAAGGCTGACCGGAGCCGGGGACAAAGGGCGGACGTGCGGCCGGCCATGTGCGCCCTTATCAGGGCCTGCACCCGCGGGGTCTCGGGGCCCTGGCGGAAACGCTCCTCTCCCAGCCTTCCTGCACCCCGCCCGCACAGTGCCGCGGTGGGGGCGCCCCGGAGTGGGGCAGGGGCCGCCACCTGGCCGCCCGCGAGG
>NW_004567107.1:813604-816819 GCF_000260355.1 Condylura cristata | reverse complement strand
GCGCCAGGAACGCCCGCCCCAGGGGGCGCCGGCAGGCGTGCTCACCCCGGGGCGCGCGGCCAGCCATTCACAGTGCAGCAGGACGGTGTGGCGGGGCCTTCCGCAAGGGAGCTGGTCCTGGCCGCGGAGGACGCGTCCCTCCCTCCCGGGCCCTCCCACCACCGGGAAGGCCTGGGTGAGGTCCACCCCCCCCAGGCCCCGCAGCGGGCACTGCCCAGGTGAGAGGGAGGCCACTCCGGGCGGGCCACGGGAGCAGCCTCCCCAAGATGAGGCTCCTGGGGGAGGCCAGGCCGCCAGAGGCCTTCAGCGTAGGCCAGGTGCAGGGTCCACAGGCACAGGCCCTCTCCCCTGGGCACGCAGGGCGCAGCTGGCGTCTGGGCTTGTAGCTGGGCGCGCGGTTCCAGCCCTGGCTGCGGGGTGGCTGCTCCGCTCAGCACGCGCCCCCCCGCTCTGGCGCTGACGACTGTCCCCCACGCGGCAGCAAGCCGGCGCCACCGTCTCTGACCTGGACAGGCATCTGCAGCCCAGCCCCTCAGAGGGCGCGGGCCCTGCCGGTGCGGCCTGGTCTTTGGGAGGCTCAAGCGTGTGAGCCGGGTCCTGGGCGCCCGCGTCCCGGTGAGCAGCTGGTGCCAGCAGGAGGGCGGCTCAGGCCGGCCGCGCCCCCCAGCCCCCGTGGGGCCTCCGCAGCCCAGGGGCAGGAGCCAGGCGCGGGCCTCTGCCAGGGTGCCAGGGCGAGGCCAGACCGTCTCGGTGGGAGTGTGGGGCCCCGGGCCGCGCGAAGCGGGGACACAGTGAGGCAGCCGCCCGGCCGTCCTCTCCGAGTGGCCCCACTCACGCCGCCGCAGCGAGGCCCGGCGCTCTGGCGAGTGGGCCGCCCCTGCAGTCCCCACTGCCCACCAGGCAGCACTGGTCCTGGGAGGGGGCACGGCCGGTCGGGGTCAGCGAGCAGGCCACCCGGCCCGGTGTGGACGCGTGGCCCGCCCAGCCCCGTGCAGGCCGCCCTGCTTCTCCACGGCTGCCTGAGGCGCGCGGGGCCACGCAGGAGGCGTGCAGCTATGGCCGGCCCCAGAGTCGGTCGCGGGCCTGGCCTGGCCCGGGCACTCCGGCCTCCCGGCGCCTGTGCCAGGCCCCCGGCTCGCAAGTGCCAGCGGTGCTGCTGGGCCTGGCATCTTCCCGGATGTGGGCCTTACTGGCCCCCATGACCCCCGACCTCACTGGCTCACTGACGGGACCCAGCATCCGCCGAGCATTCCGTGGGTCAGCGGTCATGCCTGGCGCTTGGGACATGGCCAGGCCGGAAGGGCAGGGTGTGGACTGGACACCTCGTGCCGCTTTCCTGAGCAGCTGGGCGGCGGCAGTAGCCACTCCGGTGCGTCCTGAGGGCTTCCAGGCCGTGCGTCTTGGTGTTGCCATGGGGACGGTGGGGGGGGAGACTACATGGACACCGACCCCACGCCCTTATTGGGAGTGGGCTCCCAAATTTCTGGGCATCCCCACGACAAAAAAAAAAAAACAAAACAAAAAACAAACAAAAAAACCCCCAATATGCCAGGACCACACCGTTTGCTACCTGCAGGTGCAGGGTGATGACATCAGCACAGTCCCCGGGGCCCCGGGTCTGCTGAGGCTGGCGGAGATGCCCATCAGCCTGCACCGCTCACCTCGCTCACGTGGGGCAGAAACCAGCCTCCCTCCGTTTGGTCCCTTTGTCTGAACAGCTTAGCCAATGTACTAACTCAGCAAGTGAAAAGAGAAGCAATCACTAACTCCAGGAAAAACAAAGTCGTAAAAAGGAAATGCAGCCATAGCATACTGGGTGGTTTAGTTGCACAGCCCCCTCACAGACGTGAGTGAAGAGTTACGTTAGAGTCACACAGAGCAGAACGGGGTTCAGTCTGGCACCCAGTCACCACTGGAGCGTGTGGCAGAGCAGACCGCCCAGGTCTCGTCTTCAGGCAGGAAGTCAACGGGAAGTTCCAAGGGCTGCGAGGAAGGGGCAGAGCCGTCTAGAAGGAAGCGGCAGCTCCCGGACGGAGGCTGGGGAAGAACTGCCGGGTCCCTCCCAGCCGGAGCCCCGCCCCGGGGCGGGGGCGTGCTCAGGCTGGCCCCAAACCTCTGCCATGGGGGAAGCCACAGGGCACCCCCCACGGGGCCAGGACACCGCCGCCCAGGGCTGGGGTGACCGGTGCAGAGAGCGGCGGCTCCCCGGCCACCCTGTGTTCCATCTGCCCCCTCAAAATGTGACTGCGGCTCCACGGTCAGGGTTTTAAAGAAAAGTTCTGTTTTGAAATAGACGTTGACTTGCATCTGTATCTTGGGGAGTCTGAAACCACGCACCTGCAGTGTTTTAAAATCAAACCACTTTTTCTTTTTAAAGATGTATTTATGTGTACAGAACTGGGTGCAGGCCAGAGGTGCAGGGGGTGAGAGGCTTCACCAGAGACAGAGCGGGGAGCAGAACAGGCAGATGGATGAAGTCCACTGCTGAGGGGGGCAGTGGACGGGTCAGGAGAGGTCTGCCGCGCCCTGGGGGTCACCCCCGGGGCGGGGATGGAATTCCTGCTGCAGTGGCTTCAGCTTCTCAGTGCTGCGCTTCAAGCCGCCACGCCCCCAGGGAGGCCACAGCCACTTTTTAAGGCAAAGAACTGCCCTTGGCTCCCTGGGCCCAGAGGGAGCCGGCTGGGCCAGCGCACTCTCCCGCCCCTCCCCGGCCTCTCGGGCGCCCGCTGCCCCCACACCTGAGGAGACAGGTCTCTCACCCGCCCTCTGGAGCTGTGGCCGCCCAGGCGGGGCGGCCGAGCGTGGCTAGCCAGCCCGGCCATTACTGCTATTGACCGGCACCCACGAGGGAGTGGACACGGGCGGGCAGCGGATGGGGTGGTGGGCGCACGTCCCGGGCTCCCCACAGGCCATGTGGGGTACGGCGCGGGGGAAGGTCCCGGTGGCGCGGGCTGGGGGTGCCTCAGCCTTGGGGAGCCGCAGCCCTCAGAAGGCCCAGGGTCCCGGTAGGGGGCTTCGCGCCACGAAAAAGGAATCCAGGGAGCGGGCGGGGCAGGTAGGGCGCCGCCCTGGCTTCGGGCAGAGGCGGGCGCGGCCGGAGGCCCCAGGGCGGGGCGGGCCCAGCTGCAGGCCATCTGCCCGGGAGCGCTGGGCGGCCCAAGTCTGCACGGAGCCTCCCTGCACTTTCTCGGGCACACACGCGGGCCGGAGCCGCC
>NW_004567107.1:783500-785086 GCF_000260355.1 Condylura cristata | reverse complement strand
GCCCGAGAAGGGATGGAGGGAGCGTGGCCTGCACTTGGGCAAAGCCACAGAGTCCTGGGGTTGCCCTGAGCTGCGCCCACCGAGGGGACAGACCCGCCCTCTGGGCCCGGCCCCACCCCCCTCGGGATGCGGCTGGGTCCAGGCGGGCCGGGGAGGAGAGGCCGGGCGGGGGCCGGGTTCTGCCCGCTCCGGCAGTGGACACCTGCCGTCCCTCAGCCTCAGCCCTCGTGGGCGCTGGCTGGGCCGCCTCCTGGCCCCTGACCCTGCCCACACCTCGCAGTGCCCCTGGGCCGAGGCTGCGCCCGCCCCGCCGGGCACACCATCTGCCCGCCTTCTGTGTTCTGCAGCGTGTGCTCAGACCTAACCTTGGGACCACGCCAAGAAAGAAACCAGACACGCCTCTCCTCTCGGGCCCCAGAGGCATTTGACAAGAGTTAGGATCAAACAAAATCATAATGTGATTAGATGAATACTTTCTGAGCTCGATAAACCAGCCTCTTAATGGTTTTTTAAAGGTTTATTTATTTATTCATGCATCCAGGAGCGGGGTGCAGGCCAGAGCTGTGGGGGTGAGAGGACTCCCCAGAGACGGAGCTGGGGCAGCATAGGCGGGCGCGCTGAGACCCGCAGCCGGGAGCAGGGGGGCCTGTCCCGTGGCCCCGTCGGTCAAGAGCCTGGGAAGCGCGGCCCCCGGGCTCCGCTGTCTCCAGCAGACTCACGTCCCGGGACACGGGAGGAGGGGCCACGGCGGCGCCTGTGTCTCCACCAGTGAGAAGTGGGACCACGGCACCGGGAGTGAGAACACGGCCTAAAGCTACAAGCACTCGAGCAGAGTGGTGGAGGGAGGGCGCAGATGAGGGCCGAGAAGCACGCTCAGGGACAGCGGACCTCGGCGGTGCAAATTCAACTCAGTGAGCAAAGGGGTCTCTGCCAAGGACCCCTCATCTGACGGGCCCGGCCGCCAGCCACCGGCCAGAAACAAAGCCCGGTCGAGGCCCAGCACTGCGAACGAAGCCGGTGGCCGCGGCTTCAGCGCGAGTTCGATCCCCGGCCAGGGAGGGACCCCGGGGCGCGGCAGACCCCTCCTGCCTCCCCCTGCCCCCTCAGCAGTGGGCTTCGTCGCTCTGCCTGTCCCGCTCCCCGCCTGTCTCCGGTGAAGCCTCCCGCCACCCTGCACCTCTGGCCTGCGCCCCAGCTCTGTGTGCAGAAATAAATGCACCTTTTAAAAAATTCAACTCCAGATTCAAAGTGTAAAAGCAAACCACAAAGGCCAGACGGAGTGTCTGTATGGACCCGTGATCTGCTGTCCCTGACCGAATCACAAAAGCCACATGCACACGATCTTTGAGACCTTCAAGAGCATAAAGTAAAACTTCCACTTAGCTAACGGGAAAGAGCGCCCCCGCCAAAACCAAGGTCAAGGTCAAGGCCTGCTCTTCAGCACCTGAGTCTGTCAGACGAGGGCTTGTCTCTCCGGAAGGAGCTGCGGCAGATCAATAGCGAGGTCAGCCGTCCAGCAGGTGCGGACGGGGTCAGTGAGGGCGCGGTGGGCGGGAGCGGCGCAGCCTCACCCGGGGAGCGCAGGT